>NW_026692781.1:30025000-30535000 GCF_021218885.2 Marmota monax | reverse complement strand
GAAGATAGATCTGCAGCACTGTATGGAGAGGCCTTGAAGGAGAGCAACTGAGTGCCTCTAGAGATAGGAAGGAGGGTTGCCAATAGAAATGGGAGAGAGATTCACCAAGAAAAAACAACAACAATAAAAGCCCTCTTGCACCCATAATTTTTTGATTCCTTGGAAAAAAGGAACTAGATCAACTCCTGTCTCAAAAACACCAAGGAAGCAGAAGGCTGCCGTGAGGCAACTTTACTAAAAAAAAAAAAAAAAAAAAAAAAAAAAAAAAACTGGGATTAAATAAACGCTATTTTCTAATCCCTAGCTTATATCTACTAAGCATGAGTTTGAAGGGCTAGAGAATCCAAGACTATTTAGAGAACAGAAAAACTCAAGAGAAAAAAATGCACTTCAAGTCTCAAATTTGGCAGCAGTCAAGTAAGATGACAATTTAAGAATGTCTTTGGAATGTGACAAAAAGCCATTTGTACCATAGAAATAAAAAGAAAAGAAACATTAAAAAGTGAAGTCTTGTGAACAATATTTTAATGTTTAGGAATATTTAGGAATTTCTAATATGGCTTGTCTATCACCATGACTCATGAGTTGCAAAAAAATGTTGAGCACAAAGGCATTCCTGGAACCCTCCCATCATGGAACACAGATGACCACCCACTCTACATATGTGAAAAACAAGTATGGGCAGGAACACTAATGAGTCAATTTTTTAAAATTTAAGCTTTAAACAATCCTAGAATTGACAGCGTAAAATTTAGACCCCAAATCATCTAAAGATGCAGAAATATACAGCTTAAAGACTACTATGTGAATGGAATTAAGGACCTCTGTTCTCAAAGAAAAATAGCAGGAGACATTGAGTCTGGTTATCTAAACATTTTTATAATATCATTATTGAGATTATAAACTCTTCACTCATGATATTAAGCTAAAAGATAAAGAAGGTTACCTGCATAGAATGAAGTTTTCATATTTTACACCCTTGTCAGATCTCAACTGAGCCTATCAAGACACCATCGTTTTTTATAGAAATATCATTACATCTAGAACATGGATATCATCCTTGCTATGTTCCTCCTGACATACTCTATTCCAGCCCTAGTAATCATTCTTATAAAATTCTCAACACTCTCTCATCTACATCCCTCTCTCCTTTTTTCTTCTCAGAATGCCCCCCTCCTATCTTTACCTTCTCTACCTGGATAATTCCTGCCCAGCTTTAAATGGCAGTCCAAGAGTCTCATCTGTGAGGCCTCTTCAAGCAAACTAGTGGCTTCCTTTTTTCATGTATTAAAGCATTTTATGCATCTTTATTCCATGGTGTTTGCCTCATTTTATTGTATTATGCTGATATACATGCTGATACATACGTCTGTCCACTGCAATGAAATAGAGACCATGTCACATTGAGCTTTATATTTCCCAAGTCCTGAAAACTTACTGAGTACCTACTATGCTACAGGAAGTGTCATATAAAAGGATTATAATTATTTGATTATTCTTATAAACTTTTCTCCCAAACAATGATATATTCTTTCATTTAATGGCTACCAATAAAAGTTATCTCATGAATCTTTAATTATGGAGCTTTACTGTATTCATTTAAATTATTTTCAACAAAGCAGTCAAGCTGTCTTGAATCAGAAACCCAATGTATGTTTGAGCAAGGATCTTAAGAAATAAAGCTTGCTTGCGTCTATATGTAAAGTTATTTTAATGACCCAAAGTCACCACAACTACTTGGTCATTGATTATGATTTAGAACAAGTTTTGAGACCCTAAAATAAAAGATACTGCATAATTGTAGAGTATTATTATGTGAGCATGCATAATTAGGGATTACCATTATCCAAAGAAAAATGCATGGAATCTCTTTGGGCATATATGTTTTTTAAAAGGGATTTTTTTTTTTTTACTGAATATGGTATAATATGAAAGAGGAAATGTAAGAAAAATATGAAAGAGGAAATGTAAGAAAAAACATCCCATTTGTTTCAAGATGAATTTAGTACTGACTTCATTTAGTAATTACTATATGCCAGAACTGTGCGAAGCATTCAAGTCTCAGCAATGAGTGAAAGATAGGGTTCTGTGACCTCATGGGACTTAAAATATAGTGGGGGATTTGGCAAATTAAATACATAAATAAAAAATAAAAGTAAAGATTATAATTTATAAATTATGATGTTCCCATCAAGGAAACAAATCACCAGGGTGATATGTTAAAGATGAATGAGGCTATATTCACTTTACATGAGTCAAGGAAGATTTCTCTAAGGGGTTGACATTTAAACAGACCTGGAGAATGAGGATGAAAGATCAGGAAAGTATTAGGCAGTCTAGGTATAAGAACAGAGCACAGACACAGACCCTAAGATGAAAAGATCTCAGAGTGCTCAGTGTTTAAAACTGAAAGTCAAAATGAGTAAGGACCAAGTTGAAGAGCAGAAGACAAAGATGAAATGCTGAAAGTAGGAAGAAATCATGTAGGGTCTTATGGACTATATGAATTCTGGGCTTCAATCAAAAATAAATAAATAGATTAGTGAATGGGAGATCAGGAGAATAGAGGAAGGAGAATGGGGGAAGGGAAGAGATGGGGGAAAAGGGGAGCACATAAATTAAAATCAAATTCCATGTATGTATGATTTTGTTGAAATGAATCTAATTATTATATATGACTGAAACATGCTCTAATTTAAAAAAAAAAAGTCTGGGTTTCATTTCAGAAAAGTAGGACAATATTAACAGATTTTAAACAACAAAGGCCCATAATTTGATTGGCATTTTTAAAAGATGACTCACTAATATATGAAAATAAATCAAAAGGTAAAGGTGACTGCTCTGTGGTCCAAGTGGTCAGGTGAGAGGTGACCAGTGTTTGAATTAGCAGTATAGTAGCAGAGATATAGAAAGAAACAGAGAGATTCAAGGATACCATTTGAAAATAAAGTCAATAGGACTTGATGGTAGAAATGAAGAGAAACAAAAAAGTCAAGCATGATTCTCTTATTTCATAAGAGGAAAAGTGGAAGACGAACATGTTAGAGAAGCAATTGGGTTAAGAAGATCATGACTTCAGTTTGAAGTATATTTTGTTGAAGATGTCTGTAAGGTATACAAGTAGACATGGGGAAAATATATGAGTCTGGAGTTAAGGAGAAGCTAGGCCGGAGATAGAAACTTAGGAGGCGTTGGCATATGGGTGGTATTTAAAATCATGAAAGGGACAAGCTTCCCAAGAGGATATAAAGAGAAGAGACAGCAAACCCAAGTGAGCTCTGAAATTTACTAGTCAGTTGGAGGAGGAACCAGTAGAGGAAACTGAAAAAGAAAAGAGAAACGAGAAAAAGCCAGAGAAACGAGAGAAAGACCCATAGATTTCAGGGTCAGTGAAACCAGAAAAGGTGAGTGTTTCAATAGGGGGAGATCAGTCAACTCTGTTGAATGCTGCTAAAAGGTTAAGATGAATATAAAAATTACAGGTTTTGATAGATTTGACAAAAAGAAAGTTTATAGTGACCTTTATAAGATCAATTTTCAATTGATTGGTGAAGTCAAAAGCCTTTTTGAATTAAAAAGGGAAGAGAGCAACAATGAGGCAGATAGCTAGTATAGAAACTCTGAGGAGTTCATCTATGTTCAGAGGTAAGTTAGTAGCTATATAGAATGTGAAGACCAAAAATATAGATTTATTTGGTTTTCATGGAATAGGCGGTAGGTGTTATCAGGAAGAGAAACTCTAGAATATGTTTTAATACTGGTAGAAATTATTTACTATATAAGAAATTATTTGCTATAACAGCAAGATGGGATAAACGAAGTAGAAAAATATTTGGCAAGTTGAGAAGGGGGTATGCCCTATAGGACAAGAGGAACAATTTATCTGTGATAGGTATAGGGATACCTCTTTCATTTTAATAGAGGAAAATAGAAAATAGATCAGATGTAAAATTTGTAATTTTACTGTTAAGAGAAAATGGAATACCAATAACATGGCTTACTTTTTTTTTTCATTAATAGGAATAAGGCTATGTAAACATCTCCGTGTCTGTTGGTAGGGGAGTGGAAATTTAGAGAAAGAAAAAATGTTAATTGTGATCATGAATTTAGAGTAAAAACTAGGCATACCAGTTGTGTGATTTTTTTTCCCATCATTATTCAGGCACAGAGCAATCAAATGAGTGGGTTTTTATATGGCTGGAGATTTTCCAGCTGAGTTTACTGGCAAAAGAGATGTTCAAAGAGTTGAGAATGTCAGAGATCATAATGTTGCCCTATGAAAATAGGTTTAATAAACAAAGATAAAATGATGTGGATAATGCACTGGAAGTCTTTAGGAAATTATGCAGAATTGAGTAACTGCAAGGGAGGAGGAGATGAGTTGATATCAGAGTAAAATGATTAAAATGAATAACTAGGAGATGCTGCACATTTGATGATGAAGTCCATGATGCCATGCGGGAGCAAATAACCAAGGAGAAAACATAAGAAATGAGACTGTCAAGAAACTATGAGCTCAGAAACTGGCCTTCCTTTTACCAAGGAGCCCTAAGAAAGGAATAGCTGTGAAAAGAAGTCATCGTGGCCACCCCATGAGTGTTTAAATAGCCCGGCAATGTGGTTAAATGTTGGAGTCTGACATTAATATCCAGTAAACAAGAGAAAATAGCAAGAAAGTTGGTGGGTTTGTGAGAGGAGATGGTGGGAATGTGATATATTAGGACTTGAAGTTTAGAGTAGCTACAGATTGTACAGGAGTGAGGTGGATAAAGTGTGAATAAACACTACTGAAAGGTATTCACCTTTCATGTCCCTGTGACTCTGAGGACATGCTTCAGTGGGACAAAGAGAAAGTGGTATTCTTATGGAAAATAACCAATTTTCAATCAAGACAAAGAGTTGAAGTTGTCTTCAGAGTAAAAGTTCAGGGAGTCTGGGAGTCTGGGAGTCTGTGAGTCACTGGATGTCCACTAGACAAGGAGAGGGGCTGAGAATGGGGTGTGATAGTGAGGGAAGAACATACAGTGAGGGAAGTTGAGGTCTGAGGTGATGGCAGAATTGGAAAGTCGTGGCTCAGATCAAGAGCAATGTGAGGCACGGTGATATTTCTGTTAGTCCTTTAGAAATGAAAGATGTCCAACTAGAATTAAGAGAAATTCGAGGACCTGTTGGGTCTTATGCCAGTCACCAGAGAAGTCATTCCTTGTGGCCATTGGCAAAAAAAAAAAAAATAACAGCAATAAGAGGTGTTGTTGAATGCCATTGCAAGGCAGCATCTTACTCTGTATTCCATTACTCAAGATATAGTGCCTTTTTGATTTACTTAACTCAGTCTGAGTTTATGTTTTTTAAAAATAGGATCCTATCTATAATACATCGGACCTAAATTTGCCTCTTGTGGCCATGTTCCAGACAGGCCTCATAATACCTCCTTAATAGGCACACCATAATGAGTGTTCACTAAGAAAAAGTCCTAGTGATGATCATGTCTCTGAATAGCTCCATTTCCAGTAGGTGGTGATGAAGAAGGAAAAAGGACCATAGAATTTGTCAACCTCATCTGATGTGTCAAAGTTTTCAATGGGAGTGGATCTCTTTCATTTGTCAAACACAAGCTTATTTCCCAACCATGTACAGATACAATTGGAAGAACCAGAAACAAACTACAGAACCTGTACAGGTCTAGTCAGAGCAACACTTCCCTGTATCACTGCAGTCCCCTGGCCCCTCCTCTACCCCAGTGCCCAAAGAGCTGGAGAAGCAGAAGGAGCTAATACAGTGGCAGGGAGAAGCTGTCTATTAAAAAAAAAGAATGGAAGAAAGAAAGAAAAGAAAAAGAAAAACCTTCAGGAAAGAAGGGCAATAAGGGCTTTCAAGGATCATGCTGAACAACAAATATACTAGACCGCCATGACATTTTTTTGAGTGAGAAACATAATTCTTCTACTAGACTCACTAAAAAAATAAAGAATGGAATGCTTACAAGCCAGTTGTGCCATTTTAATATCCTCTTGGAGGAATATGAAGGTACTTGTTTAATAGCTATCCTTTCCTAGTGTCTACTGTTTATTTAGATATAGTGCCTTTTTCGCTGTATTAAAGGAATTAAATACTTTTTTCTTGAAGAAAAAGAAAATTTCAGGGAGAATTAAAATGTTTAAGAACTGCATTTTAAAATATTATCTACATGGTCATAAACACTTAATTTTTTAGATGAGGAAATATGAAAAGTGCCCTTTGTTTTACTATTTTCCTGACATTATGGTCTCTCTCTCTCTCTCTCTCTCTCTCTCTCTCTCTCTCTCTCTCTCTCTCTCTCTCTCCCTCCCTTCTCCTTCTTTCTCTCCTTCCTTTTATCCTGTCCTTATCCCTCCTCTTCCCATCTCTCCCTTACATCCTCCTCTCCTTTCTTCCTTCCCTCTATTGTCACTCCCTGTTTCCAGCTAAAATGTCAGAATTCACATAACTAAAACATGGTGTAGCATGCAATAATAAATGAAGCCCAATAGCTGGTATGAGGGATTAGGAACAGGGCAATCAGTAGGCTTCTTTGTTATATCACAGACAGAGACACAATATTCAGCCCTTGAAGCAATTCCTCTGATATCCCTCTGTGCACTGGAGCCAAAGATGCTGTTCCTGGGACTGGGGTAAAGCATGGTAAATCTGAGTGAAGAGTGCCCAGGCGGAGGCAGCAGATGACTGAATACACTCCAAGGCTTTCCTTCCCAACTCTAGATTTATAAAATAATTGGAGGGAACCATTCTTGTTGCACCACTTCGCCATGCAAGGACTGCTGTGAGCATGCCCCAAACCTCTCTCCCTGGTGGCTGTCCAATTTTTCACCTCAAACTTTCTTACCAGACTGGTATGCACTGCCCCAGAGCTATGTTCCCTAAAGCAGTCACTACTGTCCACTCTACCCATGCTCTGCAGCAGCTTGTCTGGCCCAAGGCTCTCTTGACCCAAGGAGCAGTTTCTCAGAACAAAATACACAGCAGTGAGCAAGTAGGAGGGAGAAATCAATAGAAATATTTCTTTATTTGAATTGATTTATTTCTTTTTTCTGAAATCATTCTTAAGATCCCTGGCTACAGACTCTGTCATCAACTCTACAGCCCATAGATGGTAGGTTGTTCTTCCTCTTTTTAAAATTTTAATTGACAAATAAAAATGTGTATATACTTATGGTATACATGACATTTTCATATATTTATGATTGTGGAACTGCTAAGTCAAACTAATTAACATATGTATTATCTCATAAACATACCATATTTTATGGTGAGAACATTTAAAATCTACTCTCTTAGCAATTGCTAAGTACGAAATATAATGTTATTAACTATTGTTATTGTAATCTACTATAGATCACTTTGTTCATTATTTCTTTTAGGCAGTAGTGATATATGATGAGGCGGCCAGCGCCTTGCCAGGGTAATTTTTCCTGCTCAGGAGGCAATAAGCCTCCTGAGAAAAATAGAGTCTGAAATAATTAGTGAAGAAATAAAAGACAGAGTCAAAGAATAGTTTTTAAAAGCAGAGCTCCTGATAGCATCTTCTAGTCCTGGTAGGAGCTGAAACAGAACAACTACAAAATGGCTCCAATGGTCTTATTTAAGGACGTACATCAAAGATGGGGATAAGATTTCAGGAGTGGAGTCTTGCTTCATGATGTTTTGCAGTCAACAGGTTGATTGGCATCTTGGCAGGCTATATTCATCTCTGAAAGGCTGTGTGGCTACAACAGGTCACCCCATCTCCAGTGCTATGTGGGACCTGAGAGAGCTGAAAAGGACTGACAGGTATCTGGGCAATCTTATCAGCAGGATTGCCACTAGAAGTTCCCAAATATAAGATTTTCCTATTCAATGGGCTTCCATGCAGATTTAGTTCATGGATGGCTCTTGACAGTGATACATCACTCACTACAGAGCAATAGTGTGCTGTGGGTCAGGCAGACTTTGGGGGAATAAAAATGAAGAGAAAGTAACAGAAAATGCAAAGGAAATATGGACAGTCAGGTGGCAGAAGGACAAAGTGAAAGGGAAATAAAGTAAAAACAAATGAGATGAAAGGTTGCCTCCAGATTTCTTAACAAACACAAAAAGTCTTAGGGATGTGTGTGGATTCCCAACTACAGATTTTATGCATTGTACTTGGTTGTCACCTTTGGTGGCCTTACCACTTCAGTGTTCCACCTGATGGCCTGGCAGCCTGAAAATGTGCCCAGCCTGCTTCTGGGCTGGAGACAGGCCTAGATGACAGGGTTGCTTAAATGGAGCCAGGGAGGAGTGATTACATGGTTCAACTCTTCCACCTTATTTTATTATTACTGTTGAAGGATAAATATAGAAAGGAGGGAAAAGCTACTTTAGACTTTGAAAAGAAAGTCTAGCAATTTCTTTGTGGTATGTTTAGTCTCCTACATGTGCCTCAACTTTAAGTGTAATTAAACATCTATAAATCTGAAATACAAAATGGAGGTAATGCTGAGATAAGGTTTATTGTGTGTGTGTGTGTGTGTTTTCAAATTTTTTTTTATTTGTTTTAATTAGTTACACATGACAGATCAATGACCTTGATATGTCATACATTTGAATCAAAGGTTTATTTTTTAATTGAATTCTTAAATAATGTAAATTTTTCTTCTATGAACTTCTTCTTTACATCTTATTTTTTAAATATCTGGTCATTCATTAAAAACTATTTGAATTAATGTTTGTAATTTAGTTGTGCTGATCTTGATAAATCATATACTTTTTTTCCCAACAAGTTTTATTTAAGAGAGAGAACAGGAGATAGTAGACTATTCCAGAGAGGAGCCAGGACCCAGAGCTGGTGCCTATATACTTTTAATATATCTTTTTTTTTTAATTTAAATGGAACAGCCTAAGCATAATGCTATGTGAATGTCATTCTGATCATCAGTCATCTTCACAATTGGCACCAAAACTGTAACTAAAGAATTCAAACAATATCTTGCACTTATTCTTAAAGGTAATCACAATTGAATTGGCCTTGTTGCAGTCCAGTTCAATAACAGGGAACAAATGTGTTCAGAGCTAGTATTTTACATTCATTTATGCTTTTAAGCTAAAGATGTCCCATTTTCTTCACTTTCATTCATTCATTGTGTTTATTGATAGCTTAATAAGTGTCAGCATCCTGACAGATTTGTACATTGACTTTGCATCCTAATCTGTTCAAGCTGCTATAACAGAAAATGCCATAAACTGGGTAGCTTATAAACAAGAAAAATTTGTTTCTCACAGAACTGGAAGCTGATAAGTCCAAGAGTGAACTGCCAGTAGATTTGGTGTCTAGTGAAAGCTTGTTCTCTATTTCATAAGTGGCATTTTTCACTGTACCCTCACATGATAAAATGGACCAACAAGATGTTTCAGGCTGCTTTTATAAGGGGAGTAATCACATGTATGATATAATGATCTCCAAAAAGCCCAGCCTATTAATATCACTCTGGGATGGGGAGGGATATGGTGGATTTATAGGACAGTTACAGTAGAAAAGGCATAGTAGTTGCTATAGTAGGAAAACATGGGGCACTTTGAAGGCACAAAACCAGGACTCCTAATCTGAGCTAGAGGGATAATCAGGCAAGTCTTGCAGAGGAAGAAACCTCTTAGCTGACACTAAGGAGCATGAGATGTAACCAACAAGAGAAGGTAGAATGAAAGATAGGAGAAGGGCTTTTATGGCCATAGGGACCACCATTTGCAATACCAAGAAAAAGTGAAAGCATCATGGCTTAGAGCAAGCATAAGGAATACAGGATGGTTGAATACAGTATGAGAGGAAGTAAGAGAAGTGGGCAAGCCATGTTGATATTTCTCTTTATCCTGGGAGCAACTGTTCTCCAAAGACTTTCTTTATAATTACCCTATAATTATTTTGATATTTTTCATGATATCACCTTCTGATTGTTTAACAGTAAGATTCAAATAAGTATAACTTAGATACTTTTATGACAATTTTTTGAAAAAAAAAATTAACATACCATGTTAATCTATATTTTGTAGAGAGCTTACAATATATTTACAACAAAAATCAAACCAAGATTTCAGAAATGATCCACTTACCTGAAACAATTATTTACATGATAAAATCCACTATTTGATTAAGTGAACAAAACTTTATATGTTCAGTTCTGAAATTCTAGCTGATTCTGAATTCATTTTATGAACCATTGCCTGAGTACCACTCTCACTCCTCAACATGCAAATTATAAAATGTTTGGCATCAGATTTTTAATAAAAATCTAAAATATTTATAACAGTTGCTAATGATTAATGAAGAGCTCTTCTGAAACCCATATGTTAATTATTCATATCATCCTCTATTTTTCTAATCTGTACCAGACTCTGCTCTACTTTCCTTATTTATAAAAATTAATTAGTTAATTTCAAAATATTAAATATATGATGAAAATAATGAATTTAGTATGGCTGTATTCTCTACTACCACCTGTTATATATTGATAACCATATGAATTTAAATATTAAGAAAAACTTACTTCTGAACACTTCTAGAAATACATCTAAAAAGACATTGTTTATATTTATGTTAGAATCATAAAATTGGGCTATCATAAGATGATAATTAAAATTTCACAGGAACATAATATATATTATTTCAAAGTTAAATACCAGTAAATCAGCTATACCATTTACAATTCCATATGGAATCAGATGAGGAAGCTAGTTAAGAAAACAGTAATCAGTATTAATGACAACCCGTTAAGAAGAGCCTTAAAGTACTGACATTGAATCATCCTAAATTTTAAGAAAAAAGAAAAATGATCAGTTTCTATGTGCATGATAACTAAAGGATATCTTTTTAGTAATAATTTCAAAACAAAATTTTTATATATAGTATAGAAGGCAAGTAAACAAGAATATTTCAAAAGTTCAAGAATGTGACTTTTGACCTTAAGTGCAATGCTAATACCAAGAAAGATATCAATAGCAATGCTCAGGCAAACTGTTTCTTTTAATTATCTGAAGCAGCCTGGCTTATTTCATAATTTTCCAATTTCTTGTTCTTAGTAAAAGAAAAGGGGGAAATAAGAACTAACATATGTTACTTCTTATGTTACCTCATTTAATCATTTAATATTCACAATCAGCCAGGCAGTAGAATACAACCCCTTTTTCTCAGATGAGAAGATGCCTTATCCATGTCACAGCACTGGTGCAGGACCCTGAGACCCATTCTTTACTATATATGTAACCTTCCTTTATAAGATACAGCTTACATTCAAAAACTAAGAAAAGATATTTTATTTTGAAAACTTTTTCTGTAGCAAGAGTCAACAATCTTGTAAATGATAATATCCTTGCTCAGCTTGTTTAAACTGCCAAGAAATCAAAGCATGTGTTAATGCCTTAAGAGGACATAGTATGCCTATAATATAGTTCTATGTCCCAAAGAAGATTAAAATAAAATGTTTTAAATAGCCCTTGTACTAGTTAGGATTGGACTTGGGCATATTCATGTGAAATTCTAAAACCAATGAAATTTACACAATACAGGTTTTTCTCTCTTATGTAAGAAAGTCATGAAACCAACAGCTTAGAGCTGGCAAGGCAGCTCCATTAGGGACCTAGATTATTATTATTATTATTATTTTTGCTTCAGCATTCAGTGTATGGGTATTATGTGATCACTTCACAGTCCAAGATGGCTTCTGATGCTCTAGCCATCATGTAGGTATAATAAACACAATGAAGACAGAAGGACCAAAGACTGGACCCTTTCAACCAAAGCAGAATCCTTTAGCTTTCCCAAAATGCTGAAAAACTCCACTCACATCTTATAAGTCAGAATTTTGTCACATGCTCATACCTAAATTTAATAGGGTGAGAAACAGACTTTTATTTCAGGTGGCCAAATGATCAACTGAAACTCAAGGTTACCTTAAAAGAATAGAAGTGGAGTGAGCCAATATTCCAGTCTCTTCTGCAGTCTACATGTGAAACTATTTGGAAATGAACAAACATGAAATATTTTAAAAGTTTGATCAAATTAAGTATTTTTCATCTGCATATTAGGTCCTCACTTAGGCTGGCTTTCAAGATCCCTAACATCTTTGCATTTGATAACTGTACCTCCACTACATGCCTTATAATCCTACTGCTCCCATTGTACCCAAACATCTTTTCAAGAAAATGAACTGGTCCTACCCCTTGAATTGACCCCAAAGTGATTACATCTTCTCCTTTTGGCCACCCCAGTGCCACACACAGTGCTTCACATGAAAGAATCACATGTTGTATTATGAATTCACCTACCATGAGCAAGACAGTATATTAGATACAGGTAAAAAGATAACAAGGACAACTCAGAAACAACCCCAAGGATGTAAGGAATCTCAATCAATCATACAAAATAGAGACTGTAATTTTCCCCTGTTAGATATTAATTGGGTTAATTTTTTTAACAACTCATCTTTAATTATATTCTTGGGTCAAAGCATGAGGTTGATTGTTGTACAGGCCACAGAGAAAGTAAGATACTGACCTAGACTCTAATGAAGTTTACAATGAAGGAAAGATGATATGCATATAACTAAAAATAACTCTGGATTGAGAATGAAATAAGAGACAATGAACAAAAGTGCTCTAGTACCCAAGAGTATGGACAACTAGTATGTGCACGTGTGTACACACATAGCAGGAAAGAATAGTCCGTTCTAAATGCCTGAGTTTAAAAAGAAAAAGTAGAATTCAAATTCACTTGGCCTCTTGTTTTATGATTCATGGAAGGTTTGAATAAGAGACCAAGTTAGCTTTAATTGTGTTTTTATTAACTTGACCAGTTCAATGACTAATCCATCTCTAAATTAGATGGTTTTATAGGTACACATTTAGGTTATACCATGCCACATTAAAAAGAGCTATTAAGTTGATTAAGACTAAACTCATTTTCAGGATCCATTGCAAACAATTCTCCATGCTTGATGTGCTCTTAGAGAACCTGTGAAAGGTGTTAGAATGTGAGCAGAGGTCAAAAGAAAGTTAGTTGACACCAAATATGAACCTTCCACAAAGTACTACAGGCTTTAAGGCAAATAAATATCTTACTAGAATTCTGTAACTGGTGGCAGGTAAGGAAAAATGGTCTCACAATGTTCTTTAGTTGATCAATCTATATCTTACAATGAGCTCACAGGCAAAATGAGGTATGGAAGGTTTGAGGCTCTTTAAAGAACCCAAAACCACATAAGTTTTCAAGACTATGCTTTATGAGGTTAAACAAAAACAAACTGGCCCATTTTTTGCCTAAAAATAAAACAGCTAAAAGATAATATATAACAATAATTTTAGGTGTATAAAAGAAAAGTTGAGTACTTCATCATGAGATATTTGTAGACAAAAGTAAGAGCATGAATTCATGACCACTCCCTTGTAACCTGGCTCCTAACACATCTTGCAAAGGGAACCATTTGCTTATCATTTCCTACCATGTCTGTATCATTGCAAAATGTTTTTTCTATTTCCATTCTACCTGAATTTTCTTAGCTGTCCTCAAGGCTTAATTTCCCTAAAAAGGTGTGGTCCGGATTTGTTCCTCAGACATTTTCTCAGGAAAACATGCTGTTCCCAACCCTAACGTAACCCCATGTGTTTCTTCTGAGTTTCCATCATTAATTCCTCATCCTTCACTTTTTTTATGATTTTATGTTCCACTCCTTTTCCTATGGCTATAAATTCTCTGTCTGCTTCTATCCTTTCCTTGGGTGTTTTGTTGTTTTTTTGGTACAGGAATTGAACCCAGGGGCACTTAACCACAGAGCCACATCCCCAGCCCTCTTTTTGTAATTTATTTAGAGACAGGGTCTCACTGAGTTGCTTAGGGCCTCCCTAAGTTACTCAGGCTGGCTTTGAACTCGAGATCCTCCTGCCTCAGCCTCCCAAGCCGCTAGGATTACACGTGAGCACCACCATACCTGGCCTTTCTTTGGGTTTTGATGTTCAGATCAAATGATGATGTTATCATCTACATTTATAGTCCCTTGTCTCCTGAATCTCATCTAAATTTCCAATTCTCTCCATAGAAATGTCCACAATATTTCAGATCAAAGGGCCAGAAACTGAATTTATCCCTACAGTTTTCTTCCTCTGTTCCCCATCTCAGCTATCCTTATCCTTTTCATGACCCACACTAGAATCACCAGAAAGAGGTGCCAGCATTTGAGGATCCAACACCTTTCTATATAGTCTACTTCTGCCACATCTTCAAAACCCAGCCCTCCTTCTTATCCAGTTTATTATCTCTTACTTGGCCCATCACAACAGACTTTTTCATTTGCTCGTCTGTGGACACCTATAAGTCCAAGTTTTTTAATATGTCTTCTGGTCTTGAATACCTGTATTTTTGCTATTTTATCCTGGTCAAGCATGGATACAATTAACTTGCAAGCAACAAGCAAGAAACATCAACTTCCACATCAACCTAACATTTTTTTTTGTCTACTTTTATTCAAACTGTTCTGTGATCCTAAAATGCTATTTCATCATCTCTATCTTTTGAAATCATACTTAGAATAAAGCTCTTTATAAACAAAGCCCAAAATGCTTTGTGACCCACTTCAGCAAGAAAGATCCATATGTAGATGAAATTCATAATGAAATACACAAATAGAAAATCTAAGCTAAGACAAGTGTAACAAAAAACATAAAGAATCAAAGTTTTAAATGTAGTAAGTGGCAATAAACACAAAATAATTACAAATCATTTAACACACCCTGCTTAGAAGGGTCTTTGAAATTGTGAGATGAATAAAATTAGACATTGCCCAGGTGATTTTTCTGAAATTATATACTATTCATTAAAGTACTTTTCTATTGATTATGTTATTGTAGCCTTGAAAAACAACTATGAAAATTTATCTTGTGTCAGCCACACCAAAATGACATCATAGGGAAATATACTCATGGACATATTATCCACTTATTTTTTGGCATGTGTTAAATAGCATTACTTTTGAGAAACAAAGTTCAACAGTTTATAATCAGGGAGATGAGTTGGTATGGGATAACAATGACTTCATAGTAAAAAGTAAATAATAATAAATGCCATAGAAGTTGTAGCTTGACCACTTAAATGAGAGAAAAATGTCACTTATTTAAGCAAAAGGAATCAGATAGGCACCATTAAAGAAAGGATGTTTGAGATGGATCCTGACAAACATGAATATTCAAACACATAACAAGATGTCAGACATTCCAGACTGAAAAGTATTCCCCAAATAATTGGAGATGTTGGGGTTGTTTGGTCAATGGTGATCTTTCCAGCTTAATGGCTAAAAGAGGCATGGAAGAGTAGTAGGAGAAAACTGAGAATGTTTGAACATGATCAAGTAGTCAACAAGGGCCTTGACATCAGGCTAAGTATAGCTTGAACCACTGTATTCTTTATTTAGTCATCAAGAGAAGGTCATTATCAGATTTGTGCTTCAGGAGATTAACCTTGCAGTATTTTAGAGGCTAGATTTTTGGAACACAGAGAAGCACTGGAGGGAAAGACTGGACAAGAAATGACTGAATAAATAAAAGAAGGAATACGTCACATTAACTCTTCAGGCCCTGGTAAATTTGGGGCTATATTAATGGGGGAGAAGAAAAGAAAGCAGAAAATTTGTGATGTTTCTAGCCATAATGAAAAGGAGACTGAAGTGACCATCAGCAGTTATCAGAAAAGGACCTAGAGGGTCAGGTTTGAAGGAAAACTAAAGGACTTTCCTTTAAATGCTTTTCTATGAGTTCCTTTAATGATCTTCCTAGCTGTTTTCAAGATCATACTGAGCCTGGATTTTTCCCACTGCTCATTACCAACAGATTTTGTGTTTCCTCTTGAACCCTATAGCATTTTTTAAGCATGACACCCTATCATTTCTATTTTTGAACACTCTTCCTAGGCTTCTATAACTTGAATCAGACTAGATGTTACTAAACCACTTTATTGACATAGATAATGAATTCTTTGGTGTCCCAAAAAGAAGCATACCACCCAACCCAACCCCATCTCACTTCATCCCTTGAGTTCTTGAGTCAGAGGTCAGGAGAGACCAAGCCTCTCATTGCCTTCTGACCTGGATCATGAAAGGCCTATAGAACTGAGGGCTAGATAATTTAAAAGATAGCTCAAAACTTCTAAAGTGTTTCTAATTGTCATGACTTTCTTACCAATAAAACTGGATAATTTATTGTTTTATCAATAGTTTTGTGTCATAAACTAATTTACACAGTTTGTGCTTTTTTAAAAAAAAATTGCTTGTATAGTTGTATTTTGCCAAGTCTCCAATCGTGTCAAGAGGCTATCAGTAAGCCATCATTAACAATGACAGCAAACTGGGAAATGATAAAAATATTTAATTCCTGTTATCATTTATTCTGCTCAATGTGTTTACTTTTAAATCTTTTTGGTTAGTAATACCAGAGAAATGCTGAAATTCCTGGAGGCTTTGAATAGTTCATAACCAACATTAACATTTTATGAAACCCAATAAACACAGAAAATTACTCTAAAAGCTTAATAACTTGGAAAGGCACCAGCTTATTATGTAATTATTAGGCCAAAACTTTATCAGTCTATAACTCTACAAAATAATTCAAAGAATTATTTCTTCTTAGGGAAAAACAGAATTATATCTGGGCTTCTGGACAAATATTCTTCTTTTAATCTTTTTCAATATATATATATATATATATATATATATATATATATATATATATATTTGGGGGGTAGAGCAAAAAAATAGTTGAGTTGTACAAAATTATGTTTATGTGAAAAAGCATATATATATATATATATATATATATATATATTCATATGAAATACATTGTCTTTAGTCCTGCTTCATCCACAATAAAAAGAAGAATATTTATTGAGGACTCAGGGAAACCTAGGTTTGAGTATTTTGTGATATCTCATAACTCACATCTCCAAAATTGTCCTTTTTTGCTTCATTCACTCACTAACCCAACCATTTCATTAAATATTTATTCAGCATCAATTACCACAAAGCACTGGAAAAGAATACAAAAATAAAACTAGCCTAAATGTGAATATTATTTATTTCCTAGTAGTAATTTCCAATCCCAAATTATCAGTACCAAACAGACTAATTTTTTTTTAAAACTAAGAAAAATAAACTTTCAGGAAATTAAGGATAGTCTGGTCTAAAACTTTAATGAAATAAACACCAAAGAAAATGAACACAAAACTCTGAAGTGGGATTAGAAAGCCATAAGACTTAAAATTGCAAAGTTTTCAAGAAGTATTCTATTCTGGTTGACTTGAAAGGAAGCAGCAAACAAGAGACCCAAATAAACAATGAATGCAAAGATAAATGATTAATAGGTGGAGTAATATTTGTATCTACTTCTTTATAGTAGACAGTGTTTTTAAGTATGTAATTTCTTCTAATATCAATTTATTTAACTATGGTACTTATGGCACTGTGTGTGTGTGTGTGTGTGTGTGTGTGTGTGAGAGAGAGAGAGAGAGAGAGAGAGAGAGAAGCTATGTCTGTGTACTTTTTCTTTTTAAGGCAAACAATTATTTCTTTTCCTGTAGGACCTTTTCTCCATCTCCAAAGACACTAAAGATTCATCCATCTATGTCTGAGTTAAAATGACAAGACATGTTTTCTTTGATTTATTAGTAAACAACTAAATAGCAACATTAAGCTTTTAGGAAAAGATTAACAACACTGCACTGTAGTACCTGTCATGGTAATTTAAGTAAAAGCTGTTAAAAATGTTCATTCTTTATAATGGAGCATTCGATAGTCTTTGCCTAATGGATGGGGAGATGCTATGAAATACCTTTGGAACTAGGGCAGCATGATAAGATGTAGTGATGCTTTAGTCTGAAAAGCAGCTTGCTTTAAAACTGGTTGAATTCTGAATATAAGGCATTGTCTTTCTTCATTTTCACATAAAATTTTCTTTGTTCCAAAATCTTAAATTGATATGGAATCAGAAAGCGAATTTATTCAATGAAGCTAAGGGATACTCACCTAATTTTGTGATTTTGATTTTTTTCTTTGGATAAAATTGCCTATATGTAAACAGATGCTCCTCCTAAGTATTAAAATATAGTCAAATATGAGACTATGGGATTTTACTCCCTTGTGACTGTGAGAATAATCTTTGAAGATAGGAAAATAAATCACTAATAAAAATCACTTTTGTTAAGTTATACAGGAAATAATTAAGAGAGTGAAGAAGAGAACTAGAACTCTAAAACTTGAGTAATTTCTTTTCACCTAAAGTCACAAAGCATCTTCCAGAGACTAAATGTTCAATCCTGCCACCCATTTAAATATTGAGATTTCTTTAAACCCTTGAAAGTATATTCAAGTAAATGAGCTTCTTCATTCTGGATATGTCTGAATTAATATAAAAGTCTAACTGTCCCAGAAATTAAATTTCTGAACATTTATTTAGGAACCTGGTTCATACCCTTATGAAAACCCAGGGAATTGTGATACTTCCATTCAAAATTCCTTTGCTGCACTGATTACACAGCCAAACAGCATGTGAAATCTGAATCTGTAAATGTTTCCATCACACCCACTTCTACGACATAAACATTGATGAATGAAAGATAATTGTACATATTTGCTTGGTTAATTTGTTTATTTTTATGACCCCATGCTACCATATAGTCCCTACATTTTACTGAATTGAGTTTATTTTTATATATACACATACCAAAATTCTTTCATTGGAAAACAAATGAAAATATGATAATTAATATCAGCATTAACCTAGATTTTAAAATATATCCAAAATATGAATTGGTGAACTTTAAACTAAAAAGATACATCCAGGAGATCAATTGAGTTCAAAAAGCCACTTTTAGGAAAATAAAGGTGAATGTTATTTATGTAGAATACTGATTATAATAACTCCAGCTAAGAAATGGTGTAACCTATTTTTATTTTTGTTTTTTAAACTAAATTTGGAAATTTATAATCTGATTATATTATAAAATGTAATTAAAGCCCAGAGGACTGTGTTTTCAAGGGATTGTCTAGCCCTCCTGAAATACATTTAGACAACAAATGAATTATCAGGCTCATGTATCAGAAATGTGTGTAATGGTGGGTTAAAGGGGTTTTGTGGATTTTCTAAGCAGCAGCATCCACAAAAATGATTCATGAACTTTGTGAGATGAGCAGAAGAGAAAAAAACCTATCAGGGATTCATTGATCTTTACTATTCATAAAAAAAAGAAAGAAGTAAAGTTTTATTAGTATTTAAATTTAGGCTGACTCTGGTGTACTTGTTTGGTGGGTAGTGGGTGCCATCCAGTAGTCAAGATATTCTGATGGAAAACCCATTATGAACAACAGGCACTCATGCCCTTCATCAGCTTTCACATACTCTAGTGGTTTGAAAAATAAGTGGACTCAGAAAAGGGGACTTACAGATTTTATTATCAAATTTTAACTAAAATAACACTCACAAAAAGAGCAACGACTTAAAAAGAATATTGCAAAGAAACTGGACTGAAGGAGTTGCAAAAAAGTAAACAGAAACACACAAAAGGTGAAAGACAGTATTGCCATTTCTCTTTTTCCTCTGATGAGCTCACCAGTCACATTGTGGGATAAGGATGAACAAAAGGAGAAGACTTAGGGTCAATTTTGTGTACCATTCAAAAACATCATTTGAAATAAGAATTTACATCCACTATTTGTTATTTTAAACCTTAAGTATAATTTTGTCTTGAGATGTTATTGAAGCAGTACATTAGCCTTAGGATATAATTTTTGTTATTATTTTTTAAAAAATTATAATGTTTATTTTGTTACATGTCATGTTACATGATGTATTGTTCATGATAACATAAAATAAATATGTGAAAACAGACATTTTTTGAATGTTCGTACTTTAAAGACTTATGAAAAGTTTTCATGATCAAAAACTATATATCATCCACCATGTGAGTCAGCTTTCTGTTACTGTAACAAATATCTGAGATAATCAACATAAAAAAGAAAGGTTAATTTTGACCCCCAATTTTGGAGGTTTCAGCCCATGATCAATTGGTCCTGTTGTTTCGAGGCCTTTGGCAAGGCAGCCCACCATGGCAGAAGCATATTGCAAAATCACTCACCTCATGCCCAGGAAGAAAAAGACAGGAAGACTAAGGACAGGGGTCCCACTATCCTCTCCAAGGGCATGTCACCAATGACTGGAAGATCTCCCACAAACTCCACCTCTTTAAGGTTTCACTACCTCCTAATAGCACTGAGCTAGGGACTAAGCCTTTAACACATGAGCCTTTCGTGGATACTTTATCCAAACCATAGCATCTACTATAAGACCAAATGAAAGAGCTCAGGGTTTACCTATTCAAACACACAACAGAGGTCTCTGTGAATTCATATGTTAGAAAAGTGAACCGAGAGAAACAGCACAGTGCTTCTGGAGCTGCTCACTGAATTCATTAAACTGCTGTTGTGGTTATGTTCAGACCAGAGCACTTCTCTCACTAAAGTGGCTACACACCAGTTGGATTCTAAGGAAGGGAAAGAAGACAGGAAGAAAGGAATGAGGGAAGAGAGGCTGGGGGAGACAGGCAGATGGAAACACAAACCGAAAGAATGATTGAAACTAAGGACTAAGACAGAAAAACAGAAGGAAAGAAGGACAAAAACACAAAAAGAAAGAACAGTAAGCACTTCCTCCTCTGAGAGACAGACAGCTGGTTCTGCATCTGTCATCTCTCTCTGGAACTCAGGAAATACCTCCAGAGGAGAGGGAAGTCTGGTGTCCCAGTGCCCTCTTCCTACCCTTTCACTCCCCAGCCTTGCTCACCTCTCATCCTACACAGGAAATTCCTATGCACATGTTTCCTTATGCCACAGGAATGAGCTACAGGCCACAGTTTCCATTGCAAAGAAGACAGGAAAAATTATTTTTAAAAAACAGTAATTTATAATAAGGGCCAATTACTTCTCTAAGTGGTAAAACTATTCTATATAACCTATTTCCAAAACATAGACCAAGCATGCAGCACAAACTCCACAAAGAATAATTACTCACAAGGGTAACTATGGTTAGCAACTGTGATAAACAGCAGCAGTTAAAAGTGCTACATACTCTCCAAGCAGAGTAAAAATGGGTAAGAAAGAAATATGAAGTACTGCTAGTATTACTACCCATAATGTAGGCATTGATTAGTAATTCAAAGAATTCAAGATCCCAGATCATCTAAAATATTGAGTAACCTCAAGCTCTTTGATCATTATTTCTGTTCATTCCACCTCCACAACTTCAGGTTGGAAGCTACTCATCTCTAACACTGTAATAATACTTTGTGAGTCAACCTGTCTTCAGATTTCCTCATTTTAATCTATCTTAACTAGTGACATAATAATGTTCCTAAAAATGTTCTCAATTTGTGATTGTTCAAAATTCTTCCATAGCTACACATTGCCTACCAAATTTTTCAATGTGACATTTGATAAAATATTCCCAAGGTATCTTTCTAGGACTATTGCCCTGTTATTCCACCATCATGTATACTTATCTTTCCCACCAAGATGATAGCTCCCTTGACTTGGTCACAGAAGCCTTTTGAAGAACTTATTCTCCCATTCCCTTGGTTTAATTCAAATAATCCTCTACCCACCAAGTAGTCCCTGGTCGTTCCAGCCAGCTAAGTCTTCTACACTTTGACTCAGCCAAGCCCTTTTGAAAAATAAAAAAAATAAAAAGGATCTATGCTCACAGCCTCTGCAAACTTGAGCTCCTGATTAAGTAAAAGTGTTGAATTTCCTGGCCATTGTAATGCTGTGAGGCAAATCACAGGGTTCAGGAAATACTCATCAAATTAATAAATGAATGAATAAAGTATAGGGTGTCCAGGATTACCTGCCTTATTCTCCCTTCTATTAAAAGTATAGCAAAGGTAAGTCTTGTCCTTGTCAGAGTCCAGGCAAATCCTACAAAGTGCCTTCCATATAAAAAAAGTATCCTCTAAGTTCTCATTTGAATTAAATATTATATTTTAATATTTCAGAAAACAAGAGTGTCATGGTTTGGATGTGTGGTATTCCCCAAAAGCTCATGTGTGAGACAATGCAAGAAGGTTTGGAGGAGAAATGATTGGGCTAAAACCTTAACCTAATCAGTGAATTAATCCCTGATGGGATTAACTGGGTGGTAACTGGAGGCAGGTGGGGTGTGGCTGGAAGAAGTGGTTCATTAGGGGGTGGCTATGGGGTATATATTTTGTATCTGGAGAGTGAAGTCTCTCTCTGCTCACTGATCATCATGTGAGTTGCCTCTCTTAGCCATACACACAAGCACTGCGTCTGTAAGGCCCTACTGGAAGGTGGGCTGCACAGTTACTCTGACACAGTGATTCAATCAGAGCATTTATAGAGTCTCTTGTTTCCTCAGTCCAGCCATTATGCTGTCTTACTGTGCCTACTCTTAATGAAGCGTATCTCTCCGTCCACTGCATCATCTGTCTCAGAATTCAGTCTTATTTAAACACAGGGCCACCTGCTTGTTACTCCTCTGTAAGAAAACACCCTTTTTGCAAAAACATCCTGATCTCATTAGAACCACTGAGCCCTTCTGTTAAAATCATACACCTGAAGGGATTAAATATCAGCATAGTTTGTCACTTTAAATCCACTTAATGTAACTATTGAACCTTTATTTCGAAACTGAGGAACAGAAGTTAAAGGGGAAAATTACATGCTCGGCCTATCCACCTACTGTTAGTCTAAGGTATAATTATTGTTATTAGGGACTTGTAACCAAGTAAATGGCTTTTAATTAACAGAATCCAAAAGAAGCTGACTGAAAAGGAAGAAATTACTATTTAACAGGAAAATAAAGACTATTATTTCTCACAGCAAATAAAATTCATGTATATAAATGTAATATATATTATATATTTATATAACTTATTGTTTTTTCTTATATTTCAAAATAAAGTACAAACACAAATGAAAGTTGACCACAGTGATTTCAAATATCATTTTGCTTTTGTATGGTTGTATGGTCACCACAGGGGCTACGCATGATATATCATTATTATAGACAAAGAAACCCTGCTTCTTCAGGATTTGATGGCCTCAGGATTTGCTCACCCACAGAGCTTGATGAGAAAAGGCAAACCCCATTTCTTCATCAGGAAGACCTAAACTTAAAGAGTTAAATTCTCTTTAAACAGAAAATTCAGAAAACTCTCACAAAAGCAGATATGGAGGATGATTATCAAATATTCCTAAATTTTTCACATTTGGGAACAAAATATTGCTTTTTCCTGGCACCAAGTTTGCAAATTATTTTTAAAGAACATTTTCAACTCTTTTGTAATGAGGTTTTTAAAGTACAGTCTGATTTAAAAAATATTGTGTTTATAAATGGTCTTAAATCCTCATGTGTAAATGATAACAGGGTTGAGGTGATTCATGAGCTTTCTCCCAAACTCATGTTTTTAACATATATGCTTTTTCACAAGGAATTTTCCTCCCTTAAAGAAGCAGCTTTCTGCTGCCTTTCCACAATCATTTGAGATATATAAGAAATAGAGGTTTTATGTGTCTCATGAGAACATGTAGGCAAACAATTAAAACCAAAATCAGCAAATAAAAACTGCTTGAAAGTCACATACTCTAGGTGCATATAACCTTCTTCCTTTATACAAAGACTCATAAAATCCCAACTCACCTAAAATATGTCAATGATATTCAAAATACCTTACCCATTGACTTTCCATATAGCCATTCTTCTCTTCTTAACAATAAAAATAATTTGTTATATTTGTAATTTTAAAATTGATACATTACAGTCCTGGTTTAAAAATCTCTTATATATATTTTGAAATGAAATATTTGCTCCAGGGAAACTTTAAAGAAATGTACAAAGGATCAAGCACATACAACATATACAACCAAATGAAATAGGAGCATTCTGCAAACAAAGATTGAAGACCTACACCAAGTTTTCAGAAGAGAAACAGGGCTTCTCCACAATGGATCCAGGAAGGAAGGTTCCACATTGGTATTTGAGGTTTGCTCCAGGAATGAGAAAGGCCCAGAGCCAAAAACGCAAACAAAAACCCTGCAGCCTATTTTAATAGAAAAGAAGGTTACCAAGGTTTAAAAATCAAAGAGACTTCAGAGACTTATAAATTCAAGCCCTTTTTTGAAGTCTGATAAAACCAATACCCAATCATTGTATCTAGGTAGGGTCAAGACTTTTCAAGCAGAGACCTCCAGACCAAGGAGGGAAGAGGAATCTCCTTTTCCCTAGGGTCATGCTTATCTACAAACGAGATATGTTGCCTCCTTCCCTCCAGTAGAACCAAGAAGATTTTTTTTTAAATTCCAAATCACTGTAACTTTTAATTTTTTTCTCTGGGTCATCTCAGGAATAGATTGGATACACACATCTAATAATTTTTGTATTCACAGAGTAGCTATTTTCATATAGAATACTTTACTATCATCATTTGAGGAAATGGAAAGATCTTTATTTTTTATTTGTAAAAGTAGCCACCATTCATCTCAGCTTTTTATAAGACAACCACCCACCTTTCCCCCGAGAGCATTATCATCAATCGGCAGTAGTGTAAGTGTCTGTTATGTAGACTCAGTGTTCATGTGTGTCAAAACCAAAATGGATTTACTCCCAGGAAGCATAAACTCTGAGTTATACATAGTCTAGTCCTTTCTTTCTCTCCAACAATAACAAATGATTATTTCAGTATCATTGAGGATCTCAGATCAAAGAAAGCAGTTCATAAAAACTATGAAAAAGTACTCCTGTAATATCACTGTAAATTTAAATAATTCAGTCTACTGAGTGTTTCCATATTAGCAATATTGAGGTCAAACTAGTTTTGGTTGTGTTTTAATTGACCATATATTTAAGATTAATTGACAGTTTAGCCTGACATATGTAGGTTATCTTTATTTAAACACTACTGTGAGATTTAATGTAATTTTCATGCACTGATAGAGTACATTCCTTGCAGTTTCCTACTTCTTGCTCAGTATCACTTTTTGCTCTGAAAATCTAGATTCAACCCCATGAGTTCTTCAGGTGTGGGGGGGAAAATCAAAGCAGAAGTTGTATATATTTTATTTAACAAGAACTCTTTATTTTTACCTCAGTTTTTCTACTTCAACTGTAAAGAATGCTGTTGTTTTTTAAGCAAAATAACAAATATATTGCAGATACATAAAGTATATGGCAAAATTTAATAACCTCTATAAAAACAGAATGGAGCATTCACAACCACTGGAATCTATTCAGAAATATCACACATCCTGTCCCTTTCCAGCAAGTGCTCACACACATCTCTGGAGTTGGGCAAAAGCAGCTATGAGTGAGCTCTGTAGTTCAAAGGCATAGGTTGTAGTTCAGAGCATTGCAGTTGAGCACCTGAGTGGCAATCAGAAAGTCTGGATCTGTCTGCCTGAGATTTAGCCTTTATTCCCTCCACAAATGAAACTGTATTCTCTCCCTCATGAATACTGTCTTTTCAATAGTATCCTTCATTGTATTCATTTCATTTTTACAAAAAAAAATAGCACTGTTTGGTGTCATCTTTTATTCTCATAACCTGATATAGTTAGTAACAGTTTGTGGGGGGAGGAATGACTCAATTAATTTGATGTGAATTATTACAGAAAGAAAATGAACTGCTCAAGATTGAAAGCTATCCATACAAAAATGCATCTTAGATGCGTTTCATTTATTCAGGTAGCAGATCATGGGAAAATATGTCCAGGAAAACATAATTTATAAAAAAATGTCATGCAAAGTTAAGGAAAGATAACCAGAGTATTGATCTTGAATAAGTCAATTAGGTGAAAGTATGTGAGCTTAAGAAGTGATAATCTCATATAAATATATCTCTAATATATTATATGTCACTAGAAAAGAAATAAGTAAAACTATCATACTATTAATATACTATTGTATGCTACTAAACCCTACTTGTATAGTATGTACCCATTTATTCAAACCAGCTAGACTTGATCAAAGCATGTAATACCTGTACCATAGTGACCATGGTACTAACATTTTACTCTGTTCATTTTATTTTATACTAAAATAATGTACTACTACTACAGATGTTTTATTGATAAAAATATATTATTCCAAGAGAAATAATATCCAATCTAACTTTATAGTTGTTAGCTTTATCTTATTAGGTAGAGATTCTGATGTAGTGTTATATGTATAATTTTAAAGTGGTCATACATTCCATTTGTTTAGAAGGTCTTTGGAATATGACTGTATAAGTTTTGTTGCAAAAGATTTTTCTGATTGCATTATTTCTTCTTCCTTTTGAAGGCTGTGGAAATACAAACATACTTTCTGAACTTTGACTCAAAAATATTTAGGTATGCCTTGTAATATTAATTCAAGTTTCAGAGTTTTAGTACCAAAATAACATCACTATTTTAACAATAATATTGGCATTTCAAGTAAATCAAAATATACCAAAATACTAAAAACTAGTATTGCTACCTTTGAGCATAAATAAAAAAATCTAAAAAATATTAAGTCAAATTCTACCTTTTATGAATAAATAAAAACTCTGCACATGTGTTTCCAAGTACATAGTTTGCATTAATGAATACATCTGATTATATTTCCTCCTCTAGGCAGGGCACAAATGGCTTGTTAGGAGGATAATTTTGATCACTACTATTGTTTCTACAACTAGCAGCCAAATCTATTTCTGAAATATCAAACCCCTTGCTCCAATCTGAATGAAAGTTGAGCTTTTAAATTTTTAAATTGAGAGCCAGGTACAGTAGTGCATACCTGTAATCCCAGCAGCTCAGGAGGCTGAGACAGGAGGATTACGAGTTCAAAGCCAGCCTCAACAAAAGTGAGGCACTAAGCAACTCAGTAAGTCCCTGTCTCTAAATAAAATACAAAATAGGGCTGGGGATGTGGTTCAGTGGTCAATTGCCCCTGAGTTCAATTCCTAGTACCCCCACACACACACACAAAAAAAAAAAAAAAAAAAAAAGAAGAAAAGAAAAAAAATTAATTCAGTTGCCAACATTTAAAAACTGTTAGATTTCACATTAAAAAGTTTATCTTTTGCATGAAACCCCAAAGTGTGGCTTCTCTTGCAAAGTGGAATATCTGGTACCACTGTGATTACATTCCCATTTATGGCTCTCTTCAGGACCCAGTTGAGAAAGAGCATGTGTTCTCCAGATGGCCAGGTCACACCTAAGATACTTGACTCAGATTAAAGGCTCACTTCTCATTCTAAGCAGGGAAGAATTTTGCTTATTGTTACTACTTTTGTAAAGCCATATTCTTACTCACTCTGCTTTCCAGAAAATAACTTCTATCCTGTTTCTTCATTTTTCCTACTTTAGTCTGTGTGTGGACGCAAGCATGTGTGTTTCGGGGGTGTTAGTTATTGGGGATTTTCCACTGAGCTACATCTCCAGACCTTTTTATTTTTTAGTTTGAGACAGGGTCTCCCTAGATTGCTCAGAGTGACCGTAAACTTGTGATCCTGTTTAAGGCCTCAGCCTCCCAAGTCACTGGGATTATAAGCATGCACCACTGCACTGGGCCTATTTTAGCTTCTTTAACATTAATCTAATGTCATTTTATATGTGATATTTTTGGAAATAGCATTAAAATCAGAAGTATAATTTACTTCCTACAACTGATCTTATATTAAGAAGTAAATCTCACCAGTATGTACCCCATTTTCATTTCCATAATCACAATTTATCTAGTATGTTCTCTAGTGAAACATCCCACAGTTCAGGAAGCAAGATCCAGGGGGTAAGAAAGTGATACATTGTGAATGTAAATTACACACATACCCCTGAGACTCCCAAGTGTATAGGACGGGCAAATACAGGTAGTATAAGAACTACTTGAGGAATGCATAAAGTATGGTATGCTTTTACCAAGTCCTCTCTGAGTATCCAAAGAAACTATTTAATATTCAGGGATATTGACCCTGAAGGTAAAAGAAGATGAGGAGAGACTGTGGTATTCAGATTCCCAAAATAACTGGTATTCTATAACCAATGTTGAAGAGTGGAATCTCTAGGAGTGAGATAATGATACAGTTTTCTGTTCCCTTAGTTTCTGCTATAACTACTTGCTTGATAGCAAATCTGCCACATTTAAGATATCACATCAAATTCCACATTTTGATATTTAGATACTCTCCTAATTGGTAATATGTAACCATGGGTAGAAAAATGTAATTGGCAAAGTCATTTTTCAAAAAATGGATTTGAGGAAAAATACACAGTTTATTGTAATAATGAATTATATCATCAATTATAATATCACAACTAAAGAATTAATGGAAGTAAATATGGGGGAGAGTCAGAATTTTATAGAAAATAAAATTTGGAAATTCTTTTAAGAAATTTAATACATTCAGATTTAATATCCTTATTACTGTCTAAAGAGATCACTTGGAATAATGCTAAGTTCAGATTCAGAATGTATGAGTAGAATTTCTTCTTTCATATGAATAATCTCAAAGATTTTAAATATAATCGATCAATAATCTGTTTTATTACCACCATGTCTGTTTCCTAAGCCCTATCAAAAAGTTAATAATTAAGATATTCAATAATTTCCCTTTGTTGAATAAAATCACAAATAAGTCATATTGTATTTGATGGGATTATCACGTTCCAAGCAGCAACTAATGGGGATTTCTCATTTCATATGAGATACAGTGGGGAGGTCATATAGGCTTAAAGACATTTATATCAACTGTTTGTTTTTTTATTTTAAAATAATGATGTCTAAAATTAATAAATGGAAATTCTTTTAAATACCAACCTAAAATAAATAGTTTTCAAAAGTGTACATGCTATAGGCTTATTTAACTTAGAAAAAAGACCCCGTTTTTTATAACCCTAAAAACTCAGCTAATTTTGTTTTTTCCATTTTCAAAGAAAGTTAGCAATGCAAACACCAAACTTTAAAATCCCTCTGGAAATTTTACACTGAAACCAAAAATAACAGTGAAGCAAAGAGAGACTCAAATGGAAGCATTCAAGTATTCTCATATAAGAAAACCATAGTGAATTTATAGAATTAACTTTATAATTTTAACCAAATTCACTGCTAAGCATATGCACAGAAAATCTTCAATTTAATTTTTTTTTTTTTTGCAGGTGTGATTCTACATCTGCAATGTCTAGCTTCAGAAAATATATCGTTTGAAATAAACTATTCTAATTAACAGCTTACATTCAGGACTGGTCTACCTCATTCCAAGGATGGAACAGCCATGTAGCTCCTTAGCAGTGAGAATGAGGCTGTAACTGAATTCCTTCCATTAGTATGTTAAAAGTTCTCCGGAGTAATTCTAGGCACATTGTGCAAAACAAAGATCATTGGTCTAAGAACAGGAATCCAAGCTTTTAAGAATCAAGGGGTTTTACTGACTCAGATGAGGAAACTGAAGCATACCATCTTGGTCATAATGGCAATCAGTGAGATTGAGTCAGAAACTCTTGAATTCTATCATCCTCATTAAAATATGAGTGGAGGATATAGTAAAGATGAGGGAAGTGGGTGGAACAAGAATTGAATTGTTCTCTCAGTAAATGCCATTTTCCAAACAATTTTCTTCTCTTTTCTGAAGGGAAGGAAAATATGGGGTTTGGTGGGGTGATAGGACCAGAGACACAACTGAGCAAAGTGGCCTTTTACCTAAACTCATTTTGATGTGAACTCCTGACTGATTCAAATGCCAGATTAACCTTCCTACATATCATGCTATTGTGCCTACACTTTTCAATCCAAAAGAGAATAGTAAAATTATATTTGAAAGAAAACAAGTTATCATTAACAAAAAGGCAACAATAACCCCAACTGAGCAAATTTTAGTCTCAAAAACTACATAGATGTCTTTGCCAAGGAATTACTTGCATATGTGAACATGCACATCTAAATCCCAAAACCTGCATAGCTAGAAAATAAGACTGGGTTTGATTATATTGCCATTTGCATGTTTTTCAGTTTCCTGATTTGCACGTCATACCTCATGGATACAGACCATTTGTAGGAAGGGTTAAACCCATGGCCAGATGAGCCACTGTTGCACATTTAACTACAGGACTATGTACTATTTTAGGTATAGTTGGGGAAGTTAGTTGAAGTTATTCTCCATGATATCACCTCTCTATTGAATGATACACCCTGAATTAGTATGTTCTTGATTAAAGCAGGGCTTTTTTATCTTTTTTATTTCTGAATATCCATTTCTACTCTAAAATACTTTCAAATATTAAGAGTTATATAATTTTCATGTGGTAGAAATACCTAAACTTTGTAGTTCTAATAGGGCTTCACCATTTATTGATTGAAGAAGACAATTTTGTGAAGCTATTATTTGAAGATCCTAAGGTGTGGCAGCAAAAAAAAAAATCCCTTCAAACAGATCACTGCCATTACCAATAGGATAGCCCATTCAGTAAGATAACACATTTATAAGAGTTTTATATTATATTATATTATATTATATTATATTATATTGAGTTTAGGCTATAGAGTCTAACCAAAAAAAAAGAAAGCTATTTAAATAAATTATGCTGCAAGCAAAAATAAAAATATAGTAAAGTAAATATAAATATAAAGTAAAATATAGTATTTTACTCAGTATAGTAAAATAAAGGAACCCTAAATGATGCACTGTGCCCAGCAATTGGTGCCCTTTGTATTGTTTATTTACTCTCTCTTTCTCTGAATCTCCTCTCCATCTTTTCCCATTTTCCCCACACCAGTGTAACATCACTTCTGACAAGTAAGTGATTAGATAGGAGGAAAAGTCAGATTGCTTCTCTAAAACATGAAAATAACCTATTGGCTGGTTGTAACAGTCAATAATTTGTCAATTCAGGGTTATATAAGTCCTAATGGCTTGAGAAAACTAATCATATTTTTGACTAATGATCTAATTAATATCATTGCTACAAGTATTTTTATTTACATTAGATAAAACATTATAGGAAAATATTTAAAAGTTCTTATCAGACTCAGGTAGGTAATAAAATAATATAGCATAGATTGTATAGATTTTTTTGTATACCTAACATCTACCAATATATATACCTAACATATTACCAATAAATTTATGCTCTTTCTTGTTCCTACCTTTGGCAGACACTGTTGACTGCCTACCTAACAACAATTTCTCACGTCTTACTTGTTAAATGTGCCCTGATTTTGTTTAGGTATTCAAAAGCCTTGTCCTTCACAATAGAGGGTGACATGTTCATTAGTCTGAGCCCTTACCTTGTCTCAATTTGGGGTAAAGTTGGGTTAGGATGCTAAAAGAAAATCACTAAAATAACTAATGAACTATCGAATTAACCAGCCACTTTATGTTATGCAAGATAAAATGCTTTTTATGTTTTAGACACATTTTATGATGAGTTTGTTATGCTGCAGTACAATATAAGTAGACTGAATCACTGCCAAACATAGCCAAAATCATTCCAACTAATATACTGTCCTTTAGATCAAGAAAAAAGTAGATTGTAGATTCTTTCTTACCTTACATAGAAATTGGCAGCATATAAATAATTTAATAATTGGTATTGGGTGTATGTGAGAATGCATGTTAATGTTTTCACAAACAATAAAAAATATAGCCACTTAAAAATCTAGCCACATGTTATTTGGTCTGATTGAAACATATCTTCCAAAGTCTTGAAATACAGCTGTATGTAGTACATAGTCTTTTCAAACGTCTAGGTTATTTTAATATGTAAATGTGAAGATGTCTGTTCCAAACAGTGTCTGTAAAATAACACAACAGAGTAACAGAATCTTCACATTTTTCTAATTAAACAGTTGATTTTATAGTGAGACTGTTTTCACCAGTAATTTAAACTAACCTATATCTTAGTGCACAAAAGACTGAACGTATTCTTGTAGTCTCACCCTTTTCTCATCATTTTTGGAATATTATGCACAGGTGTTCTTTGAAGTTTACAAACCATGCCTCCATACTTTTAAAACAGCTTCTGGAAAATTTAAAAAGCAGGGAGTGTGATCAACCCATGCTCAGGAAGGCAGCCATGTTCATCATATTTACTATTATGACATATTAGATTATTTTCTTCTAACACTCCAAAGGCACACGCTTTCCAAAAAGGAAATACAGTTCTTTCTATTTGGTTCACATAATCCAGACCTGCAGTGTCAGTGCCTGAAACAAATTACTGTTTATATTAGAAACTTAGTTTAATAAATTAGGTCTGGTCTATGAACTGTCAAAGTCCTTATAGTCTGCAATTCATACAGAACAGACGCCTTCTCCATGACTCTTAACTAGAAGTGGCCAACGTGATTGCTTCCTCCCTGCCATTACTGCATTCTGTAGGTTTAGTTATCTACTGCCCACAGAGAATTAAAAACAATTTAAAAGGGCATCTGGAATAAAGCACTCTAAGGGAAAAAAAGTCTTTCCATATACAATAACTTTCTGTTTAGGTCAGAGAATTATTCAATAATTGGCATTTGTTTAAATAGACCATTCAGGATCAGTTTGGTTTTCCGATCACAGATTGAGTTACAGGACCATTTTTTTTCCAAACTTACTTTGCAAATCCTAATTTCCAGCATATTTGTGGCACCACTGTGATTAACAGTGTAGCTAATTTTTGTATAAGATACAAACACATTTTTCGAAAGTGTTGTAAATAATTCACTAATTTTTCCACAGATTGTTTATAAATTATGAATTTTAGTTTAGTTGCCCTAGTTTAGAAAATATACCGGTAAAACAGGAGAGCTAAAAGCGGTAATTTTAGCTTACGAATTTATACAATATAAATTTCATGAGAAAGCTGGGTTCTTCCATCTTTTATGCTACTTTCTTCCTGAAGCATCCCTTCCTTAAGAGTTGGATCAAGAAATCTTTGCCTGCCACTTAGGCTGTCTTCACCTCTCGCATTGTTAGTACTCAACTCAGGGACAGTTGTTGCATAAAAAGTTAATAATGATGCACATCTACAAAGATTAAATAATAAGGCCATGGAAATTCACATCAACTCACATCAACACTTATAAATTCAGACATACATTTTTTAACTGCTAGAAAATTTTTTAAGTCTCCACTTCAAAAAGCTGTATTATAGTATGTTGCTTTTAAGTTGTTTGGTCAGCAAACTCTCAATTCTAGAATTTCTATGCAAGAAATCATTGTATATGCTTAGATCTTGAGAGCTATACAGAGAAGACCATCAGCAACATTTTGACATTTCTACCCATTAATACAGTGACATTTCAATTCTTGGTATGAAATGAGATGATTCCCTAAAAAACAAAAAGCAACAAAAACCTGTCAGGCAAATTTGTTAAATCTTAAAAAGTTAAAGCATCCACAGTAGCTTCAGCAAGTTGGTTTCAAAATAAAGATATTCACCAGTTAGTACAATGACATGCAGGTCAACAGTCACCAATGCCTCTTTACCAGCAACATGGTGCTTGGCGAATATGTAATCTTATTTTAAATTTCACTCTTGTTCTTTGATCTTTCAAATGATTATAGTTTTCCTGGAGTGAAAATAACTTAAACTTACTAGACTTTTTAATATCTTTACAGCCAAACTGCTACAATTCTCACTTTGCTAATCTGTAATTCTCACAGAAGAACTGGCAGCGTTACCCGGCCTTTAGCAAGGACCCTGAAGTGAAATCACTTAAAACTTCCTCTATTTTAATTTCAAATGATATATTCTGTATATAAACCACACATATATGCTCTATCAGATACATCGTCGTGTACCTGTGATGTTAACATTTCTTCCCGATTTCATCAGGCTGGGGACATTCGGGCATATAAGAAGTACTAGCTTATTATAGAGCAGGTAGAAAGCCTAAATTTCAGGAGCTCTTTGCATTCTTCCCCCTTCTTTCAAGGCCCAGCCATTTTGAAGGCCCAGGTGAACCATCTAAGGTGCCACAACTGAGTCGGAGGGGCAGGTTTTAGATTTGGACCTGAACCCCATCACCTTAATGGTTTTCAACTGTAGTTGTCCATTTTAAGCAATTAGGAAGCTCCATGAAAAGCATTACCAACATTTCAGCCCTCCCTACTTTCTTAGCTCATGTGTTCAGGGCCACGTTTTGGAGATTTTTTTTCCTATCTCCCCAGTGATTCTGGTGTGGCCAAGATTTAGAACCCATGGACCACTGCTCTTTGTGCCACAGATTTACATTTCAAAAGATTAGAATTATATTTCCAGATTTATCCTCATCCTTCCACAGTCTCAGTTTCTCCTCTAAAATCAGTTGACAAATGTATTTGAATATTCAGAGAATAAAGCTGAAATTTGATAAGTAAAAACTTCATTTCCTAAGAACCCAACTGTTCAGGACCCTTAAGGAATTAGATTATGGCTACTGTGCTCCAGTTTAAATAGACATTGACTAATCACAAGAAAATATTAACATTTTTTAAGTACAGGGTGAAAAAATATTTTAATAAAGGATAAACAAGTATTTACTGAAATTCAAAACCTATGTCCTCCTAGAAATCTAAGAATATGATATATAAAATAATCTAAATATAAAAAATTAAACATCTTTTCCAAACTGAATTCACAAAATATATAGACACAAATACCTTTGATATAACAAAATACCACTTTTTTTAGTTTTCTTTTAAATTAATGTGTTATATCTGTACATGATTGTGGGGTTCTTTTTGACATATGCCTAAGTGCATGTAACATAATTTGCTTCACTTCAAACCCCGAACTATCTATCTCCTTCCCTCCATTCCTTACTCTCCGTGCCCTTTCTCTATGACACCATTTTTTTAACCTAAAATATTTTGCCTCCTCCCAATGGCACTATCACATTTTTAAATGTATCCAAGATGCATTATGTCGGTGAGCATTTTAGGAAAGCAAGCACTCTCACATGCCACTAATGACAGTGTAATTTGATTCAACCTTTTAATCTTGGAGGCAAATTGTCAATATGTTTACAGGCTTAAATTGTCCATTTTTTTGGACTCAACAATTTTACTTTTAGGATTTACTTTAAGCAGATGCATTTACTTTAAGAGTGATGCATGAAGATTTGTATGCAAAGATGTTTAATAAAGTATTACTACCAGTACACAAAATATTAGAATCAACCTAAATGTCACTAACAGGTAAGAAGAAAAATCAGAGATAAACTAGTCATATGATAAATATTATCAGCCTACAAAAGTCAACTCTGAAGAATACTTAATAACAACAGAAAATGGTTATAATAAAATATTAAGAAATCGATACAACAGAACAGTACATAATTAATTATATTTTGTATATTTATACAAAGTAAGAGAGAGATACATGGATATACATAGGCACAAAAAGTAGATCTGAAATAATGTTATCAATTGTTTATTTGAGAAGAGAAATTATGAGTATTTTTTGTTTTAGTTTTTATTGTTTTTAATTTAAAAAATCTTTACATTCAACACATATTCTTTTTAAGATCACAAAAAACATTAGTTATATTTTTTCTAAAAGCCCTGATTTGTCTTGTGATAGTGTCAATTTATCCTAATTTACTAAATGTTTAGACCACTATTCATGTTGCTACCTGGGAAGAAGGCACAAAGTTCATGGGAGCTGGTCGACAATCAGGGGCCGCACAGTAAGTTAAACTGAACTTCAGGAGGTCCTAGAGGAAAAGAATAAAGGAGTATTGTATGCTTACAATGAATGAAATCCTGGGCTAGATATTTTTTTTTTTTATCTGTCATCTTATTTGCTTACCACTGCAGTGCTATGCAGTACTCTTTATGCTCTTTTCCTGAATTTCCATTTTACAGATGAAAACACTGAGACCCTGAGTGGGCTATTCATACAAACCCATGGCTCCAAAACCACGCTCTTTAATACTACCTTCTTATGCTACACACAGTCTCGGAAGACTCATGATGCCCAACTTCAGTCAATAAGTTGGAAAGTTTTATATCTGAGGAGCCAAATTGAGATTCAGATCAAAACATAAATTAACCAGAAGTAAGGTGATTTCTATTTTGTAATGGCATTTGGGATCCCATAAAGAAGAAAAGGAACACCTGTGAGCAGCCATGGAGTCCCAGGGAAGCAGCTTCAAGGGCATGCCCTAAGCAACCACCACCCCCATGGGCAGGGTAAAGCAATGCATCTTAAACCTTCTGAGATCATGGGGGCACAATCTAAGATGAGTGCAAAGTATTGGCTCTCAAATCACTCGACCAATCTCTAATTCTTAAAATATCTGACATGTGCAATTTTATAAACCAAAAGAACTTTAAAGGAAAATTTACCATTTCTACAATAATTGAAACAAGGGCTAAGAAGTAGCTGATGTTTCTGTACCACCTTGATTCCAGTTGAACCTAAAGCCACATACAAAGAAAGAATATAATTAGTGCCTAGAACTTAACATCTGCTGTCAGGAAAGACCTTATTAAGTAGATCAGTTCGTAATACCTTTTATGTTTCTTAACATTTCTATCATAGGCCTGGGAACTGTAATAAAAACACTTTCTCTTCAAATTTTTATCTTTTCTTATTGTGTAATACTGTGTACAATCTAAATGTTGGTATGTCAGACTCAAAAGGAGGGTAAATTCAAGCTAAAAATAGTTCAGGTGAACAAATTAAGAGCCCATATTATATTTTAAGCATATTAATTATATTTATCATTCCACTTTAAAGAGTCCAGTAAATAAAAATGAATTATCTAAAGGTCCTTTTACTAAATTAAATAAAGTCAACAACTACTAATTAAAAGGAATCACGTTCTATTCATGTCACTAACATCCTACTTCACCAATGCAACAGAAAACTTAAAATTCTCTTTTAAGAATGCAAAATATTTTATTTTTCCAAAACTCAGTATTTTCTCATTTTTCACCCTCTCCCTCAACAGTGATATGAGACAGAGAAATCTTGGGTAATCCAGGAAAGTGGAGAAAGACTCCTTCAATACTGACAATCATTTCTAATTCATCCTTTTAAAGAATAAGTATTTTAATTTGTTAAGGCTCTAATATTATGGAATAAATGAATCCATTTCCAGAATTTCTCACCTGATACAGAAGGGATCTTGGAGGGAACAGGACATGGCACCACCATGTTTTGATAGGAAAAGTACATGGTGATACCACAGTGAAGTCTAGGAGAAGCAGAAGAAAGGGGCAGTGAGTTTGTGAATGTGTTTTCCTCATTTGATATTAGAGCTCAAACTGTAGGAGCATCACTTAAATATTTTCCATTTTTCTTTCTCTTAGCTTTTTTTTCCTTTTTGAAAGTCTTATTTTTTTTCTCCTAATTATTTTTACTGATACAAGAAAACATAAAAAGATATTTTGATATATGTATACATTGGATATTGTTTAACTCAGGGGAAACATATCTATCTCCTCAAACATTTATTTGTGGTGAAAACATTCAAAATCCTTTCTTCCAGATTTTTTAAACATACAGTTCATTATCTTTAGCTCTAGTCACTCTGTTGTGCAGTGACACCCAAACTTCTTGATTCTAAGAATCCATGATCAACTTCCACCCAGCCCTCCCTACCCACTACTCTCCTCAGCAGTCTCTTAACATTCTATATTAGTAGTTAGTTTATTATGAGTTTTATTTAGCATCAGTATCCTACATGTTTTTTTTTTTTTTTTTGGTAGGGATTTCCACCTCCTTTTCTCTTCCACTGCTTTTGGGATTCAAATCAACCAACTTAAGGATATCTGGACATTCTTGTGTGATACTCACTATAGTGACATGAAATAGTCTTGCAATGTCTGACAAGAGAAATTCAGAGTGATCTTTGCATATAGGAGAATAGGAAGAATGTATTCTTTCTAGTGTAAGAAAGGGGACATCATTGTGCCATCTTTACCTATTTTTGTTTGTTGCCAAATTTTTTTTGTTTGTTACTAGTTTTTCAAAATCGTAACCATAAGTCTACATGTATCCATAATGATCAAAAGTACAACATGTCTCTAGTACAAACCTCAAATGAAAATCTATAATCTGGAGACATAGAAAGTAAATCATACTATTTTATTCAATTCTAGTTTGCTATATGCTATAATCATAAATACTTACAAGACAGCTGGTAGGAACTGTCTCCAAATGAGAATTTATAATTTACATTTTAGTAAAATAAGTTATTTTAAAACTGGTCCCACATTTTCTTGAACACCTAGGCAAGTCTCTTGTTTGAATTTTCTTTGGAACACCCTTCTGAAACAAAGCTAACTATAAAATATTTTAATGAATTCTACTACTAAACAATTTCTAAATGCAGCATCTAACCATGCTTTTTAGTTTGTATACTTACAATAAAATGAAGAGCCTAGTTTTTATTTAGCCGCCATTTTCTCTTTTCATAAAACATCAAAAGTAAATCATTGGCTGTTATCTGGTTTCTTCCTTGTTATATCTTTGAATTCCCTAAATTTCATCTTATTATATATATATATATATATATATATATATATATATATATATGTATTCAAGCTCAACATCATGCAGTATTGCCCGGAAGTTCTCATTCTTCAAGTGTAGATGTGCCATAATATTGTATAGAAAAGAAAGAACCCAACAAATCCTGTTATTGAAAATATCAGTACACCATACGTTCTCACCCTTCTTGTATCTGTTTGAAGCAGCATTTCTATACTTCATTATCATATTCATTAATATTTAACCATTATTACCTATGCAAAAGAAACCTAGAACTATGTATTTTGGAAAATAATCCTAATTATTTGTCTTGGAGATCACTGGGAAATAGAAAATGTTGTAAAGAAAATTAGATTGAAACTAAAGATATACATGTGAGTCAGTTCATTTATTTAGGCAGGCCCCACATTAGTCTGAAATGTATTTTGGTAGCTTAAAATAAATTATGGCAGGTCTGGATTTGCTATGTTCATCCACTGAGAATTCCAGGGGAGAAGACAGGGTTAGGTAGAAGTAAAGGGACAAGTTATCTACATTATTCAAAATAATTCAAAACAAAAATATTGAGCAGCTTTACAAAAGACATTGTACTATTAAATCGTAAGGGTTAAAAAAAAAAAAAAGATAAGCTACCATTCCCATTTAGTCTGAAGTCCAAAAATTCATGTTGAAAAGTAATTGTGTGTCAACCCTACAGTGGGGAGACTAAGACAAATCAGCATGGTCTCGGCTTAAAGGATCTCACAGTGTAGAAAAAGGAGATGGATGAATGATTCCACTGTAATTGTTCTGAGATATTCTACTTGGGATAAAAGAAGCATATAAACAACAACAATGCATGATTTCAAAAGAAAAGTGGAATGAGAATAATTGAAGAATGAGAAATTCTCAAGTAATGAAAAATAATCATGTAAAGAATTAATAAATATCAGCCAAATGAAAATATTCTGCTAAACTTGATATGAGTTATCTCAGTCTAATTCTTACGTCCACCCTATTATTACTTCCAGGTGATGAAACTGAGGCCCAGAAAAATTCAGTAGCTTCCCCAGGGACATTTGGGACAAATTAGGATATGAATGTATGAATTCTGTCTCCAGAGATGGGGTGTTTAACCACACTGCCTCTCAGAGGCATGGAGGTTGGTGGGAAGGAGAGCGCCCGACTAGAAGAGGTCATTGGTAATGGCTCTTGAAGGATATAGTGTATATTGTTTATTCAGCAAATATTATTGATGGTCAATTGGGCACACTATACTATGCTGGTCACCAGGGATACAAAGGCAAATAAATAACAAAAGTAGGTTAGGTGAGCCACCTTCGTGGATAGGCAGAATTTCAGTGAGATGAAGCAGGGTAGGGATTATGAACAAAAAAGCATTCCCCCATGAAAATCACTGTATTTACAAACATGTCAAAACAGAAGCAAATGCTTAATTCTACATTTAACTGCAGAAAATATATGAACTAGATGTAAATTCTGTGTGAAGGGAGGAGACAGAAGAGGAGGCAGAAGTCTTTGGATTTTGTGGTAGGCAGCCTCTTTAAAATGGTCCCAAATAATCCACACCACCTGACATTCATGCCCTGGTACAACCTTCCCCTTGGGGTGGTTGGAACTGTTTGCTTCACTTTTCATGACTAGAATATAGCAGAAAGGTTGTCACTCCTGAGACAAGTTATAAAAAGACTGAGGCTTCCATTTTGAATTCTCCCTCCAACTATTTCCTTGATGGCTCACACGGGGAAACAGTGTGAGCAGTGAAAGCAGTCGCCAAACAAGAAAGGCCAGTAAGGCTCATGTAGTGAAAGACTGAAATATGCCAACAACCAGGTCAGTAAACCTGAGCATAGATTCTGCTGCCCCACTCACAGCAAGTCCAAATGACTTCCCAGCCCCACTGACAATTCTCATGAGAGAAATGAATCCCTCAGTTAAACTGTATCCAGATCCCTGACCCCCCAAAACTATGAGGTCACAAATGTTTGTTGTTTTAAATTGTTGTTTTGGAGTAATGTGTGACTCAGCCATAAACAATCAATAAAGCATCTTACACACACTTCAGCTTCTCCTTATAATATTCCATTTTGAACCACCGATATATAGACTTTTGTCATAAAAGCCTGTTTCGCAAACAACCTTCACCAAGAAAAATAGGAAGCAAGATGGGAGAAAAAAAAAGAAAGAAGCTATTGGAAGGGAAGGAGGCAGGAAGGGGGAAAAGATATGGCAGAGGCACCTCAGCGTATCCCCTATCCTAGAGAGAAACTCTGAACTTAAATGTATGAGACTATAGTTACAGTCTGCCTGGATGGAAACTGTTTCTGCATTTTCCTGTACATTTTCATGTACAGTGATCCTGATGTTTACAACACTTCTATTTATTTTCTGTTTATTTCTGCTTGCCTTTTGAATTGGGTGACAGTGTTTGCTGCATCAATTTGAAAGTGTGGTCATTTCCCTTGTTAACATTTATCCACTCAATGTTGCTGCTATTTCATTAATCATTTGGTTAATATTATCTGTGGCCCAGAAGCTCAGTTAAAGATACACCATTTCTATAGACAATAAACAACATGTAACAACTGATGTAACTCAGTGAGTATGGGTAGGTAAAGTGGGCATTATTTTGTATTTGCTTTCAAACTGCAGAGCAGGCTGAACAATAGACAATAAACAAGTCATTTTGTATGACTTTTGTGGGACTTGAAAAGAATTTTGACTTAATGGAAACTGATGCTTTGTTGGGAGCCCTGCAAAAGCAGCAATAGAAGCCCCACATGGTAAGTGCCCCAACATATCTTCACAAGTGATACTGTCACATTTAACTCGAAAATTAGGTGGTCAAGGTCGACTTGTAGTGTAGAATTAATAGGTGGTATCTCACTAAGACTCTTCACCTCCTGCCTTGAGAAAACTTTTCAAGGTTTCTATGATAAAGAGAAGGACTCAAGGACCCGGAGATACCTCAAATATGTAGATGACACTGTCATCTTTTACTTAAGCTAAAGACCTTGAAGCAGTGGCGAAAGAATATAACAGAAGAGCAAAGAATCTGGATCATTATATAAAAGAAGCATATGCAAAATCACATGAGTACATACATTCAAGAGGGAAAGCAGGCTGCAAAAAAAAAAAAAAAAAAATTAGGCATTGCAAAGGAGTGTTTGTGGAGGCCATATGGCGCACATTGTTACAAACCAGAAAGGTTCAGAAAGCAGAATAGACTCTTGTTAGAGTCTCTGCAAAGCTGAAAATGAATAGTTTTCTACATTTAAAGAATTATCTACTAGAAAGGGAAATATGATACTAGCACATGCCCAGTTTGGGCAACTATAGCAAAAGCACACATATTTAACACTGAGACAGAATAAAATTTTTGTAATAAAGCATAAAACACTTTGTGAACAAAAGGAAAACTGGTTTGTAGCAGATCAAGGTCAACACTTAGCAGGAAAAAAAATACCTAGCTTTCCTTGAAGATGTAATACATCAGAGGTGAGCCCCATGCATACCTAGGGTAAATAGCCCTTCCTGGGGGGTCAAAGAGACCTGTCAGGTCCCTTCATGAACTTATTCTTTATAAGTTTATGTGGTGAAAATAATCAAAGCACATAAAACAAAGATGTAACCCCTATGATTCTCCTATATTTTACAATAAAACTGGACCACAGTTAGATTTCTTTACACCTGCCCTTGAATTCAGAGCTAAGACAATAAGAGTACTCTAAGAGGAAGCAGATTCCTTGTTTATATACATGGGGAAAGTTTCGCAGTACCTTAAAAGATCAAGATTTTTCTAGGATCTTTTAAAAAATTGAAATATTCTCTTAAAGTCAAATGAATGAGCAGATACCGAGAAAATTATCACCAAAATGAGGATCCTCTTCATGGTACATTAATCAGTAAAAACTTGCTAAGGTATCTTCTTCTATATGTCAAACATTATGCTGGGGATCAAGATGAATGAAACAGACAAGTTCCCTAGACAAGGTGTCAGTTTAGGAAAGTAAAGGGAGAAAGACAAACAAATGATGACAAATTAAATAATTGTGCAAAGAGATGTTAAGTGGATAGACTGAACTAGTAGTGTGTAACAAACAGACCCAGACTAATCAAAGGGTCAGGTAAGTGAGTATAAGTGATTGCCTTCTAAGCTGAGACCTCAAAGACAAAAAAAGAGATGTTCTAGTGGCAAGGCTGTGTAGTGTGTGTTTATGTGTGCATGCACATGTTCACACATAAGCACATTCATCTATAGGAGAGCATGGGAAAGATATGAGGAGATAACCAAGTCTAGCACTCTTTGGACAATGGAATAAAGGAGGGGTGCAAAGCAAGACCAGGGAAGGTAGCCAAGTTAGATCATTTAGGACCTTGTAGGTCAATATAAAGACTTTGAACTTCATTCTGAGTGCAATGGGAAGCTATGAACGATGGCCAGCTAAAAAAAAATTAATCTTGTCATTACCTGAGAGAAACTAAGGGAAGAACAAATATTTGATAAAACTCTAGCAGTTCTCTCGCTCAATATAAGGTGCTGGAGGATGGGAATTTTATTTAATTCATCTCTTGTGTTTTACATTGTGCTTCTTAGGGGAATAGAGCAGAGCTACAACTAATCCTAAGGCAATATAAAAGAATGAGTAGATGCTCCCAGAAGTCAACATCAAGAAATGTCACAGAGGGAAATAGTTCATAGTTTCCTAGAAAGCTCTCCTGGAATAATGGGTATAGTGGTCCACAAGTACTTAGAACCTGTGAGTATTATGTCAAAGGGGTTTTGCAAGTGTGATTACCTTAAGGACTTTGTGATAAGAGATGATCCGAGAGCCTCCTAGATTACCTGGACAGGTTCTAAATCATAGCAAACATTAGAAGAGGGAGGCAGGAGAACCACAGGAGGAAAAAGGCAAGGTGACAATGAGAAGCAGGAGAAAAAAATCAATATACTTAGGTGCTGGGAGCCAAGGAGGGCAGGCTTCTAGAAACAGGAAAAAGCAAACAGATTCTCTCCAGAGGAACCAGCATGTCACATCTTGATTTTAACACTGTTACATTCACTTCAGACTTCTTAAAGTCAAATGAATGAGCAGATATCGAGAAAATTATCACCAAAATGATAATTTTGTGTTATCTTAAGTCACTAAATTTGTGATAATTTGCTATAAAAAAGTTTTTAAAAAAGTGTGATTCCAATAGACTCCAATTGAATATATGGGAAGAATATAGTTTAGTAGGGTGACTATATGTCCAAGTTATTCAGCATGATCTCAGTTTGCACCCATTATCCCAGCTTATTTATTAACAGTGATTCCTTTGTCTTCCCCAAAAGTACTCTAATTTGTACAGATTATAAATCTGTACAGACAAAAAACTATTGTGGGAAGTGTTGTGGATAGCCAGCAGAAGTCTGAGGGTGAAAGAAACACTACATTCTCAAACGTTACGCACTGCTAAATTGCTTGGAATCAAGAGAAGTCGCTGCTAGACAGATCAAGACTGGAAGGCTAGAAAGGAGTAAGACACCCATAAATCAGGATAGCCCTATTTCAAACTGGCCATTGTAGTCCATGAGATGAAGAGGGAAGGTACACGCCATCTGAAAATTTTAATACCAGCCATATAAACTATTAGCACAGATAACCTACCCAGAGTTTTAGGATGGGACCTTTTTTAAAAAAAAAAAATTTAAGAGTAGATTTGATGTTTTCAACATGGGGGAAAATATCTCTGGATTGAGTGTATGTTAAAAGAATACTGAGCATCTAATATCCTACTTAGTTTCCTACCTTCCCTATTAGCGACGCAAAAGAACCATGTTATCAAAAGGTGGGTTGGTTGGCTTGCCCTCCTGAGTTACACCACTTTCATCCTTTGAGCAGTATTTCATGTGTTAAGAAGCAAAAATGATGCCCAAGTTTCTCCCATTTAAGGTCTTTTTTCCTTTTGCTCATACTGGCCAATCTGCCACAACCTTCCAGTCTAATCTAGCAGATCTCCTTATCACTTGCACAACACATGTCCTTTCTCCCTTGTATCATAGCTCTTATTCTTATCCACACAAAGAATACCATTTCATTTTGCTTCCACAGAATCCTACTATTCCTTTGAGGACAAGTTTACAAGTCCTTTTATGACAAAAGCAAGTTCTCTAAGTATCTGCTGCCTCCATATCCATATCAAATCATCTCTTGAGTCACTTTAGCAAGGCACTGGCACTTAATTGGTGAATTTACAAAAAGCACTGTCACTTCAGAAAAACAACCAAAAATCAAGAGGCAAACAATTAAATAATCACTTATTGTAATGGATGTTATCAAGGAATTAAACAATGCTAGAGAATATTTCGAGTATTTACTTAAACAAGGCAGTTACTAAGGAGGTGACATTTAAACTAACACCTCAAGAAGTCCTCAACCATGCAGAATCTAAGAACTATAACACTCATCACTAACAGAATGTCAAAGTTAGAAGTAGATTCATAAAATTTGGTTTAACTACCTCAAGAGAAAAGGAAGGGGTACTCCAAAACACAGAGCAACTTTATTAAGTGCTGTAGTTTAGATATGAGGTATCCCCCAAAAGCTCATGTGTTAGACAACGCAAGAAAGTTTAGAGGTATATGATTTGGTTATGAGAGCTTTAACCTAGTTGATGCATTGATCTGCTTGAATGGATTCACTATATGGGAACTTTAGGCAGGTAGGTTATGGCTAGATGAAGTGGGTCACCGTGGCCATGACTTTGGGGTATATATTTCAACCCTGGTAAGTGGCACTCTCTCTCTCTGCTTCCTTGGTGTCATGTCCTGAGCTGCTTTCCTCCTCCATACTTTTCCACCATGATATCCTGCCTCACCTCAAGTTCAGAGCAATGAACAGTCTATGGACTGAAACTTCAGAAACCATGAGCCTCAAATAAAACTTTTTCTCCTCTAAAATTATTGTTGTCATGTCTTTTGATCACAGTGGCAAAAAAAACTAAAAGTGTAGATGTAATACTGTACATCATTAGATGAATCTTAACAACTAGTAACTTGGGACTCCTCATTTGCAGTGCAAAATTTGGCTCATACATCACCTCCATTAATCATTTTCTAAGAATATTTGATGAGCAAAACAACTATACTGTACTTTTCTATGCCTACAAATGTACATATATAAAAGGTGTTCAATGTCTACCAATTATGGGTCAATTTTTCCCCATAACGTGGCCATGTCTTGCTCCTATTTTATAGGCACTTCCACTGTTGCACACACAGTACTGAGTTGTTGTTAAACATTGTTATATAGAAAATATCATGGTATCCATGCTTCTGCTCAGTGGAGAAATACTTCTTTAAGCTCACATCCGGTGTGGAGTCACTCTTCTCACTACTTGGAACACTGTCTTTTTTTGTTGGTCCAGCTTAGCCAGAACATAAAGGCAGCTGGCCAGGAAACAGGACACACACACTGTCCACTGCCAGGCAATTCCATATTTTCCTAGTGAGCCCTATGTCTCTTTCCTCCCTATAACTATTTAAGCTTTCTCATCAAATTGCCTTCTGAGCCACTCCCAACAAGTTCCTAACTCCTCAAACTTCACAAGAACATAAAAGCTATCAGTTGAGAACATCCCATCTTTTCCAACTCCAAATCTTCCTGTCTCTTCTGTCTGCCCTCCCCTCCTTCTCCTTTTCTCTTTTCTCCACCCATTCCATCTTCCTTTTAATTAATTGAGGACAGTCCTTCCTCTTGCCAAAGCCCGGCCTTACATGTTGGTTCTGGATCCCATCCTCCAGTCTTCTCACCTTTTCCAGGATTCCCTTCTTCAGTTACACCCTCTGTCAACAGAATCTTCAAATCCTCCCACCCTATAAAATCATTACATCGAGCTTTGAAACCCACTCTGGTAACTACCATTGCCTCCACAAGCCCATGGACACCTATATTCACCTCTAGTTTCCACATCACGTCTATGTCTCTTTTAAACTCAGCATCTTAAACAAAAACAAAAACTATAGAAGGCATTTCCACCATCTTTCTTCCCATTCTCTTTTCCCTTTTCTTAAAACCTCATAATAATAAAACTATTTTTCTGCTTGTATAAAATATATAGTGGTTTTTACAAAGCAAACCACGAATTAAACTGCAAGAAAGAAGACAAAAATAGTCTGAAACCCCACCTTCCTGAGATAACCACCATTAATATTTGGGACACATTTTCGCATTCTGCAATTCTTGTGTGTAAGCCCTCTCATACCAATAATTTCACATATATGGTATCATATTTCATTATTGTCATCTTTCTAAAATGATGTGCATTTTTCATGTCCCACCCCTTTAAAATGTCAATATACCCTAATTATGGTAGCTAATATTAACCACCTGATCTAAATCCTTATTACAAGTCTTCCTGTTCATATAGTTGCTTGCAAAGATACAGTGATACAGTACGTAGGGTTTCTGAATCTGTATAAACCCTGGATAATAGTACATAGCAAAGATTTTTCCAAGTTAACTGATATACACCAAATTGATTTTGTGATGACTGTATAATGTCACATTATAGACATGCAATGCAAATTATATGACACCCCTCTGGTTCTAGGCATTCACTTGTTTTTCAGATTATGGGAACCAATTGTTTCTTGCTGCTTTGAAAATGATGCAATCTAATTGTTCTTGCACGTATATCCTTACACACTGGATCCTTTATTTGTTTGATAATACTGGTTAGGTGGTTATATATGCACCATTTTTAAGGTATCATCAGACTCATTTCTAAATTGGCTAAAATTTATCAGAAATATATGATAATAACCTGCATTCTTCAGCTCTCACTATAGAAGGAGTTTAAATAACAATAATTAAAATACTATATTCCAGGCATAATTCTGAACTTGCTACACATATTAACTCATGCAATGGAGACTCAGCAGGATTAAGGAATTTCCCCAAGGATACACAGTTTTAAATGAAGAAGCAGGGAGTCAATCCTAGACTATCTGGTTTCATAGCTCTTGTTCTTAATCTTGCGCTACTTTGCTTTAATTTTTTGCCAGCAAAAAATGGTACAAAAATGGTATGTTTTCTTCCTTTAATTCCATTTTTTCCTGAATACTAAAGTGATAGAGTCAGGTTTTTATTTCCAATTTAGGTATGTTCTTCAAAGAATTATTTATTTATGTTTATGTTAAGGATTCAATTGAGCTGCCTTTACATAAAGCCCAAATAAGAGTGATATAATTTTTCTTTCACATAAGAACAACCTGGGCTGCTTTAGACATTCCCTTTCTCCCTCCTTGAAACATGAACTCATCTCCCTACTCACAAAGTAGCTACAGAACCCCCATCAATCAGAGAAGAAAGAAAGTGCAAAAGGCCAAAATCACTTTCTCAGAAGTCCACAGAGCGATTTGTGCTTCTATCTCCAGGGCCAAGACCATGTGGCAAGGACCCTCCAGCTGTAGAGGAAGCTCCTTAGTTGAATCTTGGCTGCACTAAATGAGATTAGTGCTCTAATAGTAAGAAAGAGAGAAAGGACATTGGGTAGACCATCTGAACATTAGAATAATATTATTTGCTCATTTTTTCCATTGAGTTGTCTTCTTATTATGAATTAATAAAATATCTTTCTCTATGTAGGTATTAATTCTGTACTTGTCACCTGTTTTGCATACATTTCCTTTATACCTGTCTTGTCTACTGACTTATATACTCATTCAAGAATTATTCAGCAAGTCTCTTCTATGTGCTAGGCATTGCTCTATTCTGGGGACTAGGAATACAATGGAAAATAGAACCAATGAAAATTCTTGGTGCATAGATATGGTGGAAAAATATAGGAAAAAAGTAAAATGCAGAGTATGTTAAGTAGTAATGACTGATGAAAAATAAATCAAGAAAGGAGAGCAGAGAGCAGAGATATAATTCAGTGGTCAAGTCCAGTTACGGAAAGAATGACATTTTAGAAGAACCTGAAGAGATGAGGGAATATTTGAGTCATCAAAGTACCACAGGAAGAGATTTCTAGGAAGAGGGTTTTGGACAGCAAAGAGAGTAATAGGAGATATATTCCAATAGGTAAAAATAAATTCAGTAAGAGTGTTGAATGAAAGCTTATATAGCAATGAATTTTATTTTTACTCTTATTGATATGGACACCCATTGGAGTTGTTAAATGGCCTGAAATAAGTTTTACTTACTTGTACTTATGAGGATTACAAGGTTTTTATTTATAAGGATTACTCTGATTTATTTGTTGAGAACAAACTATAGTAAAAATACAGAGATGTTTATCATGACCAATCTGTTCTCTCTATCCCTAATCTAATATAGTGGTCACCATATCATGAGCATGGTCCTGTGTAAACACACATACACACAGATATACATACATGTACCTGAAAAAAGGTTTTACAAATAATATCTTTATTGTAGAAAATTCTTCTTAGTCTAAGCTATCTCTTTATCTAAAATGGCTGGCTATTCTTCCTTAAATTTACCACATAAAATACTCATGATTGCGATCCACAGTTTGAAAAAGCCACCAGTTTAGTATGCTTTTTAGTTTTGAGATAGAATTAAATAATAATAGCTAATGTATTTCAAAACATAAGAACAAGAAACTGTGCCAAGTACTTTACCTGGTTTATTTCATCGAATTGTTAAGATAACCCTAAAAGTTAAGTGCTACTCCAGATTATAGAGGACAACATTGAGTAGAACTGTTCGTTGGTTTGCTACAGTTCTGTACACACAATATAGCCATATCATTCTACATGCGGTGCTGATAATTGCTATACCCTATTATCTCCTACCTCACCTCTGAAAACAGAGTAAATGTATCTTGAAAAATCACAATTCCAATATGTGTGGTTTACTAGGCCTTATTAAGGCTCTTTTTTTCCCATGCTCCCACCATCTCCATAACCTTTCTAGCAATTATACCACTTAGGAGGAGCTGCCTGCTCCCTTGTGGTGCTTGTGATTCTCTTTTAGTATTGCCTGTTCTATATTTCTTCAGACATTAACTAGTGTCTTTTGTTTTCCTGTATGATCTGCTACCTCAAGAGGATACTGAATTCTTACCTTTTCTCATGACCTTTCTGATAAATTCCTGATGCTAATTGGCTAATTATTTCCTATTCAGTATTTCCAATTCAGTTTCCTGTAAAAAGGAATCTGATTGCTTCAATTCCTCTTCTCACAGCTAGCAGTGACATCGATTTTTGTTTATTCCTGCAGCCAGACAAACGTTCATCGTGCATTATGATTGTTGCAACACTTACCACACATGTGATCTCCTACCTACATTTTTCTCTCCCTTATTAGCTTGTAAACTGTGCCAAAGCAATAGGTACTCGTTGTACTTGATTAAAAGGGTAGAAACATTTATAGTGGACATGAATTTAAAGGAGTGAACTTTTTGATAAACCATAACTAGGAGAAGAGAGAGAAGTATAATGAAGTCATAGAAAATTTAGGGGAAAAAAAAGCAATAGAGAAGCTATATAGATATTTTTCAACCTCTAATAACAAGAAAGTCTCCAGAAAGAGCACATAAAAGTTAAGGTCATGTAAGTAGCCCTAACCAGAGATCTTACACATGACCTCAACCCTCTTTAAGAATAAGAAAGGAAAGTTGGGGGCAAAGGAGTTTTGTCCAAGCAATAGCATAGAGTGAATAATGGAGAACTGTATTTTCCCTAAGCTCAAACTGCAAAAAAACAAGTATTAGATGAATTCAATATTCTGGAAACACTCAGAAAAGCAACATTCATCAATTTGAACAGCACTTTTAAGATAATTAATAAATTTTGAGTCAAATGCTCATTTTCACATCGTTGTCTGATTTGAGTTACAAAAGTCTAGGAAACATGGTGCGCTCTGGGGAAGACAAACGGTTAAAATGTAAATCATGTACCAGACTGTTAAAAAGTTGACTCTCCTGGCCCAACCTCACATCTTAAATAAGAACTTCCAAGACCTAGGGAAGTTTAATGGGATAAAATGGGACTGTGGCTGCCCTGTATCTTACTTATGCACTCTTTGAAGTTCAAGCAAAGGTGAGGCCTGCTGTGTAAAAAGTTCAAACCAAGAATTATAGAAGGAAACCATTGCTGTTGCCACCTGTTCTGACTAGTATGAAAAAAAAAATCAAACTGATTTTATAGAACTAAATTTCAGATGATACTGACTGTAATCTAATATAACTCACTATATTTGTTTTTTTCTGATATTACAGGATAATATAATATTCCATTGCAATATTATTAGATTAAATCTGCTTCTCATTGAATCAATCACCTAGAAAAATGTGTAATGGAAATATAAAAAGCATAAATTTAGGAAACATTTTGACTGTTCCTTTTTTGTTAAAAAAAAATCAAATGACTTTCCTTTATACATCCTGATTTTTTGCCCTAAATTTCTCATGAGTTTACATAAGAATAATTAAGTTAACTGAACATTTTAAAAAGCTTTATTCAGTAGGTCCCTTAATCATCTGTCAGTTCCTTGCTTGTTTTGCCTGTTTTCACATTTGCTTATTATGCAAATTTTGTCTGTTGAAGGCTATACAGGGTTTCCAAGGACAGAACTGCCCCTGTGTTGGTTTGTCTTATCACTATATTCTTTGCCATTCTGATTGTACTTCTGTTGAACAACTGCATGGGCTGACCTAAGAATCTCTTGTTTTTCCTACTCTTTTTATGAGCATAGAGTATTGGGAAATCCACATTTCTTATGTTTGAAACCTGTCAATTTTTCAGTATTTTTTATGATATATGTTTAAAACGTATATCAGATTTTTATGATTGATCATTGAATCCTCCTTCAGGATCTAATTGATCATTGGCTCGCCTTCAAAGTTCATTCAATGGCTCATAAGCTGATTCTCTAGAGGTTAATAAATATGATAGTGTAGTTCATATAAGGGCTTTTGTTTCATCTTGAATAAACTGCACTGGCCACATACTTTAATATAAATAGTGGAAAGTCAAATTTGCTAATTTCAAGTAAGAAATCCTAAAGTGTAACAATGCATAGTTTTCTTTTTCTAGAAGATAACGTTTCTTCCAAACCCTTCAGTTAGCTACCTTGAATTATATATATATAATTTATATATATATATATATATATATATATATATATATATATATATATATTTGATATGTGAAACTTGAAAGACTTACACTTTCTTTATAAGTAGAATATTCTATATCATCATTTCAAATTTAAAATTATCATTACACAATTCAGATGGAATGATAACTGTTTGGCATCAGGTCTTTTATTGCAACACAACCATCTACATAACCTAGGGTTGCTGAAGACTCCACTGGAAGCTCAGTTCAAGCTTCAGGTAAAGATTGGGAACAGCACTGAAGCCAAAATATGCTAATTAAAAGAGGTGGAGGCTCTGTGTGTGATGAAAGTATAAAACGTGCCCCAAGTCAAGAGCATTAAGAAGCACCCCATCTCTATCATGATAAGCATAAAGTAAAGAATAAAGGAAGATTAATGGATCAGTCTTCATTTTCAAAAACTCATTGCCTTGAGAGCAGTTATTAGGACTTGGGAATCCAAAGGAAATATATCCTACATTACTGCATATGATATAACATGGAAAAAATTTCGAATGGCCAAAAACATATTGGACATGCATTGTTAATTAGAGTTATACACAAGCATGACAAAGTTCTAGGGACCACAGTCACTGTTTTAAGTCACTGATTTTATGAGGTCTAAAAAGACTTAGAAAAGAGTTTTCAATGACAGGTTGAAAGAAGCCAAAGAGAAGAAAGAGAAGGAGGGCTTGCCATCTACAGAGATTAGGTGTCAAGAATTAGTTACCATGTTTGGAATGCTGCACACATTTGTTTGGCAAAAAATATAAAATGTCTCATAGAAGACGTCCACAACACAACAATAAGAAAAAAGTAAGGAGGTTTGAGTGGAAGCTACATTCCTATAGGGACATGAATTTTGGAATTGAAGAGACAAAAACAGGGCCTAGCACTCCATAAAAATATGTTCAATGGGTGGAGGAAAGAAACTAACATTGGTGAACTGCCTGCCACATGACAGGTACTGTATTGGATACATTCACCTGCGTTACCTGATTTTATTTTTCAATTCTAAAATTCAGGGATTATTCCATTGCTGCAGATGAGGAAATTGAAGAATAAGGAGGACAGACCCAAGACCAAAGACCTAGAAACTGAGAAAACAAGGATGTAAGTAAAGAGTTAACTAATGTCTTGTTCTTTTTTTAAATTAACACTTTAACTATATCTTCAAATCCTAATTTAAAGAAAATGGTTTCTGGTAGAAATGAAGGCAGCATGGTAGGTGGAACATGCCCTTCTGAAGAACTTACTCAAGAGCTGAATGGGCCTCCCCATTCCACTGTTCTCTATTCTCTGCCATCTGTAGATTGGACTTGCTGTTCTCCGTGGGCTGTGACCACAACTGGCCTTTTGCATGTTTATTTGCTTAGGAGAAGTCATTGTCTTGTGGTCACTGACCCAGCTCATTTGCAAATATTACAGAGAGTCTTTGAGGCATCTTCTTTAGGGTGGTCAGCCAGCAAGGCCAATTGTATCATGTGTTATTTATCAAAACAAAATTATATGGCTAGCAAAAAACAGCATACAAATTATAGAGAGATGCTTATATCTTTAGGCCAATACCCATAGTGCACTGTTTTCCTTCTGAAAAACAGGTATTTATTCACATCACATTATTCTGTGAAATAAAAAAAGAATCTGGAATTTATAAACTAATTGACTGGAAATAATTATAGACAATGAAGTAATGATGCCTATTTGTTTATGCTTTTCCATATGTAACCTGACCTACATGTTTAAAAATGTAAACTTATTTTAGCATTTATTTGTAATTATACCATTATTTATGTTTCTGTCAAGTGATTTTTTTAGTGTAGTGTACTTTTTCTTTTTTGTTAAAATTATTGACAAACTAATTCTTACATGAAGACAAAAGACAGAGTACATATATATCAAGTGTCCCGTTTGCTTGTCTGTGACATTTTTAAAATATCATTACTCTACATGTGTGCCATAACACATTAATCATTCACCATTAAATATATAGATCTGTCACATGATGGCAGATTTGGTAAATCCATTCATGCCCATTTCCTTATCATAGTGTAACCTCATGAACAAAGACTAACAGAAGATTTTTAGACAAGCACCATTTCCAAGAACACCAGTGTTTATTGCCACCAAGCAGGTACAGTATAAACAATAGCAACAAATATACTAATCTTCTTTCTTGGAAAGCTGGGAATGGAGCCACCATTTGACCCAGCTATTCCCCTTCTCGGTCTATTCCCTAAAGACATAAAAAGAGCATGCTACAGGGACACTGCTACATCGATGTTCATAGCAGCACAATTCACAATAGCTAGACTGTGGAACCAGCCTAGATGCCCTTCAATGGATGAATGGATAAAAAAAATGTGGCATTTATACACAATGGAGTATTACTCTGCATTAAAAAATGACAAAATCATAGAATTTACAGGGAAATGGATGGCATTAGAGCAGATTATGCTAAGTGAAGCTAGCCAATCCCTAAAAAACATATGCCAAATGTCTTCTTTGATATAAGGAGAGTAACTAAGAACAGAGTAGGGTCGAAGAGCATGAGAAGAAGATTAACATTAAATAGGGATGAGAGGTGGGAGGGAAAGGGAGAGAGAAGGGAAAATGCATGGAAATGGAAGGAGACCCTCAGAGTTATACAAAAGTACATACAAGAGGAAGTGAGGGGAAGGGGAAAAATAATATAAGGGGGACAAACAAATGTCAGTAGAGGGAGCAGAGAGAGAAGAGGGGAGGGGAGGGGAGGGGAGGGGAGGGGGGATAGTAGAGGATAGGAAAGGCAGCAGAATACAACAGACAGTAGTATGGCAATATGTAAATCAATGGATGTGTAACTGATGTGATTCTGCAATCTGTATATGGGGTAAAAATAGGAGCTCATAACCCACTCGAATCAAATTGTGAAATATGATATATCAAGAACTATGTAATGTTTTGAACAGCCAACAATAAAAAATTAAAAAAAAAATATACTAATCTTCCATGTACACTCAAACCACTCAGAGTGGGTCTGTACTATAGAAATTTTATCATTTTGTTCTGAAAAAATGAACTAGCAAACAAATGACTTGAAGAATCATTCCTAGAGACAGAACACTGTTCCTCTTTGTTCATTATCTCCAAATACAATTATTCTTGTGCCATGTACGTTACTTCCATTGTACAAAATTGAATTGAAACAATTCCTGCCCTCAAAGAGTTTATAGATTGGTGAAAGAGAAAGATAATAGACAATTTTAATACAATATATTGTGCAATATAAAGTAGTTATGCAGAGCCATGTGGTAAAAGTACATCCCTTTCTCCAAATACCCATTTTGCATCCACTGATTCATATGGTGGCTAAAGAAATTCTGACTAGATAAAGCAACTTGAGCTGCATTTACAATTGGTGTTTAGTCTTATCTGAATGTTGAGGGGAAGCCAAAATCTTGAGTAGGTATTAAAATATCCCCAGAGGAAGGAATGTATCATATGGACAACTATTTGGAAGAGTGAGCAGATTCCACTGGTAAGAGTATCAGGGGGGAGGAATGGCTTAAAGTAAAACATTGTGCCTGCTACTATTCAGACTCGGCAAATGTAGTGGTATGTGTGTGCCTTAGACAAAGGAGGATCCTTGATCAAGTGAAATAAGTCCATAGGCTATGCAGCAAGTCAGAGCCCCAGCAAACTTCCTGTAAACACCTCTCAGTGAGAGTAAACCCAGAGAAGGGACAGTTCTCTGCTCACCGTAGCCGGGACTGCTAAGCAGCTGAAACCAACCCAGGTCCTTGTAGCACTAGGAAGGTAGTTTTAGTGGCCATGAACTCAGAGCAGTCAAAACCAGTTCTCTAGATCACTAGAGATGAGCCCAGAGCCATATCATGAAGTTTGTGTACTCTATGAGGAGTTTGTACTTCATCCCAAAGGCTTTTGAAGGATTTCAGTAAGGACACAGTTTATGTGTTAGGACACTTGGTTGGTGGTTTTGAGAACAGAATGGAATGAACTAAGGCCTGAATGTCTATGCCTGGCCTGTATTAGCCAGGTGACACAGCATGGCCCTTTGCTATCTTGGCACAGATAAACCAAGATAACACAAACAGATTTCAGAGGGGAAAAAAATGAGTTCATTCACCAGGGATGTCCCAACCAGGAGATACATGGAACCATTAGAGGATCACATTGAGCAATGAAAACATGACTTATAAAAATTTTAAATGTCTGTTTGTGGGAGGAGTTGAGGAAAATAGCACAATGGTTTAGAAATTGTGTTTAAAAGAAAGATTGCAATAACCACACACATTTGGAAATTCCTACAAAAAAGAAAAATTATATATTACATTTTAACCTTTAAATGTCACCAGAAAGCAATCATTACAGTAAGTAGATTATTCAAGAAATGAAGTAAACACCTAAACAATGGTTTCTCAAGAAATAGCCAGGACAGTGACCCATTTGGAAGACCATAAGTTGTATATAAAATACCCCAAACTGCATAAGACCTCTGATCACCAAAGCCTTCACCTTGTGAATCACTCTTACTCATTTAAGTTCTGCGAATTTTCACATAAAGCAGTCCTTTCCAATGAATAGTATGGGCTTGAAAATAAAGGAACACACTTTTGAAAATATTTTCTTGTGATTCATTCCTTTCCACAAACTACAACTACTTTATCTCAATCTTTGAGATGATGAAATATGCACGTTGCCAAAGACTCAGAAGGTATTAGCCATAGTTAAGACAAGTTAAGATGCTACTTGTGTGACACTAAAATGCAATCCATGGATTCAGTGAGCGTAGCACTAAGAAAAATTTCAAAAGGTAAAATACAGATTTTTAGATTTCCACATCATTCTAGCTTCATGGAGGTTGTTGAAATGAAAAACTTCCATCTATATTTCAATAAAAATATTCAGTTTTCAGTTACTTATTAGGTCAAATATTCTAGTAATCTTATATTTCTCCATAACTTGTTTATCAGGGGAAGTATTAACAATATTAAGCATAGGGATACCCAAATGAAAATTATGCCCTCAATCCATCAGGAGTTTTATTGAGTCTAGATCCATTTTCATGACAACATTAAAAAAAAAAATTCTGTGACCTGCCTTGCATCTGCTGTTTTAAAATAACTTCACAATAATGTACGATTTCTATTCTTATTTTGTTGAAACCACTGGCAGTTTCCCAACCCGTAAACAAAAACAGCATTCTAGAAACCACGAGACATCAAGTATGCAATTTCCTTCCCTAATACTTGGTCTAAAAGAAAGACTACACTTGCACATTTACTGTAACCATTGTACATGCCTTCATATTCTACCACCATCTAGTTAAATTCATTTTTAATGAGTCACATCATGAAGCACTATATATTTTTGTTGCTAAATTTATTAACATATACTTATGGGAATATAGTTATACAGTTCTCCTTGTGGTGTTTGTGCTTGGACTAATTTTTGCTAATTTTCTTTTGTTTTTCCAAAGAATATTTTTGTCTCTAAACCACAAGAATTACCTTTGATGTGGTTATCAAGAAAGAATTCAAGCATTTTGGTATTCTTAGGAATTTATGCTTAATATGTATTATCCATACACTTGGTTTAGTCCCACGCATCAGCAACAGAGGGCAACAGGTATAATGAATGTAGCATGGCAATAGGTTAACACTTAGATTCAGGATCTGTAGTGTATAACAATGAAGCAAATGGATCCATGTTTCCAGCGAGGATAAGAACACAGTAATGAAGGCAACAAGAGACAACAGAAATAAATTAAGCTTTGATTTAGTTTGAATCAGAGTTTTATGGAAAGTTATTTAACCTCTCAAAATATCTTTCTTCTGATGGTAAGAGGATTAAGTAAAATAAGCTTGAAAAGTGCTTATTCTTGGGCACATTAAAAAAAGAACATTAAATAAAAGCTACAAGTTAATAATTTTATTATACATATCCATGAGTATTTTATATGTAAAGCTATATGTATTCATACCATGTAATGCAAGTGTATATACATATAAAACAAGCTGTACTTGCACTCACAAAAGTCTACAGTGGAGCAGAATTATGTGAAGACCTGAGTTAGATAAAGTATAGAAAGACCTTATTTTCCTATTAAGGTCAGTGATATACATGCATCATTGCTAAATAGGAAATTGGAAATTTGTTCAATGTCAAGAAAAGCCATTTAGCCACTGATGATTCACATTTTTCCTGAGCAGTCTGGCAGGAAACTGGTATATCAGTTGTTGGCAAATTTGAATGGTATTAAATTGAACAGGTAAAAAATAGGCTTGTGAATTAACCAAATTAAATTTGCAATACATATTTCCGAATAGCATAGACCAAGGAATGCTGATGTAATTTACAGAAAGTACAAGGATTCATAGCACAATCATCCTTTCCAAAATCAAACCTCTAGGGCATTTCAGAACCCTTCACCCACTCAGACAACAGTGTGTGGCTATGGGCTGCATGGCCTTTGAGCCTCATACCAGTCTCCTCATACCAGTCATTGGTCCTCATTCTGTCAGAAAATTGATAAGGTAAGGCAGAATTCCACGTAGATAGGTCTAATAAACTATGTATGTTTCTGTTCACTTATTTTATAAATACTATTCCATTTCCAGTTCCATGTTCACTGCCATCTTGATTCTGAGTCAGATCTCCACTTTGATTTCTAGTTTTTGATTATGTCCTACATCTCTTATGTCTTGACTTTCTCTGATTCACTTTTTTCCAGGCTTCACTGGGTGGTTGTAACTGAATCTCTAATTCTGTTTCCCTCCCCCATTCTCCATTCCCTTCCATTTCTCTAGTGATGCAGAAACATCTACACAGCATTCCAGGTACCTACACTGTAGTGTAGCAAGGATTTATTCCAACATTCTAATCACTGAGCAAGAGAAGGGAATCCCTATTATGCTTCTCAGAATGAAATTATGCTGTTCAGTCCAAGGGAATATGAGTTAGTTCTCAAAGAGGAACTGCTTGTGCTGCATGAACATTTTCAGAGAGATATTTTTTACTTTTGTGTGTTCAACATAACAACCAAAATACAATTTCAGGGGAGGTAGGAAGAACCTGGAGTTGCCTCTCTTAGATGATGACTTTTTTAGTTTTTCCACAAATCCAAGTAAAATCAAAATATAACTAATTTAGAATACTAAACTAACTCCAAAGGCTTGACTGGATCCTTCAGCAAAATTAGACCTCCTGGGCACAGGCCCAAGAGACAAGCTGATGTCCTGATGTTTCAAAAACAGTAACAAAGAGAAATGAGGTTTCCAACCACCAGTCTTTTTTCCATTTTAAACACACAAGTCTTGTAGTACTGATTTTAACCATGGCAAACCCATCCTCAGCCCACAGTCTGGATATCACTGGAAGATACAGGCCCTGTCAGACTAGCTCTTCTCCATGTCTGGGATGAATGGTGATTTTATTTCCAAAGTGTTCTCTATTTTTATACTGCACTTCTACAACCTCCTAAAATGTTCATAGCTATGAGCCTTTGAATCCATTCATTTCTTTATTACAGTGTTCCTAAATGGAGAGTGTAGGAGATGCCCTTTCCAAAGCCAGCCACTACCCTTGAAAATATTATTTTTGCTCTCTCATGGGAAAAAGTGTCAAAAGTTCAGGTTGGACCCATGCTACATGGCAAACACTTAATTGTCTCTTAGCAGGGACAGAGTTTTCCTTCACTCTCTCCTGCCTCATGTTTCTCTTTTACATCTGCTCCCTTCTCCCATCCAAATTTCAGGATTTATTGGAGTAGATAAGGCCATCTACTTCATCAGTGTATTTCTTCTCTACATCCTTATGGGCCTGGCATCCAACCAAATCCAGGGTAGACCCAGAAAAGAGTCATTGTTCTTTCACACAATGAGCTTCATAGGAAGAGTAACAGAGAGGAGTTGACATTTTTCCTAAATAGAAAAAACAGAAGAAGAATAAGCAGATTTGTGTTGGAGTCATGTTGCCATGGACTCATATATAACATGTTTCTATAATTGTTCTCCCAAACCTAGAAAACAAAAGGAGTTTGCAGTCCTAGGTAGGAGGGGGTAGAAAAAAATACTTCCTCCTCACAAAATATTAATGGAAATGAAATAGAGACCAACAACATGGAAGCCCTGAGATACAGGTGTGCACCTCCAAACACAAAGGGTAATGCTATAGAACAGGAAGCATAGACATCGTGGGCTACTCCCAAATACCTGCCAAGTCATGTGTTCTCCTAGCAAAACTATTCTCTAAGAATAAATTCAAGCTCAACTTAAGAAATAGGGCCTAACCACAGTAGCAAGAAGAAGGAGCTGAGAAACACATTTGTTGTATAGCAGGCAAAGATTGCTATCTCGGAGCAATGGGAGACAATATCATCAGGCAGAGCGGCAAAGCCAAGGAGACCAACCATAACAGCTTCTGGGTATTTTCCCAGGTGAACAAGAAAGGCACAAAATGTATGAAGTCTTGTTCTTACATGAGGAAAGAGCTCTTTGCTTTTTTATTCAATTTTCAACAGATATTCACTTAGTACTGAATGTTAGGTCTGTAAGACATACCAAGGTCTGCTTAAATAAGTTGCTTTTAGCACGAAGCAGAGAAACTTTGACTTTAACATCACTGTTACATTCCTTTCCCGGTGTGTTAATTTCACAGTTGTCTTTACATGTTTCTAAATGTTTCTCCACTGCTAGGGAGAACCCATGGGAAAGGAATCCTACATGATAATGGACAAATTCCCAGTGCAGGCCACACCATACATACAATTTACAAATGCAGGGAGCAGAGATATATCAGTCTTAAGTATGTGTCCACAAAGGTGGGGTCAACACTCTACCTTAAAAAAATGCCCAAATCTGTTTCCACAGCCAGTGCATGCGTTTAATACTGAAAATGAGAAATAGAAAGGGTCCCCTGTTGAATATTAGTCTATAAAACCAGACAAAAACAATATGTATGTGATAGCATCTATTTATATTTATTTATAAAAATATTGAAATTTTTATTTTTAATAAAACAAATACACTTTTAATTGTATCAAAGTAAATTACTCATGCCTATAATGCCATTCTTGATCAATTCATGATGTCCATTTCTCTTACCAGTCCCCAAGTGTATTAATTATGATTAGATGGATGGGTGGGCAGATATGGACAGATGGATGATTAGCTATGATTAATTATATATTTTCTCTCTAACATTTATTTCTTTAAAATTCCAAACCTTCCACTGTTGTCTTAAATATATTCTTTGATATCTTCAAAGACCATTTATTTTATTTTCTTTAAAGAACTTTGATTTCTTTATTTCTTCTCTTTAATTTTCAAGTTTATTTCTTCCACCCTTGCCCAATGCATCCAATATATTTGGGATTCTGTAGCTCCTAAAGCACGGCACATGGAATCTCAATTGTACCTTCCACTACCTAGATTTTAATTCATATCTCTAATGCATACATTGCCTTTTTCTCTGCTTTTTTTGAGTCCTACCAACAAAAATTAAAGCACTTATCCCAGAAGCTTCCTTCCTCCACTAATGCTTCAGTTTGATTTTCCACTGTCAAATGATGAAGTAATAATTATCATTTAATCATTCAAGAAATTTGTGTTGATGTTGGGGCCTAGAGAGCCAAGGCAGGGAAGCTCTCTCATGCTGAATGTCAACTAGGAGCTAAGCAATATGAAGGCAGTCCCCAGCCAGGGGAGAAAACAGAAAACCAGCATATGGATCATAGATTTTAAAAGGCTAAGATTCTAGAATAAATGGAATGTTGTCCAAAAAAAAAAAAAAAGAGGAGATGACCTAGCAGTTAAGAGTAGGATCCTGGCAACCATCTGCTAGGGTTTGTCCACCTGCCTAGGATACTTATTAGGAATATGACCTTAAATAGTTTACTTACTATTTCAATCTGCTCTAATTTCCTCTATAAAATGGGTATAATAGAGTTAATGAGAGAAGCAAATTCATCAAATCATATGAAGTGCTTAGAATAGTGCTAGTATATAGTAAGTGCTAAATAAATGTTAAAGCCATTATTATCATTATTATTAAGGATACCACTTTTGAAGGAAGAACAAAAAGGAAAACATAGGATCAAGAAAGAACACAGAAAAGCTCAGAATGAGGAGGATGAGAGAATCTGGCACTTTCGATAGTTGCTTTCTGACACTATGTTGTGTTTAATTTGAATCTATGCCCTGCCCCCTCACCCAAGATATGAAGAGAAAATCATAAACAAAAATAACCAAAACAATCTGTGAATAGCAAACCTATTAATTGTTCTTTCCCATGAACTTTTTTCCAGCAACTTTTTAAAAACTAAGAGCAATGTTCCATTTTCTTCTATGACATATTAGAGATATGTTCATTTCTGTAGTAGCTTACATTATCTTCACAATAAAGGCTACAATGTAAACCTTTTCCTGTAAGTGCCTCCAAAATGGACTTCTTTCCTCAAAGTACTATCCCAGCTTCTGAATATCCCTCTCCTTTGAAATCTTATTTTTCTAAACAGATACTGGATAATTTATTAATTTTCTAATACATTACCTTATTCTAGAAACTCTGTCACCTAATGTAAAACAACAAGATTTTTGTTTTCACAAGATCTGTTCTGAGGGAGACCTAAATCCTCATGCTTCTTCAGTCTCTCTTACCTGATCATTCTGTTCTGTCCTAGTCCTCTCTATTCTACTCTCTTTTATTCAAAAAATATTTTGTTGCCTTCATTCAATTCACCCCTTTAATCTAATCTTACCTAAACTTTCATTTCCACATTTTTTTTGCATTCATTTTACTGATATTTATTGTGGACCTACTATTGTGTATTCTAGTACTGGTACAACTGCTACAGTTTGAATATGAGGTGTCCTCCAAAAGCTCCTGTGTTAATGGAGGAATATTCAGAGGTAAAATGATTAGATTATGAGAGCTGTAGCCTAATCAGTTTAAATGGACTAAGTTGGTGATAAATGTAGGCAGGTGGGGCGTGGCTAGAGGAGGTGCATAACTGGTGGTTGCCATGCAAGGCTTCATCTTCCCTGTGGACCCTTTCCCTTCCTCTGTTTGCTTGATGGCTGCCATGAGCCAAGCAGATTTCCTCCACTGCCACCCTTCTGCCATGAGGTTCTGCTCACCTGGGGCCTAGAGCAATGAAATCAGCCAACCATGGTCTGAACCGCAAACCATGAACCCAAAGTAAACTTTGCCTCCTCTAAGTTGTTCTTGTCAGGTATTTTGTTCACAGCAGTGAAAATCTGACTAACATAAGAACAGAGAACAAAAATCAACAACATCCCTTTCCCACATGGCTTATATTTTAGTTGGAAAAGGCAAACACCAAATGAACACATAAGTAAATAATGTGAAGGTGGTAATAGGTTTTAAAGGAAAATTAAGCAGACTAACAGGATACAATCTGGAGGTAGAACTATCTAGAAAGCTTGGTTAGAGGGCCTTTCTGATAAGATGACATTACAGAAGATGCCTGAATAAAGACAGGGAATAAAAGATACAAAAATCTGACTCATTATCCTGGGGAGCAGGCTAGGCATCAGCATTTTTAACATCTAGAAAATGACCTAACTTCTGTGAGCCTCAGTTTCTTTTTCTGTTAAATAATGATGCTAGCAATACCATTGCTTCAAAGGTTGTCTGTTAAAGATTATAAAAGGACCTAGTGCAGTAATGGTTGTTGTTAATTTCTCACACAGCTATGGAATTTTGTTGACTGTCAATAGGATACAACCATATTACGTGCTGAGAACTGTGTAAAAAGCATTTTAGAGTTTATAGCAAATTATGCCAAACTGATAATAAGAGAAGGCGGCATAATGAGTTGAGAGGAATACAAGTTTAAGAAACAAATCTCTGAGCCTCAATACTCTAATTTCTTGGATATGACATCTTGGGAAAGTTATACAATCCCTCTAAATCTCAGTTTCATTGTCTGTATAATGGGTTGTATTACAGATTAAATAAGTCAAAATATAAAAAAAGCCTATCACAATCCTTGACCTAAAAAAAAAAGTTGGTTTCTCTCTCCATAGCTTTTTCCACACTTACTTAGGTAAAGTAGCACCATTTGTTCATATAATTTTATGCACAGAATTAAACATACTACCTTTTAAATGTATAATATTTCCAATGTTTTCCATAGTCACAATAAACTTGAGGTTACTGGTATTTTGCAGGAAGACAGAAAAGATAGGGGCTTGTGATCAAGTATTTCTGCCAAATACCCAAAAAGTTTTTAAAAGGAGAAGCCTGTTATGGATTTTTTTCATGAAAATACAGTATCTTCCTGCTGAAGAAAGTTTATCTATCAGGAGTTTTTTTCATTATTCTATTATTTTATTCTATTATTTTTTCTATTTCTATTTGTATTCTATTATTTATTCTATTTATACTATTATTCTATTATCTCCTTGTTCTTTTTTTTATTATTAAGCCAAAAGTGGAGAAGTTCTTGGAAACAGTTGATGGTTTCCGTATTAATAATTCCCAATCTCACCAAAACAACAACAAATAAAGAGTTTTGAAATTGCTAACAAATTATTGCATCATGTATTTATTAAAGATTAAAAAGACCAATGTGTCCAAAATCAATTTAAGAGAATAACTAAAGATAAAAGCATCAGATGAAATGGCACCTCTTTGAGGAAATGGTTTATAACAGGAAACAAGTATTACAAAAGACAGAAGGGAGACAAGTAAGGAAAGCAGGGAAAAATTATCAAGATGCATGATGACAGGGTCTTGAACTACCATCTTATAACGAAGGTTTTATTCTGAGGAAATTCCTTTTCTAAGATGGAGAAGACTATGAAGAAGTAGTCAGCTGGTTGATTGGTCTTGGAGGGTAGAATGGAAGCCTGTTAGGCATCCAAGTAGTATATGGCCAGTAAATAAAAAGTGGAATACATGTGTCAGGAGATTGGGGAAGTGGTCCTGGTTGGAAATATAAATCTGGGATTGTCCATAGTAGAGATAGCACTTAAATCCTGAGATATGAGATAAAGCTAAAAAGTGAGTGTAGAAAGAGGTGTTAGGCCGAAGAGCTTTGACTCAAGAAGATGAGACAATTAACAAAGAAACACAGAATGAGCTGTCCACGGATTAGGAGGACAACCAGAGAGTCTAGGTTCTAAAAGTAATGCAAAAGAAACACTTAAGGAGGAAATAGTGGTCTGTGAGGAAAAAAGAATGAAAAGAATGCTTCTTCTATGACAATCAAGATGAAGGCTGAAGACTGACCATTAGACTTAGCAGTATGGAAGTTATTGGTGACTTTAGAAGAGAGTATCAGACCAGGCTTGATGGTACACACCTATAATCCTTGCTAGTGGGGAGGCTGAGGCAGGATGATTGCAAGTTCATGAAACCCTGTCTCAAACTAAAATTTAAAAAGGCCTGGGGATGAGTCCAGCAGTACAGTGCTTCCTAGTTCTGTGAAACCCTGGGTTCAACTCCCAATACTGGAGAGAGAGAGAGAGAGAGAGAGAGAGAGAGAGAGAGAGAGAGAGAGATCACATTGGTGGAGAGTAGTGGGAAAGGAGAGAAGGAAGTCAGGAAGGTATCAGGCAAAGAACCCCTAGAAGGGCTTTGCTCTAAAATGGACCAAGAAATGGAGAGACTGCTGGTTGGAGAAATGGGGTAAAAAGGAACAGGAAAAATGACAACATGGAAAGAAAAAATTTAATGACCAGAAAAGAGATGAAGCAACTGCTGAGGTGGTATCCAGTGTGTCAGAAGTGAGGGATTCTCGGAACCAAATGAAGGAGCTAGTCTCATGTAGAGTGAGCAGAGCCCAGTCCTTGCAACAGCAGGAGGGGGCTGAACTGGCATAGGGGCAAGGCAGAGGCTGAATGCAGAAAGTCAGTCCCAAACATGTCATGCTATCGATAGTTCTTGGTCTCTGAGAGACAGCTATGAACAGCTACAAAAAGCCAAAGCAGTCACATAGGCAGTCATTGTGAACTTACAAGGTGTAGTCCTTTGACAAGACCTTGCCTTTCTTGTGGAAGGGGTCCTTAAAACTGCTACCCAAGTTGATTCTGTTAGTGATGGGATGAGTGGAGGGATGAGAAAGGGGATAGAAGATAGTGCAGAAGGCCACACACAATCTTAAATTCAATACTTTATCCCCATTAAATATAAGCTGCTCATAAGCTTCAGTGGGGGACACATAATTTCTGTAAAAACTCTGTGGTTCTTCTTCCTAAATGTAAATCATGGTTATTCTACACTCTGCTCTCTGGGAATTCTAGAAGCAAAGAAAGAAGCTTGAGGTATAGTAATATAAAAATCTGTGTATTAAAAAATTGTATCCTGAGCTCCAAGAAGAAAATAGTAGGAAGAGATCACTAAAAAGTATAAATTTACCCAGCTACAATGCATTTTTATAAAATTTTATTAACATCCTCAGGAATCCAAATGCCCGCTTTGAGACTTAAATGAGATTTCTTTTATTCAATTACGGCTATATGTGCTTTAAAGATGAACTATGAATTCTTTTTAAACTAAATGCCTTGATAAAATAATGAATATTAAATACATCTCAGAGCCACAGAAAGGACTTATCACAAGAGTCTCTTTGTGGCAGCTGAGGAGTGCCCCCTACAGGCTGACGTGCACAACGCAAGCAGATGATGAGCAAAGAGCAAAGCTGAGGTTTCTCCGGAAGGCATTATTATCAAAGAAAGGTAAGAAAGCTCTGCAGAGGAAATGTGACGTTAAAGCCTAGGACATATGCACGCAACATGTATTCATATTTTTACTATTTTGTGAACAGCAATAAATGAAAATATTTGCATGTTTTTCCTCTAACTACCACCACGTATTGCCTCCAACTAGTGAAAACACAATGCTTTAATAAAATGTATTTTTGTTCTTTGGTTACCTCACATTAATATTTAACTATATGTGACAATAATAGTAAAAATAAATACACTTTATTCTGTTATGCAAAAAAAAACCTGAATCTAGGATCATAAATGATTTGCATCTGATGTTAGTAACATAAAAAGAAAATGCAACATATTCATTAAAATGAAGTTAGATGAGTTCTAGTTTAAGGTTTTATTTATTTCTTTTTGTAAAGATTCCACAGAGAAGACTTGCTTCTACGAATGTTATAGTTTAGAATGTTAATGATTTTAAAAATAAAAATCACAAGAAGGCATGAAAAACATATCCTATGGTTATCAATAAAATTTTAAATAATACATAAATTTATACATAAATATGTCATAATCTATTACTATAGTAATATTCAATTTTATACACTGTGTAAAATATATTACAATAATATTTAAGAGAAATTTTTATAGTATGTTGGCTAATCAAAGTTTTAGAATTCCACATATAATAATAAATTCCAGTTTAATTTTCTATTTGTAAGAGAAAAGAGGAGCAAAATTTATACTAAGACCTTTAAAAATTTTTAATGGAAAGATTTGAGTACTAATATTAGTGTACTCTAAATATACTAATGTATTTGGTGTCTGTAACTATGAAATTAAACTCTAAAATTACATAAGTGCTTAGCAATGGACAAAGTAGTATTTATCTAAATTAACAGCTTTTACATGATCTTTGAATAAATGCAGATCTTTGGAAAACAGTGTTCAACATCATAAAATATTCATTTAGACTCAATTTCTCACATATATTTATGAAATATACATAAATGATGTGATTAAATTGATAAATTATACTTATAAGTATTTTCAAAAAGAATGTTTTTCACATTCAGAGGCGATTAAGGTCATGGTTTGGTGATTTGTTTTTCTCATGGAATTTAAGATACAACATAATATTTATATATATTGCTTCTAATGTTTTTAATTGTGTAATGATTTTATTATAAAATATATTCTTTCCTGTAGATAATGAAAGATAGTGTACTTAAGAAAATCTTCTTGATATGTTACTCTTCCTAAGTATTCTGGTTATTGAATCAATATATCACAATTGTCTCTTCTTTTCACCTTATAATAATATATATGTGGCGCATTCAGATGTCAAAATGCAGCATTTGTGGAAATGCCTGCTTACAAAACATTACTGTGTAGGCCCCACAAATGTACATTTATATTTAATTAACCTTTCAAATCCACTCACCCACATTATATAATCCTTCCCAAAATGCAGCTTAAAATGAAAATTATACTTTTAGAAGTATGAAATAAAATATTTCAACATTATAATCATTTCTTAATTTTTAATTCCAAAAATGAGTAGAAAAGAAAGAATGAAATAATAAAATTAAAGAAAGAAAAAAGCAAAGCAAGCAAGCCAGTCACCCCACTGACTTGGGTAAATGAACTAACATTTACAAATTCATAACATTTACAACAATTAGTAAAAATTAACAGTTTTTCTCAAAAATTGAATTAACAATTTCCCAAAATAGTATTTGTCCAGAAAGAAATCATAATCTTTCTAGATAACATATTTGAATAAAAAATAAAATCTGCTCAAACCTTAAATATTATATGATGTTAATTATACAGTCTTGACTTATGGAAATGTACCAAAATACAATTAAGACAATTTTGAATCAACTTTTATTCAAATTTAAAACACAATTTTAAGTTTGGTGTTTAGAAGATATCATAAATTCAGTCACTTCCTCATGCCCCAGAAAATGTGGGCATTTTTTAGAAAGGCAATTTCTTTCATACTATTCCTACCATGAAAAATGCTACCTTTTTTGGCTAATACAAAGAAACCACAATTAACAGTGAAACCATAAATACTTTCTGTGTTAACCACAAATGGCCTTTCCCATAGAGAAATGGCTTACATGTGTTCTAAATGTGTTTGGTTTCGTTTTGTATGGAAGGAGCTGTGGGTATGTTTTTATCTAAGAAAAGAACATGGCTTGCACATGCACAGCTTTCTAAAATGAGAAACACTCATTGAATTTAATCGGAGTTTTGTCTGGGCCGGAAATTCAGAATTAAGCTCCACGGGTGATGATTTTGGATCCCCTGGACAGGACTTTAGGGTCTACTTGCCAAACTTCCTTAGACTCTCAGTGCAACCGAAGGCAGAAGGGCCTCCGCCTGTGCCATGTTACAGAATCTGGTGAAACTACCAGTCGATCTCCAGAGGCACAGCGATCACACATTTCTACTTTATCAGTTCAGTTTGGGTCTGTCCCATACACAATTGTCCACAGCCTGTGACTTTATTTGGGTGCAGTTCTCCTGTGTGGCTATATCAGTGTAATTGCATCTGATTTTTTCAGTATTTACTCATTATATGAGTTATCAGAAAATTTATGGGAATCTATCCATGGTGATGTTAAAAAGTCATTTTCCTATTTGAATATAATATATACTGGGTCATTTTTATAAATGTGGTCCACACTCTGAATACACAGGAAAGAGGATGCCTCTCTCAAAAAAAGAACATTTGCTCATTTCATAACTAATTCTCCTTAGAAAGGATCTAAATGGAAATCAAGTCAAATTTTGTTTTGTAGTTTTTCAGTAGTCATATATAAAATAAAATTGAAAATCAGAAATTATTTAGAATTACTCTCCATCCAAATGAATTTATACTCACAGAATAGCATGTCTAAGCAAAAAATTTCTCCCATAGATATTATCTTTGGAAACCTTTCTGTAAATGTATCCAACTAAAGATACACCTAATCCTCTGTGTTTTCTCTTAACTAACCTTCACAATTAGCCCAGAAAATAAAAAATTCTGATAAGAAATTCACAACGTAACACAATAAATTGAACATTGATTTTTTTAATCATTCTTTTTATTTTTAATATGCTAAGAGAATAACTAATTTTAAATGGAAACTAATCTTCAGGGCCCTGTAAAGCCTCTTATTTAAAATAAATAAATAAAGCCTGGGTAGTCATAGCACTAGAACTAGGAAAGGAAGGAAGGTAGGAAGGTAGGTAAGTTCAGTAAAATTAATAAAACCCATTATTTTCCATCATGCAGACAGAGATACTAATTGAGCTATCAATTGGTTGCTTTATGTAGTTTGTAAATTTATGATTAATTTGGGTATGGTTATAAACAATGATGATGTTCTGTAATTCAAAATTAGGGTTGTATTGCTTGATTCATCTTCAAGAGGATTAGGTTTGGGGGTGAGTGGACTTCAACACTTACAGGGATAGGGGCCCCTTTGCCCAGAGGAAGAAATAATAGAATTATCCAGAGCTGTAGATTTTCATTTACCAGAATAACTGCCCATTCTCCCCTTTATTTTGAGCTATGTAACATATTAAAATAAAACATTTTTATTTAAAAAAATAAAAGTTTTTTATTTCATATCTTTTTTAAAAAGTAAGGTAAAGTATATAAGGAGAAAAACTTGAATTAGTTTTTGATATATTGAGAGTTAGCATCTCTGCTTTTAACTAGGTTAGCCACTCTAAAATTTTGTCAGATGTATACTACTAAAAAGGGCATATATTATGAGAGGCATTATCATTTTAATTGTTAAAAATTCAGATATGGCATAAAAATAAACTATTAATCTGATGAGAAAACTATGAGCACTTTTGGTTAATAATCCTGTGTTCTCAAAAAGCAATTATAAGTTTATTTTAAAATAATACCCAGTGGATTGGGGATGTGCCTCAGTGGTAGAACACATATCTAGCATACTTGGCCCTGAGTTCAATCCCCAGCACTGCAAAGTAATAATAACAATAACAGTGCTTAGAAATAGTTTTAGTATATGATGGTGTTAATAAGACAACTTTTAGAGTTTCTAATGAAAGGCATAATTTATTTTATTATATTATACCTCACATCACTAATTCAAAATAGCTTTTCTAAATATAGCAGAAAATAAGAAACAAAGAAAAAAATAAAATTGATATTAGATATTTAAAGATCTCCCCCCACACAAAAAACTCATCTTTCACGGCAGAACAACTTTTTATTCTCCTCAGCATATTTCCATCTTCAATACATTCCAATTTGCAATACTCGCAAAAGAAAACAAATACAATTGCACCACCTATAATCAAGATCATTTTTACTGTCACATGAATGTTAAAACAATACTATTTTACAAGCAGCATGTCTTATAAATGAAGTCTTAAAAGTATGCACTCTCATCCTTTGTATGCACCGTATTTATAAAATGAATATAAGAAATTCCCTTTCATGATGCTTCTCAAAATTCACATAAGGGTTACCATTCATATTCCAAATAATGACAGTTCTCAGGAGAAGCACATTAGGTTCTCTGTCCTTGTCTGGTGTTTCGTATAGTGGGACTCACAAACCACTTGAGAATTTATCTCCAAAATTTGCTTAAAATATAGATCACGATCTCAAAGGCTGGCCTGGGAACATGCATTTAATCATTTCTCCAGGACTTCTGGCACCCAGGGAAGTTGGAAGCGCCCTATCTTGGCTGCTTCAGAAGCACAGGGCCTCCTTAACCTCTTGGTTCTCTGCACCTGGACCTGCATCCAGAGCAGAGGGAGGCTGACAGAGAGCGAATAAAATGCATGACTGATCCTCTGCCCTGACATTTTAGAACCCATAGCAGTCCATCGCAGTAGGCAGGTGCGCAGGGCAGGTACCTATGTCCTCAAGTATCTTTCCACGGAGGGCACAGAGCATCCAGTTCTTGGGAAGCGTGGGGACTGACGCTTCATTTCATGTGTTACCAAACTAACCTGTCAACCAGGTGATAATTTCCTGAAAAAGTTTTGTTGTTATTGTTCTTTCAACATTCATTGTATAAATATTTTATTGGGGATTTCCTTCATGCCAAATTCCATGTTTAGGACCAGGTATGGTGTAGAGAATAAAACAGGGTGTTGCTAGACCACTTGAAACCCCTCAAAGAATGGTTTACATGAGGGAGGATCCCAGTACTTAAAGGATGGTTTGGACTTTTTGTTGTGTGTTTTGTCTACTAAAGTACTGATGGCAGAGCATTTACAAATTACTTAATATATATAAATATATGTTTATATATTATATATTTATACACTACATATACTTCCCTTTTAAATATATAATATATATTATACATGTATATGTATATTTATCCTATCCTTTTATTGTATATTATTAATATTTATTGTATATTATAGCATTAGAATTTTAATGGTGTGTATAAGTAGATATTTTCTGACTTTCATTTAAGATTACTAAATTAGGCATCACAAAATATATGTTATCAAAAAGGTGTGTTGGGGGCTGGGATTGTGGCTCAGCATAAAGCGCCTCCCCCCCACCCCCCACCACCAGCACGGGGGCGACCCGGGTTCTATTCTCAGCACCACATAAAAATAAAAAAGGCATTGTGTTGTGTCCATCTACAAAAAAGATTCTCTCTCTCTCTCTCTCTCTCTCTCTCTCTCTCTCTCTCTCTCTCTCTTAAAAAAAAAATGTGTGTTGGGTCCAATATGGTTAAAAACCACTGACCTGGCAAATATTTTAATACTAATTTGGAGATTCAAATATTGGAAACTTAATGGGATTAAGCAATATAATTTCACAAAGGACCTCCTTATTATTTCCCTTTACTCAATAAAATTTCCACAGTTTTCAGATCATGTATTAGTAATCTATATTTAATATTATGTCTCTGTAACTATAGGTGAACAAAATGTTTTGTGGTTTGTCAGTGAGTTGACTGTAGTTAGCGCTTACTCCATCACCCTGAGAACAATCTAACCAACCAGATGGTGACCATTCTCTAAATGACTTTTTAAAAATTTAAACTGCCAGAGTCCAGGGCAGTGGAGCATGCCCATAATCCCAATGACAGGGAGGCTGAGGGAGGAGTATCCAAGCTTGAGGACAGCCTCTACAACTTAGTAAGACCTGCCTCATAAATAAAATACAAAAGGCCAGGGATATAGCTCAGATGTAGAGTGCCCCTGGGTTTGATCCCCATTACTATACAACATGAGCGCGCGCGTGCGCACACACACACACACACACACACACACAAATTATACTGTCTATATAAATGGAGCTAGATTATCTAGAGCTCCCTATTTAAACAGAAGCAAGCAAAAAATTATTTTTTAAGGTAGATGAGCTTTATCCCACACATAGAGGCATTCTTGATCTTTTCTTATAGGACAAAATTAAAGAAATGACAATTACTCAGATTCTATTAAAAAAGCAATAACAATTCTAGACTTTAGGAGCCCTTTCCTTTGCTGGAATTCCAAATCACAGGGACACTAGAAAAGTTCTACCTTTTTTATGTGAAGGATCATGGCTGTAAAATCTTTAAACAATTATCCTACTCTGATTTACATTGGTAGCGAAACAATGGCACCTGATATAGCTCTTATGTTTTGCAAATTCGGGACCAGTAGGAATAACCCATCGTTAGCATTACTGGATACATTCTACCAACAAATGAAGAGACAAAATGACACTGAGGACACTGAGTGATACGAAGGGATATCCTAGTATATTTCCCACAAGCTTTTCATCGGTGTGCTGTGGGAACACCATCACTGTAGATGGAAAGGCCCTCCTCACCTGAGTCCTCCCATCTAGTCAAATCTGTCTCTGCCTTTACGGAGTCATCAGAATTCCCCATGATTTAGCTTGCCAGAGTGACTGCAGATTTATAGGAAAGAGGTTAAAATAAACACAAATAATTAAAATGCATTAAATAGGAAATGCCTCCTTGGACTAAACTGTGTTGTAAATTTTACCAAAAATGGCAGTGAATATTTGTAAATCTTATTTTCTTCCTTCTTTGCAAGAAAATTGACATCCATATTACTTGACTCAGCAGAATGAACAGTTCTAAGAAATGGAAAAAACTAGAAATTCTAAGTAGCTTTTCCTCAACTAAGGGGTCTTGAATATAGGAAAAAAATTATAAAATGTGGGGACTCTTCTTTAAATTATTTTTAAGAGTTCTAATTTCCTAGGCCACAACTAACTTACTACATGTTTTGATATAGCTATCCCTCTCTATATAAGGAGTAGAATGCTGAACATGTAATATATTAAAACACAAACCTAGGATGATATGACATTTTAGGCCACACACATGTCTATGTGTGAAACATAGCATTATTCTCCTTCAAAGGATGATGCATACACAATAAAAATCCCTGAGTTTGATATAGTAGTGTATGAGCCACATCATACATAAATTGCTTAGGAGTCTCCATTATTGGATTTTCAGGATTTTTTAATACCTCTCCCTCTAGTTTCTGTTTTGGGTTTGAGCACTGGTATAAAAAGGAGCTACAGCCCAGAAATGGAGATTGTGGGGAGGTTCAGGCAATTTGCTGCTTATCAGATGGTAAAAAGAACTGGACAGAATTCTGGAAGTCTATAAACCATGGTGAGTCCTATTTCAGCTCAGTTGACCATTCTGTCTGCTTCAGCTCAGAATTCCCAACATCTCTTTTCCCTTTTCTCCCTTAGAGGATAATGGGGGAAAGAGATTTCATATATTTTATGCGAGCTTCCCTAAAAGACAAATAATAAGAACAAAGGAGGAAAAAAGAGGTAGTCATAAACATCTGCCCCATTCTTTCCCCAGCTTAGATAATCCTGACTCCAGAGGCAGTGAGCAACTGTTTTAATTGGGATCCAAATACAAAAGGGAGCTTATCAAGTAAGACTCTACTCTTGGGTCTGGTAAGAGGGATGAGAGGGATGAGAATGACCCTTGCATAGCAAGCAGCATGCTTTAGGAACCTGACTGAAATTAAACTGTATGTACTAGGATGGGCTATTTCATGAAAACATCCTCACTCCTCAAAGCTTGTGTATTCCTGAAGGTTCAGAATGAAAATGTGAAAAGAGCAACAGTTATGTCCAAGATTTTAAAAAAATCAAATTAGTTTTTGTTTTCAACCAAAAATATAGTAACTACTAAGGCTTTAAGCTCTGAATTCTCTCTAATTTCACCTCCTACCATTTTCTCCTTCAGTATTTAGTGGACATCTTATACCCTTCAGATGTCAGCTTCAATCATTTCTGTAGAGAGCATCCCTGACTCACAACCTCAATGGCTCCCTTGTCACACCTACATATTCCTCTTTTATAACACTTGTCACCCTTGAATTTATTTAAAGATTATCTTTTCTGAAAGATTGAAAGTTCATGAGAGCAGAAACCATGCCTATGTACTTCCAAGGCCTATATGAGGCATGGAGCGGGTGTTTAATAAAATATCAGTTGAGGTAGTGAATAATATTTTAATACTGGGTGATGAAAAAAAAATATTTTCTGACAAGTATCTCAGTAGCAAGTTCCCTAAACAATGAATAATAGAACCAAAGATGATATAGGTTAACTGTAACATTGCTCTAAAGAGTTAACATTAGGGCTGGGGTTGTGGCTCAGCCTCAGTGGTAGAGCGCTTGCCTGGCATGTGTGGGCCCCTGGGTTCGGTCCTCAGCACCACATTAAGATAAATAAATAAAGATATTGTGTCCAGCTACAACTATAAAAGAAAAAGAAAAAGAACACAGGTTAAAAAAAAAAAGAGTTGTTAACATCAAACCCTAGTATTTTGCACAAGATTTCTTTTGTTCGCCATTATCTAATCACACTATTTTTTCAGGTCCTTGCATGCATCATGGATCCCTTTTTTTAAGGACCTATTTCATTTACTGAAATATTCTCAATACCTTCACTTCATGTCTGTCCTTCATAACTCTCTCATAGTTGAATTTTGCATTCATTTCTATGACCTTTCATTTTCCCACCAGATCATATAATCTGTGGAACTGGGATGCATATCCTATGTTCATTATAGCATCCCAATACCTAGTACAATGTATGTACCTGATAAATATAACTGCATGGTAAGATGAATGAACAAATGAATATATTTTATCAGGGCTAAAATTACCCAACTAAAATGACCATCTTCTAACTGGTATTCATTGTAATGTTGTCTCTGGGAACTATTCATTATTCTTCTTAAAGATGTTTCTACCACAAAATGAAGGAAAGCCAAAATATGTGTCACCTATGTCAAATTTTTTCTCCTTAAACCCAAATCTCCCACAGATATATACCAGATTTGCCAATTCCTGATTTTTCCAAGAATATGCCCAGCCTATGAGAAAGGCCCATTTTGCATCCATTGCTTGGCATTGTAAACCTTGAATTGTGATCTGTAGTATTCAGTGGTCCCTAGTAATGGGACCACTTAACAGACAGAAGCTAAATTTCTATTCCTTTAAAAATGGATCCAAGGCAGATTTATTTAATATCTGTGTCCAGCCACTGTATTCAAAATTTTCCAAATTACTCAAGTTTTATGGGAGGCACACTCTCCCTCTTTTCTGTGCATCAGAACATCATTCGCCCCGCTGTTACCCATCTCAAGGTGGCTGACTGGAATTGGTATTTTGATTTGACTCAAAATGGTAAGGCCTGACATCACCTCCCGTCAGAAATATCTAAAATTGATTTCTTAAAATGGGATGAAAGTGACTTTATGGATTACACAATGGCAGGCCAGACACTGAAGTGGACTCAGAACAAATAGATTAAAATTTACTTTGCGTAATCTCAGGAGTCCTCTGGGTGCGAGCCACTTGACAGCACACGGCTTGTTCTCCGGCATTCTTCCACTTTAACTCTTTTAAACCAGGGGTCATCTTAAAGTAGATATACCCAGTTAGTCAATCCAACAGCCCATTTGCTGATCTGGGCCTCATTGTGACAAAATGTGTGGAAAGTTGACTTTGGTCATCAAACCCAAGCTATTCAAACTGCTGACACGCCAGATGCAGGTTTACTTATAGACATATGTCAGAGGCACAATGTGTGCTCTGGCTCCCAAATGGGTTTTTCAAATTGTTGGCTCCCTAGTTTGCAATTTAAACCCTTGAACAAAAGTATTCTTCTTGGTAGTGTGGGTGCAGTGTTTGCAAGCTTTAAATTGTTTAAGCTGAGTTGCCCCACAAGGCAATTACTGGCACCATTTCACTATCTTTCTGCTCTTTGATGTGGTGTTCATTTCGCTTAAGGCATTTGCCTAATTTAGGCGATACAGGGATTCTGTTAGAATTATCCCCAAGCCCTCCTAAATTTAGGGAATGGATAGTCTTTGTGCAAACCACAGAGCTCACTGCATACATTGAAAAACTAAAAAACAAAAACAAACAAACAAAAACCCCTGTACATTTAGCATAATGGATACAACATCCATGGAGGGGGGAAAAGCTGATGTCTACAGATTATAGGACCTTACCTTCTTGGTTTATCATACTTTGCCCCTTCTTTTGTGAGACTTTAGAATAAATGTTTTGAACAGTAGCAGCAAACAAAACAAAAAGCACCCTGCTTTTAGACAGACATTTGAAAGGTATTATCAGCAACTCCCTGCTCTGATCATGCAAACTACACAAGACCTTGAGACCCTGGAGAAAAGTCTTCAAAGTGGTCACCTGGAGAAAAGTAAGCCAAGTGAGTCTCAGAGCTGCACAAGATGAGGTTGAGACAAAAGCTGGAGAGTGAGCCAGAGGTGCCCCTAGCAACTTGTCAGAGCCTGCTATCTCCCTCCCTTAACAACTACATCAGGGCTTGACCTTAGCTAAATCTGAAGTCCTATGAGCACTGGGGAAGGGAAGATTTTTAAGCTATTTAATAAGGGGGCGCCAAGGTAGAAGAAGACTGTACTGATGCTCCAAAGTAAAGTTGCATTCAGAGATCAGTGAGGGCTGGCTGTTCCTGGGATATGAAAAAAAAAAATGATTTTTGATATTTCCAGTGAACTTTTGTTTTTGGAAAGCAAAATGTGAGCAGATAGACTTAAAAAACAAGTTACAAGAAATGAACCCATTTTTCTCATCCCTTTCAAGAGACTTTGCTTTCTTTCAATTTATACTAGCATGATCAAGTTATTAATCTAAAATTTTTAAAAGCTTACTGATGAGAATCAATGTAAATATGTTAAACAGTCATGCATCTTTAAATATTAACCATAGTTCAAAACAGGATAGGTTGAATTTTCTTTGCAAAATGATCAAATCATTCTCAGTACTAATGATGTCACACAGAATAATCTCTTAAAAAAAGAAAAAAGAAAAAAAAGGAACCTGTGACTATTTTTAAAAACCTTTGCCTCAAAATATCTAGATACTACTAATATGAATTCAGGAAGCATGGAGTTAAAGAAGTTGGCCTTTTTTTTTTTCCTTAAATCTGAACAATTGGAATCAGCAGTTTGCATTATTTTAAAAATGAATGCTTAGAATCAGCAATTTTCTTGTTTTTTTTTTTAAGATCTTGAGGGTTTTTTTTTTATTTAAAGTGGAAAACTACATTAAGTGCAAGGCAGTCAACAAAGAAGCAGCCATAAAGCCTAAGTATTCCTAGAGTTATAAAATATGTCCATTGTGCCAATTCCACTGCCAACAATGAAGTTTTAAGCATTAATATGCCTTCATTGCAGTTTTAATGCCTTAATATTGACTCTATAGCTCTTTTGGGTAATTTTGCTTTCTCTGGTACTTGAAAGGTGATGATGTCAGCGTTCTTCGCACTGATTCATATGCAGGTTGATGAAGCTGAGTTATTTATTGAGTTCCATTATATTTTCTATAAACATTAGTTCTCAATAAACAGAGACATTTAGCCGAGGGTTTATTTATTAAATAGGTACTGTACAGATGGTTTTGCCACACATGATGTGCTGCAGAGGATATTACTCAGGAATAATCAGCTGTGTTATAGCTTGGCTAAATTAATAAGATGATAATGATGAAATTGATGCTTTTGAGCTAGGCTTGGTAAATGGTTTTTGCATAAACAAACTGATAAATTTGAGAAGCAATTACTTGCTTGTCAAAGATAAAAACACAACAGGGCCCATTTATAGTTAGGTCCTATTTATTTTTAAAGATTGTACCAGATTTTATGTTTAATACACTGCAATTAAAAAATAATACTTAAATGAAGAAGAATAAAAAAAACTAACTTTCTGAGTTCTCCTTCAAATCTGAAAAAGCAGCATTGCTTGATTAGACACCAAGGAAACTTTTTTGCTGCATCTGGAAGGGAGATATATCTGAAAAACAACAGTGTAACATTCTACATTTTTTTTATCATATAGGCATGTTGCAGAATCAGTTGATTGACAACTCCTTCTACCATATTTTTCAACTACATCCCCAGATACACATGCATGCACATAGAAACACACACACACACACACACACATACACACACACACACTTATTAACAAGCACTACAAAACTTTTTATATTGTTTCCAAATAGCAAAGAAATTATTTGATAGTTTGCAGTGTTCCTTAGAAGGTACAGAATACATCCATTTTCTTCAGCCAAAGACTGTTTGGATTTTACTTGGAATTTGAATATAAAAAATACATGCCTATTGATAAACTTTTCAGATGTATTTTCTTTACATATTGCTGGCTCTTGACACTATAAAAGTCAGAACTGATTTCAAAGGTCAAGGAAACATTAGCTTCCCTTTCCAGCATTAACAGAATTTTTTAAAACCCGAGGGGCACCTTTTAGATCTTGACATGCCTATGTATGTTCCATTAGTATCAATGTGAGCTACACATCATATATATTGTCCACATCTGTTTGTGTGCATGGGCATTTATATTTTTAACTACAGAAAAGGAATAATCTGCAGCCACACTCTGTATATCCTGCAGTGTCTTATCAAAAACTATTTCATGCTAAATAGCGATTTTCATTTTTCATCTCCTTAAAGAATCTATTATTATCAAAGATAAGTTTTTACATATTTTTACTTGGATATTTTACTGATATCTTCAAAGAACTTTTTGCCATTTAGAGAGTGAATAATACACACAAAAATAAATGTCATAATTCTAGATGTAAGAATCTAAAACTTTTGTAATTATAAAAAATTTATTTTCATAAAATAGGTTCAGTAATAGGGGCACTACTCAAAGTATAACATGAAGTCATCAATCATGAGATGCAAACACTTATTTCATTAAAAGACTCACTTCATGTTTTTAAAAGAGGACTTAGATTTTCTTCATTTCAAAATTTGTTAAATTAATACTGTGATCATTTACTACAAGCTGTAATGTTAGAAAAGATATTTTGCATTGTATTGTTTATGTGGCATAAAATGAATTACATCAAATTGCTGTGGGTTTGTATGTTAAAAACCTTTCTCTATGGGAAGCCCCCAAAAGATACCTATCTTCTCAGGAAATGCCAATAAGTGCAAAAACGTGCTTAGAACAAATAAAAATGGGCAGAATTATTTTTTTAAATACAGTTTTATCACAAAAATTCAAAATACACTGATCTGACATCAGAATGCCTAATGATTTGTTATAGAACTTCAGTCGTGATTTTCTCCTCCTGCTTAATTGGAAACAACTGCTCCCCAGGACTAATTACAACTCCATCAAAAAGAAAGACGAGCACAAATATGTCTTAAGGGAATGTAAAAACTTTGAAGGTGAGGCCCCATAAACTGAATTAAGGGATGAAATTTAAAACCATTCCATGAGCTATGCTTTCTGGAGACTGTTGCAATGAGCATCAAGGAAATAAATCCAAGGCATTTTCTAGTGATAATATCAAGAGGCATGAAAGCATAACATATTGAAATGCCTTAGATAGTCAATCTCACATTGATCAGCTTACAAATTGATTATTGTTAATAGAAATCTATGTTGGGTCTGCAACATCATATGCTTTACTGAAAATAATTTTTTTTAAGTGCTAAGCAGAAACTGGCTGCTTGAAATGGATCTGAATTACCTACCAGCACTAATATGCATGTGAACTCTACACTAAGCCTTAATCTTGGTAATAATCTTACCTGACATATACCATTTAGCCCATACTTTAAAAATACAAGATATTTTAAATTACCTATAAAATTAAAGAATGAAAGAGTACAAGGGTAATCTGCCTTTCTTGTTTTGCTATTAAAGATTGCAATATCTGAATTGATTTACCTTGGTTTCAAATGTATGTGTTCTTACGCCACAGACCTGAGCATCATCTTTTGCCTTGCTTTTTATAAATATGCTGCAATGGAGATTCCCAGTAATGCACAGCACATTACTAACTACTGATGCAAGAGTTACTTGGTTTTAATACTAAAAGGAGTTTTAAAGATTTGCTATTTACTTGATAGTCTAGCATTCAAAACAAATGTGTAATGTTAAACTAAGAAAATACATCTTGGCAAATTACAACATTAAAATTGTCACATTTGTGAAGTTGTTTCTGATAGATGTTCAGGTGACACCTTTTTTTTCCTCAAAAAAAAAAATCTCTAGGGAAATATCCTAGTCAAAAGTCATCTGTAGATATAGACAAAGAAAAAGCATTTTACTAGTTAAAATGCTTAACAAATAATTTTAGAAATTTTAAAATTTTATTCAGTCTATGTGCTTTATTTATTATGGTTTTTGTCAACATATACTAATTTACATTCACCATTTGCTATATTTAAGTCCTACTTTGAACATTAGTAATGTATTCAATTAAATAATCAAAATAAGTCAAATTGAGCTTCTTTTAGACATATTTTGACAGCTATTTTTAGGTTTACAATTTTAAAATAGTACTTTTTTGAATTTTTATAAATTATGTTTTAAAAAATAGCAAAAACACCAGGAACATTTACATGCTTCTAATATATATGAGTAAAAGAATTCTAATACATTTATTTGCAGTATCAAAATACACTCATTGTTTTTCATAATTTTGAAGTTCTTCCCTTTATTCTTAAATAACTTCATCAGTTAAGATCGACAAAATTATATTCATTAAATAACTAATTCAAATAAAATGAAAAACACTGGATTTAATTGTGGTGGGATTATAAATTCTGAGAGCACAGAAATTGCCCTTATAAACACACACTGAAGCAGGCTCATAGGTTAGCAAGCTAAATTATGCTGATTACAAAGCAATTGTGTAAGATAGCCTGCATGGATTGGAACACTAAACAACCATTCCAAATGAGAGTGGGAGAATTTCAAAGGCACCAAGTAGAACAGAATTATGAATTCCTGCTATTTTGTCTTTTAGAATCTGTTTATTTTATATTTACTCCTCATTTCGCTCTTAGATGTAGCTGTATGTCTCCTACAGGCTAGGAATGCATTCATTTATTCATTGTTTCTTTCTTTTATACATTTACTGAGTACCTAATATGTGCACTAATGGAGTGCTAAAATGAATCAAGCAAGGGCCCTAGACTCAAAGTTCACAGAACAGTGAGAAAGAGAGCAGAATTTAAGAGGCATATATCACAATACAACCAAGTTATGCATGCAGCGAAAGAAAAACCCATTAACAGGCAGCAATCGAAATAATATACTTAGATCTTTTATGTACATGAAAACTGAAGTTTATCACAAATCCAGGAAGAAAACTGGGAACAGGAATCTGAGGTTGAACTGGTAAAGGAATGCAGTAGATATCCAAGCAGGTGATCTTTCATCTCAACACATGTTCCCTGGGGTAAGAAATGAGAAAGTGGGTCCAAAGTTCACTTCTAAAATAAAAGGACATGTGAGAGTGGAAAAGAAAATAAGGAAATAAGAGATGATAGGCAGATAACTGAAAAAAAAAAGTAAAGATTTACAATGTTGAAAGGGTCTAGATCTTATGAAAATACTGCTCTTACAATAGGTATTATATTCTGCTTATATCCCCCAAAGACTTCTTTTATCTAAGGCAGCAGTAACTTCTGTCCTCCTCCCATTCATTCCTTGGCTTTTCTACTGAGATTTCCAACAAAGGTGCCAATTAGTGCCAATTGTCATGATGTTTGAGATGTAGACGCCTGTCTTCTAATAACTGGACTGAGACCACCAACTCATTTCACACAGGCCATCAAACAGACGTCAGCTAGTAATGGCCTACATTTACTACCAATCTGGGCTCAAGCCAAGGCCCTCTCCCATGGCACTGCTTCAGCATTCTTGATGACAAGCAGCAAGTTCAATGTATGTTCACTCCCCTCCCATAAATGGACCAGTGGCCGTGACAATAAGTGCTACTAAATAGCATGACTGTCTCTCATTCTCTGTTACCTCCATATTTGAACTTTGTAGAATCAGCCTTTCCTAAGCAAGTATTTTCAACATCCATTGAAGTGGAATGCAGATTGAGATTTATGCACAATTTTTTTAAAATATGGAAACTGAATTTACATATTCATGTCCTACCATAAGATGAGGAGGTAATGAAGGCCTGCTGTATGTTAAATTCCAAGAAGCAAAATAAACAGTATCAACCTCAGGGATGCATGAATTCCATGTAAAGTTTTTTTTTTTTATAACCATCTGCATATTGTAGTTCTCTAAAATAATCTTTAAAGTAACTTTAGAGTACTTAAGTAGAAGTAGACTCTCAGACTTCTTCTGTATGTATTTCAGACTTTAAAGGGAATTTGTATATTTTTCTCATATGTTAATCTAACTTATCAAAACCCCAAAAGAAAAATTCATAGCAAATAGTTTATATTTTTAAAACCAATAAGTGATACAGTCCCCAAAAAAGTTAAACTTCTCATAGTAAAAAATAAGGACAAAATATTTTTAGCTCTAGTAGTAAAAAAAATAAATAAATCTGAAGAAGTAAGTTAGGGTCAGTCTTTAGAGGGCTTTAGAGGACTTGTTGGAGTGGATGCTTCTGGAATATCAATATAAAATAAACCTTACATAGCAGGACTGGAGGCAGGAAGGGCAGTGGTGGGATAGGGTGTGTATGTCTTAGAGTATTGGTTGGAAAATGAAGGATTAAGAGGGTGACTGCAGAGTTAGAAATGACAAGGCTTGGTAATTGATTTGCAGAGGAGGCAAAGAAGAAAAGATAAAGTTGACCCTAAGAGGTACCCAGGTGCCTAGAAGATGATGAGCTAACAACAAAAAATTAAAAATTAAAAAAAAATAAAAACAAAAAAAAAGCAAAAGACCAGAGTAGGGACAGGTCAAGGGGAAGACGAGCTCAATGGGAACATAATGATTTCAAAGTGCTAGACAGGCAGCTAAGCAAGGCTGAATTTCTATCTACTTTGGGAGTCAGCTAAGATGTGACAATGAAATTCAGGAGATAGATGAAAATGTGGGAGACTGCAGAGCTAGAAGAGGAAAAGATAGAGAGCCTTCGAAATACAACCCTGTCCCCAGAAGCACATTGTCTAATCATGGAAAGAATTATACATTTCCACAACAACACAAAATACAAGAGAGAGAGAGAGAGCATTAGAAAGTAAAACTAGGGGATATGTTAGGAACACAAAAACATTTAAATATATACCCATTTATTCTCTATAATATAACATCTCTAATTTTACCATTCTAGAACTTTCTGAATTCTGAGTCAGCAAAGCTGTCATTTGTTGGCTATCAAATATCACTGTAGAGCATTGGATGGTTTTAGACTTTCAAACATCCATGGCTTTATCCCCCAAAGAATAGTGGGGATAAAATATCTAGGGACAATTTGAGTTGTAACAGCAGAGGGGTACTACAGGCATTTTACAAATAGAAGCCAGTAATGCTGCTAAACATCTTTTGGTTCACAGGACATCCCCAAACAACAAATAATTATGTGGTCCAAGATGTCAGTGGTGTCTAGGTGGAGAAACTCTGCTGTAAAGTGACTTCAGGCATTTGCTTATTTTTATCTAATTGGCCACTAAAGTTCACCAATGAGATGAGCTGATATATTTACTTGACTCTTATTGGATGCTTAAGACACTTATTCAAGGTACATAGAAGATACTAGCATTTTCTAGGGCAATTTCTACCATAAAGTATTATTTGTGGCAATTTGGATAAGTGCGTAGTTTAAAGCATGCATTTAAAATTTCAGGCATTTAAAATGTCTAATGTTTTCTTGGTAATTCTGTTTTCTAAGTTTCTATTTTCCCAAATTCCATTAACCAGCACATTCTTTGCATTTGCAAGCTAATTAAAATGTTAAGATAACTTAGAAGATACAGAAATTTACCTTGGCTGACTTCTTTGCCAACTTTCCTCTTTAATATCATATAACCTCTTCAGCACTTAAATTGTGGTGCACTTTATTTGTCTTGTTATTTATGCCCATGGATGTCTGTGAACACTTATCCTGCTTTTATGCAGACTTTATTTTGGCTATGTTGCTGTTATTATGTAAGAGTGCCTTCAACTAAGCCCTTCTAAGGGGCCACATCTTACTTCACATCTGTGATTTATGGCTTATAAAGCACTTCCATGACATTGTCTCATACTTTAGGACAGTTCTGGGATAACCTGTGGTACCTCACAGGAATTGTCACCATGTTGAGAAAAGGAAGCTTCAGCTTACAGATGCTGGATCAAACCTTGAACCAAGTTGTCTGACACTTGATCCTTTCAGCAACATGCCTACCTGATGGTGATGAGTGTACCTAGAGCCTCTTGCTCCTAATTCCAGGCTCCACACACGTCATAATTCATCACTGTGCCTTTATCTCATGTTGCACCAGGAAAAATAAAATGCATTATTTTTTGGTTATGTTTTTCTTTTTTGTTTGTTTGGTTGATTGCTTGGTTTTGTACTGGGGATTGAACTCAGGGACACTTAACCACTAAGCCACATATTTTTTTAGGGACAGGGTCTCGCTGAATTGCTTAGGGCCTGGATAAGTTGCTGAGGCTGCTCTTGAACTCACAAACCTCCTGCCTCAGCCTCCTGAGCAGTTGGGATTATAGGTGTGAACTACCATGCTTGGCAAAATGAATCATTTCTAAGGTTGCTATTAAGGCAGAACAAACAGACTTCAGTGGACAAGATCTGATTACCACATTTTTCCTGGACACACATGTAGTCGTTCAGATGGGGGTAAAAGGCTGGTGCAGATCACCCTTCATTTCTCCATAGCACTAAATCCAAGAGTTTAAGAGGAGAAGTCAGGTTATTGGTTTAAAATATCAAACATGACAAGATTCCATTTACATGGATTTCTTTGTTAGATAGTAACAGAAGAGTGTGGGTATGAGAGAGAAATCTGCCAGCATAATTTGCTTTCCCTACTAAATGAGGGTTCCCTTGGTCTCCATATTTCCCAGTCTCTTTCCCTCTCCATCACCACCAGACTTCCCTCAATGTCTTAACAAATGAGTCACTATCAACTTACAACCCTAGAGGTGACCAAATATTAGTTGGGATCCCTGCTGAGCCATACATGGAGAAGAGGAAATGTATTTGTAGCTGATAAGACCTCATGAAGAACATTTAGGTAGAATCAGAAAATATACTGGAATTTGTTTTGTCCAACAGGCTCATTATCAACTGGGAAAACTGAGCCTCAGAGAAGAGAAACTTCAATATAAATCAAACAAGGAGAGAAATGAATTGTAGTAGATGGGGTAGAGAGAGAAGATGGGAGGGGAGGGGAGGGGGGATAATAGAGGATAGGAAAGGTAGCAGAATACAGCAGTCACTAATATGGCATCATGTAAAAATGTGGATGTGTAACCGATGTGATTCTGCAATCTGTAATTGGGGTAAAAATGGGAGTTCATAACCCACTTGAATCTAATGTATGAAATATGATATGTCAAGAGCTTTGTAATGTTTTGAACAACCAATAAAAATAAATAAATAAATAAATAAAACTAAATAAATAAAAAGGGCTAGCAATGTGGCTCAGTGGTAAAGCGCCTCTGGGTTCACTCCCTAGTACCTAAATAAATTTAAAAAAAATCATAACCACTGCAAACATATTAATGAGACTCTCCAATCCATTCATCCATTCACCTTCTGTAGATTATTTTTCATTTTAATATATCAAGTATCTCTTTCTCTGTATTTTTTTTTCCTTCTGTAGTTGACTCTTCTTGCTTCTCAGTGCCCCAGGATTCTTGTGACCCAGTACTAAAATAAATTGTTTGTGTTCATTTAATGCACAGTCTGTAAATTTCTTCCTAGTGCTAAATATGTGGGCTTGGGAACTACCTATATTTTAATCCCACTTTCACCTCTTACTAAGGCAAAGATATTGAACAGGATATTTACTCTGTCTGGACCCCATTTACTCATATTTACAACTGTGACAATGGAGATACCTACTATTTCATAGATGTTTGGAGAGAACAAAATAAGATGATGCATGTGTGCATACACAGCATTCACTTCAAGGAATGCATGATTGGCACTATGCCAGGCACATAGAAATGTTACCTGCTTTTTCCAAGGATAGTATATTTAATTATCAAAATCCTGGTTATTAAATAAATAAATGTCAAAAACCAAGCCATCTAATGGGTCACTCTGTCTGCTAGAAGTAAGAACAACACAAATTTGATTTGTGATAAAAATTATGTATTCCCAAGCCCTGTAGAAGGAGCTTTTGCTGCTTTGTTCCATTTGCATCTTACAACAATCCAATCCTGGTTTCCTATTTGCAGATGAGAAAATTTAACCAAGTCTGAGAAGTGACTTGTCCAGGGATTCTTGGGATAAGACAGGAAGCAAATGGTCTCTGATCCCAAAGCTTTCCTACATAAGCCACTTTGGGTTTTCTTTCTCTAGTCTTGCCCAGCCCTTGGGAGTATGCAATTAAGTTATCAACCTATGCATACAGAGAGCAAGAGGTGATACGTGACAGCAAAAGTTAAATGTCCTGATCCCTCTCTCTTCTGCTTTTTTCCCTCAGTTGCTAGAGAATTAGACCTTTGATATCTGCCACTTAATTTTTTATAGCATGTATATTCCATAAGTTTGGATTTTAATTTCAGACTTTTGTGACCTATCTATTCCGGCCTAATCATGTAACCATTACTGTATCTTAATTTATGTGTCATTTAATTAAAAATGATTAAAAACTAAGTCATTGAAGCTCATTATAGGGAAACCCAAGAATTTTATTTTTAAAGTTTGCCAACCTCATGCTATCCATACAAAGGAAAATGAGGGCATTTTCTTAATGGATCACTGTTTCCAAAAAAAAAAAAACCTCTTTCATACTATGTGTACTGCCTCTGAGAATCAATACTGACATGCAATCCCATATTGCATGCATCCTCTTCTATAAAAAATGTAGTTCGAAGGAACAAGGCCTCAATATTTTCAAAGCATTGAAAGCTTGGTAGATGATGAAAGACAATATTAATAGAAATAGTCATACTCTAATAAATATTTCTTATTGTCTTTCTTCTGGTGAGGATTAATACTTAAACGTGTGTGTGTGTGTGTGTGTGTGTGTAACATGTGCTTCCTTTTTATAAAGCCTCCAAATAAAACTGGAGTATCTAATCCAGGAAGCTCTAATGTCAATCTTTATTTTACAAGCACCAAAATGTATATCACAAGAAATTGTCATTCATCATGACACTTCACATGTACTGCATTGTTTTAATAGAAAAATCTAAAGTTTCATTATGTAAATGTTGAGCAATGAAAATAAAACATCATAAAAAAATAAGCACTTTTTGGTGATTGGCTATAGCAATTTTCTGTCAGCTTCAAGCACAATAAAAGCACACTGAAAGGAGACAGACAAATGCTAGGAATCCAGCCACACCAAAATGCTTTACTGGATCCCTGGAAATCTAGTGTCAATAACAGTCAGCCCAAATAAAATATAACACACCCAACAAATTGTGATAATTGTTCAAGAAAAGAATTCGTAGAGTGATTTTTTTCCCCATGTTCCAATGCTGAAAAAAAAATCTATTCAAATATCATTTCTGATTCAAAGTGATGGACAAAGTAACTTGTTTAAAATTTAATGATTAACATCAGTCAAATTCAAAATAGAGCAATATCATGGAGCAAATATACATAGAAGCTAATCAAAATAACTGTTGTTTTTTTCTTTCATGGGCAATGCAAATACAGAATTGATATACTAACAAGAGAGCCAACAAACATACAAAGATAAAGTACCCATACATGTACTACTGTTATAAATAAGCTTAGGTATTTTCCATATGCAGACACATGTAGTGGGATATTAACTAAAAATGCACAGTGATATGAGAGGAAATGCATATTCAGCTTGTTATAAAATACCTTCATCCTAAAAAGTAAGCTACTTCTTAGGTATCAAAACTTCCACATTTAGAAGATTTTGGATTTCATTCATATTTTTTCCTCTCATCTTTTTTTTTAGAAAAAAACTCTTTTAATTTAGCAATTCCCTTTAGAAGGAAACACACAGTTCTTAATGCAATATGGTGCACTAAAAAAGATATAACATTTATCACACGATTAACTTATACTAAGTGATAAATAAATATTAATTGAACTGAGTTTTACTGAAGCTATTTTACAAAGATTCCCCAAAGTAGACCATTCTGTTTGAAAATGGATTAAACAGTGTCCCCCTGCTCTGTGGTCAAATTCAAAACATTCATTCATTTATTTACAAACTACTTGAAAGAAAGAAAGAAAGAAAGGACATGCTGACTAGATAGCAGGCCAACAGTTTCATTTTTTCCAATAGATTGTTCAGGTAAAATAAAATTTATACAATATTTTCTAGGAGATTGTTAAAGAAGTATTAGCATGCTTTCCTGAGTCGAGTTGGTATACTGTCATTTAATTCTTCCTATCCCTGCATGAGAACTATCTTGAAATACAGGTCAATTTTAATCTACATTGTGTCAAAAACTTTCAGTGTTAATCAAACCCTGATTTTGTGAAACAGATTACTCTCTACTATTCCAATTCTTTTATTTACCAGAGCAGAATTCTCCAATAAAATAAAACATTGAAAGAATTGCACAAACTGGTTTTCTATGTTCCTACTTATATTTTTGTTGTGTTTTGCCTCTTGTTAATGACTGATCATGTTCTATATGTTTTATAATACACTGAACTGCAAGATGCTTGTATTTTCCCAGTCTTCTAAGATCATCTATGTCATTATGAACTTTGCTGAATATTTCTAATTGATCCTCTTATATTCACTTTATAGTAGTTCAAGAGGGCAAGAACTATTTAACCTATGACATATGACCTCTTTTTCAAAAATTTGTATGATCTGCAGCAATAAATTAATGCTTCTGCTCCCTAGCAAGGATCCTAGAATTTCTTTTGGTCCTCAGGATCCCTAAATCACTTTAGTCCCAATATCCCTGCTTCTCTGATGACAAACACAGTACTGTGGCCAATCCACGACACTGCCCTTGGCCAAAAGCCCTGCTTAAGTTCATAAGAGTCCCTCTTTGTTCTGCTGTCTGCAGACAACACTCACACCACCGTGAGGGGAAAAGTGCTAGACTGGAGCTGTGTGCACATAAGTAAAATATCGTCGAATAGTGCCTAAGGAAATAGAAGAACATTATATTAAATTATCTCGATCATAAAATCTAAAGGAAGATTTGGCAATATAGCAGCAAAAAAAAAAAAAATCTCAAAACCAGTTATTCCTTTTAAATAAAAACAAAAATGAGAAACAGTAACTATTAGAAATCCCACCTGGTGCTTTTCCCGTGTTAATGATGCTTCTTAAATTGCATGTGGGTAAATGGTAATTTTGTCTCACACCATTAAAAACTAATGGAACCCTTGATGATAAGAAATGCCATAGCTAGCTTGTTGGAAAACGTTTAATTAATAAAGTAATAAAATTATTGTAAACTAGTGCAGTTTCAGGGAGAATTCAATGGGATATAAAACAGATAAAACATCCTAGAGAGTTTGTATAGGAAATAAACATTACTATATAAAATACCATATAAAGTTAAGGGGGTTTGTGTCACATAGAATTAAAATTAGCTATTATACTAATAAAAAAAGATTATTCTTTCAGGGAAAAAAGTGTTAGAGAGCACAGCTTATAAAAAGCTATTTTCAATCATCCAAGAAAGTATCTACAATAAAAAAAGGGAAGGTTATTATATTTTTCTACAACTTGGAACTCAGAATTTAGGCATAATTATATGTATGATAACCTTAAAATTACCAAAAAATTGGTTAAAATAAAAACAGTAAGTCATCGTGTCTTCTATTGAAAGGGAAGTTAATTCTTTAGATTTTCTCCTACACTTTAGAAGCTTGTCAGACAGTGGGACTTGCCCAAGAAAGAACAATTCTTATGCCATTCACTTGGAAGTAACTTACTAAACAATGATAATAATGATGTTCTTCTAATGACCTACCCAGTTTTTCCTTGACTCCATTGTTGATTCTCTTTTAATCTTCTAATTTTTTTAAGATTTATACTACTCTAATACAACACTAATGGTTACCAAGGGCACAAATGTAATATTCTCAGACAGGAAACTGAAATTTTCAGTCAAAGGGATTTTGAAGTTTAAATGACCAGCTTTGTAGTAATAGTGAAGAATGCCATTGCAGTGATAGTGTTCTCATCTTCTCAGTGATTTGGATAATACTGAGTCCTTGATCTTTCCTAATCCAAGTATTCATGTGTTCATTCTTGCAAGCCTGGATTCATAAATTCCTTCATTAATTCCAAAAATATTATAGAGCAACTTCTATGCTCCAAGTTCTACTGTAGAGGGGGACATCACAACCAGCATGACAGACAGCCTCATGCAATAGATACTCTAGTCTTTACATTTTACTCTAAATTAAACAAATTTCTCCTTTATTACAAAAAATATATCTTTTCCAATTGCCTTTGTTTTTTGGCAATACTTTTCCCACTTACCTTTTTAATTTTTACTTCATCTTTTAACTGTAGTTTCCCTCACCATTAAAAATTATTCTGTTTATAATCTAGTGAGGAAGAGGTTCTTAGCAAATCTCTAAAAAATAAACTGTAAAAAAAAGTTTGACTTTGATATATGAAGAATTCTGTGACCAATAAATATATGATAAATTACATAATAGAAAAATCAGTAGAGAACTGTAATAAGTATTTTAAACAGAAAAAATATATTAAAAAAATATAAACTACAAGAAGTTCCAAATTGGCAAATTAGTCATGAAATTTTTTCCTATTTCAAAGCAAAAGAAAGATCAAATTGACTTTACCAAGGTGGATAAAACTATGTGGAGAAATATATTCTCATATTTAGTTAGTAGTACAACTTCTATCTGTTAATTTGGAAATACAGTCAGCCCTCTCTATCTACTGATTTCAACGAACCTCAGAAAGAAAGTATTTGGCAGGGGAGAATCCTGAGTTTGTCCTTAGCAAGTACAGGCTTTTTTTTCTTGTCATTATTTCCTAAATTATATAGTGCAGTAACTATTTATACATAATTTACATTGATTAGGTATTAAAGGTTAATCTAGAGATTATTTAAAGTATATGGGAGAATGTACATAGGTTATGCAAATACCTAACCATTTTATTTAAGAGTCTTTAGTATCTATTATACCTCACAGATGCTGAAGAATGGCTGTATATATAAAAATTTTAAATATTTACAACCTCTAATTCAGTGGTTTTACTCCAGGAATTCATGAAAGGGAAAGAATGGAAAAATGTGAAAGACATATATGTACAAGGAAAATATCAGCAATATCTTTTGTTAGCTAAAAATTTAAGGGAATTTAAATTTAAAAAAAAATCAATACAAGACTAAATAAATTATACATATATAAAGTAAAAGCAAGATTAAAACATAGGTCTGTATTTATTTGCATGGAAAGAAACCATATCATGTTGGTGAGAAAAGCATGTTATTGAAAGCTACAGATCATGTTGTATCATGGGCTGGGGTTGTAGCTCAGTGGTAGAGTGCTCACCTAGCATGTGGGAGGCACTGGGCTTGATCCTCAGCACCACATAAAAATAAATAAATAAAATAAAGGTATAAAAAAGACTATTTTGACAAAAGACAATGTTTATGTATCTGGAAGACATACCCTAAAATTAACCATTATCTCAAGTGATGGAATTATGATAGATTATAAGGAACTTTTGATTTTCTATTTTACACATTGCTCTTTTTATTTCTCTATTATTCGTAATGAGCATTTATCCAGGCTTGCAAATAAAAAGTATACTTTCCCTTTAAAAACTAAAAAAAAAAAAACTGTTCTCAGTGATGAAGAAACTAAATATAATAATTTCTCATTCATATTTCAAGATGCCAAGTCCAATTGACTGAAATTTTTCAAGTGAAGTTCTCTGGCTTTGGAGGTGGGAGTTTGGAATATTCACATTTTCGTGATTTATGAAAACCTTCAACTTTTATTAACAGTCATACTTAGAAAAAGAAATACTCAGCACTCCATCTCAACGTATCTTCATACGCTTTTCAGAAATGGGGTGAAGCATCCTTGAGCATTGTTATGTCTCTTTAGACAAAACAAAACAAGAAGAAAATTTATTTTAGAATCAAATCAGCATCTGCACACAATTAGTAATAGAAGTAGAGATCTATAGATCAAAACCTAGGAGTTATTTTAATCTAAGTACCCAACAATGTTAAAGACATCGTAACAATAATATGAAAATTTTGTATATTTTGGATTTAAGAAATTTTATTTCACTGACCTAAATGACAGTTCATTTACTGATCTAAATGACAGTTCATTCAGAACTTCTTAAATCCTAGTTACAGATTATAGAGATACATCGATATGTTTCCATGTGTAAAAACCAGCTCAGGCTCCCCTAGAGCATATCCCAGAACATTAGTACTAGGAATTCCCAGTAAGCATTACCAAGAAGCCAATGTGACCATTTACAAGGTCCCTCTGTCTACCCTGTTACACCAAATTTATCTTTGAGCCTAGTGATTCTATCTTCTGAATGTCTATCTATTCTTTCTCTTCTTCATCCACACCTGTAATGCTAGCTCATGCCAGGACAATTTCTGTACTGGCGTTCTGATCTCATGACCCCAGTCTCACCTCCTTCTAATCCTGTTCCACTGGCTGATATTTCTAAAATACTAATTCCATTATCTGACTCACTGACTCAAAACCCTTCTGTGAATTCCCCAAAATTCCCTAAAACCCAACTTCTTCAAAAGCAAGACATTTGAGGGTCTGGGCTCTGTTCACCTCCTGAAATTGTCACTTGCCACCTGTTCCATAGACACTTCTAACTCCAGACATTCCACGTACTTGTTCCTCTGATAATGCACCAGGTTTTCTCATGCTTGCACATAAAAATGTTGTCCCTCTGCCTGGCTGCCTTCCTTTCCCCCTCTGCCTGTCTCACTCTTGATCATCTAACAAGTTCAAGTATCACTTCTTTCAGAAAGCATTCTTTGAATTGCTTCTGCTCCATGATGGAGACTTAACATCTCTCTGGGATCCTACAGCCCATTATGCCTATAGAAGGTATCCTGTTCTCATCATGTCATGTCTAATAATATGTTGACTTTTTTTTAAAATATGACTGAGTACCCCTTGAAGACAGGGATATGTCTGAATTAATGAAGGATGTATCAAACTGTTTTCAGGAAACCTACATGTAGCCAAATATTTTTACTAATACAGAATGAAAACCATCACTTATTCTTCACTACCCATTTAATAAAGCAATCTTTGTGCTCTGGGTGACAAAAGTTGTTTTTTAAATGTGAAATGAGAAGCAAACCTATTGCTAGGGATATTTGCATGTAGAGTTCAGCACCAAAACACCATGAGTATCAGGTAAATTCCAAGTACAGAAAATGGTTTTATTTTCTATCCTGATGTATGGCTCTAAGTCCACATGTTGTTTGAGATAATCTAGTGACAGTCATACAAAATTATGTCCCCAAAATAGGTTACTAAACTGGAGGGAATCTCCTTCTATTGCAAAATGTCTGGATCTGAATAGTACGATTTGAATAGTAACAGCAGTTTTATGGTGTGATGAAGTTAGTCAACACATGACATAGCTGTGGATTTGAAGGAAATAAAAGCAGCAGGCAGACGGACAGATAAGCCTGGCCAAGAAAAATAAGAATAAAGGGAATTGTTAACAGCAAAGATCAACTGAGAACCAAAGAAGGGTAAAGGCTAATTCAAAGGATAGCTGGATTTCAAAGGTCTGTGGACCAGAGTAGAGACCATGTCTACATCCTGGCACCATCATGTAATGTCGGCGTGTCTTCTAAACCGCCAGCTTCATGTGTGTGTGTGTGTGTGTGTGTGTGTGTACACAAAGAAGACCCCTTTAAAGCCTTAGACACCGTAAGATACAGTATCAACAGAAGAAATTGTTATTAAACTATAAGACAATTGTCAAAGAGGCATGATTGGAAAAGACTGCTGATCACCTACCGTTTTCTCAATTTACACCTTCTCTTAGAAATATTCTAATGTCTCAAAAGAAAATTGTTTGAACTTACTCTTCCATCTACATCTAGATATGTTTTTGAACTGCCTTCTCTTTCATTTACTTCAGACCCAAGTTCCTCAAGTGAATAATCTAAAATGATGCATTGTCTCCCACTGTACGGAGGCTTTGGAACTCAATTCTCTGGCAGCCATGACTAACAGATACTTTACAGTCTTTTTCTTCATTGATTTCTCTGTGGTATTTTTTTAAATTTTTTGAATTTTAAAAATTTGTTCTAAATTAGTAATACATGACAATAGAATGAATTTAGAGATTTAAGAGAACTGGAATAAGACTTTGATATATCATACATAAATGGGGTATAATTTCTCATTTTTCTGATTGACTGTACATGTTGTAGAATCACATCAGTCATGCAGTCATATATGTACATAGGTAATAATGACTGTTTCATTCTACTCTCTCTGTGGCTTTTGACATTTATTCACCATCTCCCTCTCTACCTTGATGTTTGACATTTATTTATCATCTTCCTCCCCACCTTTTCTCCTCCCACATCCTTGAAAACTCTTTCTGAGTCTCCTTTACTAGTTCTTTTCTGTTTATTCCTTAAGATTAGTCACCCTCAGACTCACTGGCCACACACACACACTGATGCCAACTGGGAAAAACTTCTTGCCTCCCTTCCCTTGCCTCACTTCTTGGGTTTTCTGAGATGTTTGAACATACCGAAATACCAAAAAAGGTATATACTTCTTCATCAAGGTCTGGGTAAGGCTTAATGATGAGAGAAGTGTAAACACTGGAACTTCTAAGAAGGGTCTTCCTTAGAAGGCCTCAGCTGAGGAATAAGAAAGTTGAGGAGGATGAGAAGGTATCAAGGTGTTAAATTCCAATAGTCCACATAAAAAAACCAGGAGATAATATCTAAAACTATAAAATGAGGAGTCTGTGGTATAAGCAAGTTATTTTAAATGTAGAAGGAAATGCCAGGAAAACAAAAAGTCAGCTCGAAGACTTGAGAGTATCTCTCTGAGGAGTGAGAACTGGGGGAGAGGCAGAGGTCTGTTGGGCAGAGGACTGCTGTTTTTCACAAGATCCCTTCCCATTTGGCTTTTTCAACTTCATCCGCATTCATATAAAAGCTGACAAGGATACTATTCCAAAGCCACCAGTTTCCTCAAATATAAAATCAGTATTTTGATGTAAAATTTGCCTAAATGAAAAAAGATAACTGGCCCCACTCCAAAGCAGACCTCCAAGAATGGAGCAATAAAACAAAAAAAAAAAATGCTAGCATAGCAATTGAAGGGGGAGACGAAGCGAGAACTGCCGTCTGGAATGATAAAGGATTAACTGCACACCCCTTTTCTATTAAGCACAAACTGTATTACAATAACCAATTCCTAAGTCTATAATATCTCTGTTATAAGCAACTCCCATGCTTGCCAATAGGAGTCTCCTAGGTAAAATTCCATCTGCCAATTCTTGTTTCTGATGTTAAATATGTTCTACATGTATTTGATTCTTAATATAGACGTTAGAATAAATAACAGTCTTATCGTTTAGGTCACTTATCCTGACAGAGAATATATTACTATATATCTCTCAACTGAACACACATAAAGCAATAAAAAGAAAAAAATATGAAATCCTTGATAATATATCAAGGTGGCCTATTTATATGATAAATATTTTACATAAAATCCAATATCATTAAAGAAGTAAACATAGAAATTTTCAGGAGTACACTATGAAGTCCCAGAATGGCACCCAGTAAGAAACCTCTGGGACTTTACAGTGTTATTGGGTTCTAGTACCAATGATTGGGCTAATGTATCTTGTTCACAGGCATTTCTGACTAAAAACAGACAAATAGATGGCAGGGCCTCTAGAGAGGGTGGATGGGAAAGGACAATTCAGTAGCAATCTCAAACTAAAAGGTAGTCATAATCCATAAACTATTGACCCAATAGATAGAAATTTCCCTTTGTTTTAATCAATTAACATTCATACATAGTCATTATAAAGCCATCATGCTTATAAGCCATTACAGTATGTTCTTGCTGTATTGATTAGCTCACTTATTAATTAATGACATCATAACTTTCAAACCTCTTAAAGGCTTTAGTGCCTTCAAGAAACCCACTCCTATCACAGCTAAGCACTGTATCCCTGACTCTTTCTAGAGCCTTTAACAGAACACTTTTCACAGATCCTAGTGTATCAATTAGCTCATAGCACATGGTGTCTCCTGCAAAATAACTCATCTCATTTTATAAGTAAACCACAAAAATCTCCAATAACACAATAGTATTAATATTATTTGTATGAATGACAGCAGCATATTAACTTCTTAATGTATACCCAACATGGACAGCATGATAATTTGCAAGGTGTGTATAAGGACTGCCAGCAGAAGCTAAGCATTCCTTTCCTCCTAAATACTCTCTCACCCTGTTCCTAAAGTGACCTAATACAGCACCTAAAATTGCATGAAAATAGTTTCTATACAGTCTATAATATATCAAATGTGCTTTCTTTAATGCAGTACAAACCAGGATAATGTTTTAAAATACCTTTTCTTCTTTTGATTATTCTCAAATTGGTAGTATTCTGTAGGAAAGACAGATGTCTCTAAAACTTTGAGAATAAAATTCTTAGTTGAAGTTTCTGTATAGATTTAAGAGAACTGGAATAAGACCTTAAGTCATACAATCACTTATACTTAAATACTGCAGTCCGTTAAGGAATAAAACATTGTCACATATAAAAAGTCATATTAAGGACACAATGGGTTATAAAGTAAAAATTACCCCAGGGGATCTGAAATCTATTAAAGAATGTTAACATCATCTTTTTTTATCTAAATCAAATTAACCTCTAAAGAAGATAAATATACCACAAAATAATTATTATTCAGCCCATCTTCCATTAATCATGAATAAGCTAGTTACTAGTTTTATCCCTAAAACTGCTTAAATACTATAGAAATTTAATTAACATTTCTTCTCTCTTTAATTGTATTTCATGATTTTAAAAAGCTTCTCAATAGATTTTGTTACACCCAATAATAAGCTTGCACCACCTGAATTAAAAGTCTTCATTTTTTTATTCTGAGGTCTTAGCAAATTATTAATTATTCTCATTCAAAGCACAGCAAAAAAATATGCTAGACAACTTTGTGTTCATGAAGGCTGTTGAGATTGAAGTAATGTATGAAAACATGACTTGTGCAGGATTATCTCCTTCTTTGACATCTTCTAACACCACTCAGCCAGGAAGTTGGAATAGAAAACACTATGCAAGATGACAGCATTATGATTATGATTATTATTATAATTATTTTGCCTCAAAAGAGTGCTCATATTAGGTTCAAAACGACCCTGAAATAATTTGAAATGAAAATGAATGCACAAGAGGGTAGAGCCAGAAGTGGGTTAAATAAATCCCCAGTGTCTGGGGCTCCCAGTGGAAATCAGGTGTTTCTGTCTTAATAAAAGATTTCAGTTCACAGAACAGTTTTTTTGTGTGTGAATTCTTTTTATTTTTATTTTTTTACCACAACAAAGATATGCTTATTTCTTCCATGAAGGAAGACATCTTTTTTTTTAAATGAAATTGGCAGCGAGGTTATGTGTAAGGCAAATTGTGGCTGAGCCAATAATCTGTCATTCTTACCAACCAGAATGTTCACATGAAGATATAAACAGAAAAAGAAGCCACTTCATATGTAAAGAAAAAGGAAGCACACTCTTCCTCCTCAGGATCTCAAAAGCTTGGATTCACACTCCGAGTCCTCAGAGGGAAGAGCGAGGTGAGCCACAGAGAAGGTATGAAGGGAGAGAGAGAGAGAGAGAGAGAGAGAGAGAGAGAGAGAGAGAGAGAGAGAGGAAACACTCAGGGACCAAACACCCACCAGTGACTTAGCAGTGGGAGCCTCACTGTGAAGTCTACACAAATTACCGGTGGGTCCAGGAATGCCACCAGCATTGCACGCTACGTGGTCCTCACACAGATACAAAGAGCTTTTCTTCCAGGGATGTTAGTCCAACCTTTAATGTCATTCTTGTGCAGTGGTATCTGTGGTTTCAGTCAGAGCCATGCGATGCTAAATGGATTCAGGATGGCCTCAGAGTGAATTCACCCCTCAATTTCCCTTCCTTCTGTACCTTGAATTCACTGTTTTAAATTATTATACCTTCATTTATAGGAAAACCCTTGGATAGTTGAAAATTATCAATTAGTGCTTTGGGTACATCTCATTGTCTCAATAACTATAAAGTAATTTTAAAAGAATTCATTTGCTGACCATAAAAAAATGAATATATTTTCATATACATGATGTATACATGATATGTGTGTGTGTGTGTGTGTGTGTGTGTGTGTGATGTATACTAGCTATTTAGAGCAGATCATTTTACTGGCATTTATCTTGGTTGTCACAGCCAGATAGTTATTTCTATGGGCCCAGGAACCTATCTCCTAAAGATCTTAGTTTACTTAAAAAAAATACAGTTAGATTGGCACTTACTTAGGAAGAATCATAAAGAGTCTCCTGCTATTCTGAGATCATGAAGGAATAGGAAGCTCAAAGGAAGAAAATTTATTGAGCATCTATTATATGTCAAATAATATGCTACATGATGTGAGCATCAATCTCTTGACTATCCTTATTTTAGAGATGAAGATTCTGATTCCCAGGGTAAAAACAGCTCATAAGTGTTCAATACTAGATTTGCACCCAGATCTTATGACTCCAAAACCTCCTTCTTCACTCCCCCATCTGTTTTAATTGCATTTATTGGGGACATTGCTATAATAACTGCTACACAATTTCTTACAGCACAGAGCTCAGTATTCTACATCTGACAAAGAGACAGCAGAGCAAGGGCTCTTATGTTCATAGTTGCTGCTGCTAATACTGCTTTAAAACATAGAAATTTAGACAGATTATTGGGAATCATAGCCTGCTACTTATTATCCAGCATAGGACTTCCTGGCATACAATAGGTGTTTACTATTTATTGAGTTTTCTTGACAAATAAAGCAACAGCCTAAGGGAAATGAGTCACTTGTACATTACATTTTCTTTAAATGGTAAAGTACCTTGTTTTTCCATTAAGACTTCAATAGAGCCTTTAAAAATCAGTCAAGATGAAATTGAAAGCAATTATTTAAGCCTCTTCAAAAACTTCAAACCTGAAATTTAAAAACAACGAAAATGGCAAAATTAAAATTGATAGCAGCATGAATTTTCATGTACACAAACACACCATATAGCCATGTGTGCTTTAAGGGAAATGTTCCCTGTCTTGTGAAAGAGAGGCAACTTGTTATGATTTGTGCACACTTTCATGAAATACCAAAGAGGGGAAAAAACCTCCTGTCACTTGTCAGCTAGCTCAGTCACTGCTGCTGTAGAGGTACCATAACATATGCACGGCCCCTTCTGAAAAGGCATCAAAGGGGCTTTGGTAAACTCCTGTACAAGCATATCGCCTGTGCTAAAGCCAAAATGACTTAAATTCTGCTCCCTGATGGATCCGCACATCAGATGCATAACTGATTAGTGACAACTGACACAGAAACAGAGAAAATGTTCACTCTTAGGACGAACACACGATTCGTGCAGGGATAATATCAGCATGGCAGGCTATGCTTTCTGTATGTATGTGAAGTATGTTCCTCTCCTAGGAGAAAATTCTAGTCAAAGAACTTTGCCTTTTTAGTACCAAATCCTCAAGCTGCTTTGAAAATATTTCTTCAAGAATGCTTATCAATTTAGTGTGTTCATTATGAAGACCTGGAAAAGCTAAAAAATAAAATTCCACCCTTTAGTTAAAAATAATTCATTCACAAATATTCCTCAAGTGCCTACTCTGTGCAGTGTGTACCTCACCAAAGCATAAGTGACAGGAAAAACATACAATGGGAACATAAGGACATTATAATGTAAGTTGATCAAATTATGTACATTACTTATATATTGAAAAATTTTCAAAGATGTCAAAAATGTCAGATATCAAAATGTCCTTTAAGAACGTTACTTCAACCAACATAGAATTAAAGCACCAGAGGAAATAAGGGATAATGTTCATCACATATAAAAGACAAAACTAAAAATGTACTGAACTCTCCAATTAGTTCATTTGTTGTTCAGTAAAGTTACATGAGTATTTCGTTATCATATGGAAAACGATGTCATATCATTAAAAATAATAAAGAATTTAAATTAAGCACAAAAGAAACAAAGTTTCTTCTTTTAAAAATGATTAAAAATGTAAGCAATTACCACAAGTTCTCATACTAACAAAAAAATATTTATTTGCTCTTTATTTCATTTCATGTTTTTATTTTTTTTAATTTTTTAATTTTTTATTTTATTTTATTTATTTATTTATTTATTTTAGCTTTTCAAAAAAGTTTTTCTTTCCCTGCATGTAGACATGGTTCATTTTACGATGCCCATCTACTCAGACCTCTCACTGAGGTTTCATAGATGAGGAGGGGAGTGAAGTCCAAGGTGTCTAGTAGGCAAAGGCCATCCTAGGTCATGCTCCCTGTCCTCCTTCCCCCAACCCCTTCACCCATTCCTTGTTCTGAGTAGTTTGCTTTCTTCCTTTAGTTTTCTTCCCCTGAAAGCTTACCTCTTGCCCCCTTTGACCCATATCCCCAAAGCTACCAACTACCAAGTTGGAAAGAAAGTTTTCCTTTACTATTATCCCTGCTCCTTCAAATCGCATGTAAAGATGTCAATAAAAGAACATCTAAAATCAGTCCACCTGAAGCAAAGCGCCTTATGTGCCCATGCTAAGGGCAGCAACTGCCAGCCTCGAAGACCTGAGACATTGGTCCTCCCGCAGCACCACGTCTGCACAGGTAACATGCTAACTTCTGTTACCTATGGGACTTGTGGGTAGAAGAGAATCTCTTCTTGCTTCTACAGGGATTCGAAGACCCATCTTTTCCCTTCCCCTCCCCTTCGCCTCCTTTCCAGTGGCACTCTTTAAAAAGTAGCTGCGGATGCTCCCTGTGAGATGGCGCAGTTCCTTGCCCACCCCCAGGCTGCTCTGCCCCGCGATCTCCTTGCCTCCTGGGTGCTCTGCTTACCCGCGGTTCCAGCCCCCATGCCAAGACCATATTCTGATTTCTGTGAGAAAGCCAGCCACTCCAGAAGGCTATGTATTTAAAGTTTTTCATTCCAGAAGAGCTGCACATAGATGGAGATGCATTTTATCAACCCCGTGAGAAACAAACACCAAAACAAAACCCTGGAGCAATTGAGTCACTTTCTTAAAGTGCTAACCCCGAAAGCCAAAATCCTAGGCCTTTAGAGAGTCTATTCCTCAGGTTCTCTTTAATGAGGAGTTACTTTTGAATTGTCCTTCTTGCAAAAGGTAGAAAAGATCACATATATTTTATATAATATTTTAAAGGCTACTTTTTATCACTCTAGCCATTGGCACTGATGTCCTTGTATTTTTTTCTTAGCTCTCTTGCCTGGTGTGTTCTTAGCATGTTTTCATACCCTCTGCTCAGTACTGTAACACATAATGAAGGTTTCCAATCTCTGCCTACATTATTTGCCAGGGATGGTTTACAGAAAACATAGCCAACCTATATGGAGTATAACATCTGAAGAATATTTCAAACTTAGGAGAAAGAAGCTCACAGGAGAGACTATCACTATTTTTTTTTAAACTAAATCAGCCCACATGCTAGTTAACAGCTTACCAGAACATTACCTCGGTGTATGAGTTGGCTGTCATCTGCACCAGTTCCTGATGTTCTTGGGAGTGATAAAGAAACTGCAAAATATACTTAAAAAAAAAAAACAATATTACAAACCAACCTGTTGATATTTTGAACAAGAAATTTTTTTTATACTGCTCAAGTTAAACAGAAACTATAATATAATATTTGGGGCAATATTCTAATGCACTCAGGAAATCCCTTAGGGTTTAAATTCTGATCTGTTCACTTTTGATAATTTTTATGATCCAAAGTAGTTCTCTCTTTAATATAAAACATATCTCCAACCACCTACTAGTTATGAAAGCCATTAAATTCTTGCAGATTGAAGGTGGAAAAATAAATTGTGTGTATTTTAGACCCCGAATGATCTTCCTATAGCAATTTTAGAACAAACTATGAAGAATTCTGCAATTTTAATCTCCTCAGTAGCTTCCCATTACTAAACAAGCAGAGCGCCACGGTGCAAATGTAGACGTTCCATGTCATCTTGATCTGCTGCTTTTTTCTTTCATTAAAGCTTTAATGCAGCAATTATGGCTACGTTGCCCTATAAAAAAAGGAAAAGGCAGTTTACTTTAAAAAGTGAAATTGCATAGCCTACTATTTAATTATACACAAATGTAAATGGCCTATTTTTCCATAACTGGTTATTACAGCACTGTTTTACTTTCTGAGTTTTCACAATCTCTAAAACCTACAAAGCTTCCTGCTATATAATTGTTTTGTTACATTATTGTTTTCATCTTATTTTTTCTTTTAATGTGAGTGCAGCGGGATAAATCTTGGTTTTAAGCCAGCCACTACTTCATCTACTTAAGCTTTTATAGATGAAGATTGCTGTAATTATCAGAATACCCGCTTATTTCTGAAGTATTATCCTGGCAACCTGCTGGCATTTACAACCAATTAACAAGCTTTGCCATTAGTTGCATAAGGGGTATCGCAGAGTAAACCCATTGTGTGCTAATTTTCTATTTTAGATAATCAGTTTGGCCATCCAGAATGGAAAGAAGAAGAAAAGAAAAGGTTTGACACTCAGTGGCAGACATGTAAAAATTACTGCGTGCCCCCCAGAGACAAAGGTATCCTGCAACTCAATGATTGCCTCGTTGCCGTCGCTATTGGTTCTTAAGTATTTCCCTTTGTCTCTTTTGGAAGAAAAAAAAAGTGGGGATTCAGCAAAGTAATCATGTCCTGTCTCACAAGCTCTCTGTCTTTTAAAGCTGACTGGCTTCCCTTGCTGTCCTGACCATAATTTGACCAAATTGTACAAGTGTTAAACACCTAAAAAAAAAGGCAGAAAGAAATTGAGCATGAGTTCTTTGGATTTTTTTTCTCTTTTCTTTTTTTTTAACAATGCCTTTCAACCTCTTTTCCCCTCCTTTCCTTCCTGGCTATTAGAGTTAATTAATGTATGAGCATCCTCCAACTGGGCTGCCTTAAAATTAGCCTGCAAGCTGGGTTTAGTTAAAGTAGTGTGTTGTCGTTTTATTGCTCTGTTTAAACAGTCTCTGATATTAATATGTTCTCAAGTTGGTCTACTGCAATACAAGGAGCTGCAGTTACATTGAAGTTCAAGTTCATGGCAAGATGGTAATGAATCACAAGAACTTTATTGTGAGGCTGCAGGACACCTCTGGGGCTAGTGTTCAGAAATAATCCCGCACCCTGAGCCCTGGGTAGTACTAATAATCATTTCATCTTGATTCTTGCTGTATGGATCTGAAAATTCTCATTAAAACCTGCCTTCTTCCTCACACTCTCAGATGACACCTAACCAAGTACAACTCTGTTTTCTATAGGGGAAATCAGACCATCATTTTAGAAGTATCTATTATCCACCAGCACCCATACTTAGCACTAGAAAAGCTCCTTGGCCACAAAGCTTCTTCAGTTCTCATGCCAAACTGCAACTTAAAATCATAGTCTTTGGCACTATCATTGGGTGTTAACAGGTGATCTCTACTTGCAGTTAACCTGGCTTTCGGTCATACCAGCATCCTTCCTGCCTTGCTTATTTTCAAGAGGCCTGACTAGGACAACAGAATTGTACCGTACAGTTTCTAAAATCCGGAAACTGCCTTACCAGGAACATCCACAAGGAGACACAAACTGTCTCACTATTCCCACTCATCAAGTTAAAACTTTCAATAATTTCATTTTTTGTCCAATAGGGTGGTCACAGATGCAGGTAAAGTGTGATTCTTCAGGCAGAGCCATATCACCAGGGCATGACATCACCACAAAAGATTTTTCTATCTTCATAGCCAAATTCACCACTCATTGTGCCATTATGTTTAAACATGTCTTTCCAGCAAATGAAGACGTTACGCTCCTCACAAATGCAGCTTATTGAAATCAAGACTTTCTTTCCAAGGGTTGTTATAGTCTCATATTATTATAAAATTCATATAAAGATAATCCTAGCTAACTTTCCACTTTTATAGCACAAGGACCCAAATGCACATTTTGTATGCAGAGCTACCCACTCTCACCAAAAATGGGGGTAAAAATCAGAAGGCAGCTAAGAGCTTGGAGAGGGACAGAGAAGTAAAGAAAAAAATGTTGAAGTTCTTATGTGGTTATTACTATCTTGTGAATATTTGATGTGGCTCTATTTCTCTTGTAATAACATTTTCTTTTTACTCCTGTAGTTTTTGTGATAGATTTTTCTTTCTTTATTTTAGCAGTACTAGGTATTAAACCCAGGGCTTCTTTCATGCTAGGCAAATGCTCTACCAATCAAACTACATCTACAGCCTGATATATTTAATTTTTAACCATTATTGCTGTCCTTAGTTTCCTATATCAAAAAAAGTGTGATTCAAAGTTTAATTAATTGAATTTTAACCCTACTTGATTTGTTGGAGCTGTAATGGAGGAAAGAAAGAAAATAACCCTAAACTGGCTTCTTGGAAAATGCTGAGTGGAACACCTCTCCAAGTCTTAGTCTCCCAGTCAGAAGGACCAAAGAAGTCCCTCTAGGAGGGACACTTATTCACTCTTCCTTCATGTGCCTCTGTATGCCCCAGGAGTCCTAGAGTTATATCAGAGTTTTCTTTAGCCAATATTTAACCTCAGTGATTGTGAGCATCATTTCTGTAGTGCCAGTCTTTCCCACCTTTTTCTAGCTTTGCAGACCTTGCTCAAGTTACATCTTGATATTCCATTTACCTATAAAATGTGAATAAGAAAAACTACCTCATGAAGTTGCCCTAAGAATTACATGTACTAATGCACATAAAATGTTTAGCATGATGCAAAGCACATAATAAATACAAATTCAATTTAATGTTGTATAAGTTTACCAACATACTAGTATTTGTGCTTAATGACTAGGAGGCTATTAACACTGATCAGAGCAGTAGAACTTCCCACATGGGACCATTTTCCCTGAATAGAAGTGGAAACTAAGACCTATGGTTTGACTTTATTAAACAAATAAATCTTAGACTAAAAAGATTTCAGCAAAGTGGAAGTCTTCTCAGACATGATGTACCAGGAAGTACATGCATAGTGTTTTATAATTATCTGTTCATTTTCAAAAAAATCCAGTAAAAGTTAAATGAAGTAAATAGAAGTCTATGGCTATTTGGCATTTCAAAAATATACCACAGCTAGAAATCAGCTGAAAAATTTTATCTTGTAACCAGAGATTTTTATTTTCAAAAGTACCACTAGAAATTGTTTCTGATAAAGAAAAAAGAAAAAAAAGGTTTTGGTTTCTTTGCCTGTAAGCTCCATGACAGCAAAGACCCTGTTTTGTTCATTACTGAAGCTCTAGGACTCAACCAGTGTTTTACACAATAACTGTTTGCTGAGTGGATAAGTGAATGATTTTGTTTTCTGTTGGTGGTATTTGCACTGGTCTTTAATAAATGATGAAGTCATTAAGTGTTAAGTGTCTGGTGCTGTATTAAATTATGGAGATGAAAATATAAAGAAAGAAAAATGGAGGATCATCCCTCAAAAGAGCTTACTAAATAATTTTAGGGTTTTTAAAAAGTCCCTGTGGTAAGATTGCAAGGTTCAAAATGATATTAAGCTTTGCTGAAAACTGCAACAGTGCTTTCAGCCTGCAATTGTTTTATAAAAAGCCATTTCAAACTTCCCATTTCATGAGGAATGCGAGATTGAACACATGCTCATCAGAACACAGAAGTCTATTAAGAATCTCAAATTTGCTGCTCTTGAGTAGTGTTTTAAGGTTTTATACAATTATTAGGTCAGCCTTTGTTGATCTAATAATTCATCACACAAAAAAAGTTAATAAAGGGTAGCATTTGTATCATAGTTTACAATTATTAGACAAGGGAGAATTTAAAATTGAATGAGTCTGTTTCTAAAATGAGTTGACAGCTTTTCATTTTAGAATGGAACCAGAACATATTTACAACTTGAAAACTCCTGAGCCACATTTCCACTGCTGTCAACAGGTGAAATTGACTCTACCTCTCCACAGCCTCGTCAAAGTTCTCCAAATGGCAGCCTTCAGCTGTTGAGCATTACATTTATATTATATTTGAGATGATTTTTAGTGTGTATTTTTAATTGGCAGGGGCTTAAGAAACATTTTATTTCACAAAGTTTCTTTTTAAATTAATGAAAGGAAAAAAATTTGCCAGATCACCTTCTATCAATTTGAAGTTCAGTTTTTTCTGCATGATATTAAAGGGTTACATTAAAACAGGTAATAGGACAAAAAAATTTACATCATCATCATCATACCTTGAATTTTTAAGGTATTAAAAATTAAATTCAATCATATCAGCACTGACTATGAGAAGCTTTCAGATTAAAGGTTCTGTAGTTCAGATTAAGGGCAGCAAAATAAAATGTAGTCTCATACAATGTATTTTGCAAGATATCCATAGCACTTAAAGAAAAAACAGGGAAAGACAATGATAATATATTTAAGTTTCCAGCCCAATGGTTAAGAAGGCATTTTAATCTGCATTGTTTTTCAATGTTAAGTTAAAATATCTTTTCAAGGGAATGTTAGTCCACATAAGGATGTGAAGTTATCTGCGTTTCATCTGACGTCTTCATGTGTTACTACACAAAACCACAAGCAAGTCTTGATTCAGCCCATGTATCACCATTACATACTTCTTCTGTATATAAAAATGTTCTAGTCAATTCTGTCATTATGACCAAACTTGCAACAGTCTTCATAACTTATATCCTTCCAAATTGTAGACTGTCAAATTCAATAATATCTGAAACAAATCTAGAGGATATGACATTCTTCCTAAAATATCTATACATTCTTTTTCTCTGGAGTATATTATTTTAAAAAGAAGTTATTAATTTCCTCTTTTATTCTATTAATGTATGACTGAAAGCTTTTCATGTTGCAACTACACACACAAAAAAAGCTATATCATTTTTTAACAACTTGCTTCAAAAGCATTTTAAAACAGTCACATATGTAAGACTGTTTTCAAGATATTTGTGGCAAGAGCCTAAATCAGAACAAAAGTAAATAAATAAAAGTGCACACAGACTCTCAGGAATATGCTTTACCATGTCCCCACTTCTGAAGGAGAAAGGAATAAAGGTAGGAAAAAGCAGCTGCTCAGCACAACAGTTTGCGAGGACAAATGTTGCCTATAATGACACAACCGTCCACCAACAGATGGAGTGTTCTGGGCTGGGGAAGGGTAATCGGCTCAAATAGTTACTGAATTTGGTGTCAGGGCATGGGCATCTTTGGGAGACAGGGGTCTCTCTTCTTTATTCTATAGTATACCAGCCAACAAGCAGTTCAAGCTGTCCCATTGCCAGGGGCCCATTTACTCCCAAGTTGGGGAGAGGAACTGGCAGGCTAAATGCCATCCTCTAATCCACACCTGCCCTGGTTTATCATCTTATCTATCTGCCTCTAGCCAACAGCCCAAGCCCCAGTCCACTCCACTGGAGGACAGAGAAAGAGAAGGAATGACAGATTGCTATAGCAAAATCACAAAAACATAGAGACTATTAATTCTTGATAATATTAAAATATAAGGTAGCTCTAGGGCTTGGGTTCAAATCCTGGCTTTCTAGCTGCAAGATCTAAGGTGAGTTACGTAACTCTGTACTTTAATTTCATGCTCTGTAAAATGGAGATGATGGTGGCACCTACCTCATAAACTTAATTAAATTAGTGCCAAGGCTTCTTGAAAAGTGCTTACTTAGCACAAGGCCCAGCATATAATTGATTTTTAGAAATATCAGCCATTATCATTTTGTAATGTGGACAGTGTCTATCCTCTCTCAGCTGGCACCATCCCACCTCCCTCCTCATGTTGACCCAAAGCACCAAAAGCCACCAAAATAAGTTTGAGTCTCAGACACATGTAAGCATTTAGATGGCTTTAGAGAGAAAAATGAAACATCATGTATTGAACCACTGCCATTATGGAATCCTATTGGTCTTGAATAACGGGTCAAACAGAGATGTGAAAAGGGGCCTTAGTGATCATTATGGACATGTAGTATGGTAAAAGTTCCAAAAGAGACTGTCAGACTGACCTGGTTTGGAATCCCTCCTCAATTATATAAATCTTCAATCTGGTCAAATTCAAGAATCCTTTTAAGCATCAGTTCCATATCTTTAAAATTAAAAAAATAAATAAAATAACTTTTTTGCAATATTGTTTGAAATGAGAAAATTAGGGATATAGAGTCATATAGTACAATACCCAGCACACAGAAGGCGCTCAATATATGCAATTTAATTATTAAGATCACAAAAAGGTATATATCATGGACCCAAGGAACTGTATAGGCTAACATAGGGTCTCCCAAAGATGCCCATGTCCTAATTCTTGGAACCTGTGAAGAGGTGGTATAACATTCAGATTATGCAGACAGAAGAAAGGTTAAAAACCCTAAAATAGGAAAATTACTTGGATTATCTGGGTGGATCCAATTTAATCACATGAGTCCTGAAAGGCAGAGTTCTCCAGCTCCGGGCAGAAGAGTCAATAGGTAAAAGAAGATGTTGGAGAATTCTGAGTGTAAGAAATACTTGATACCCTGTTCCCAGTGCTGGGATGTCACCCTCACTGCGAGGCCTCTAGGAGCTAAGGGTGAGAGCTGACAGCCTGCAAGGAACCAACACCCTGAGTGGAGCTGAGAAGCAGATTCTCCCAGAGACTCTGAGCAAGCATCCCCAGTCAATACCTTGATTTCAGCTTTGTGAAACTGCAGTCAGAGCAACCAGCCATGCCAACCCAGACTTCTGGTCTATAGAACTGTGCAATAATAGATCTGTGTGGTTTTAAGAGCTAAGTTTGTGGTAATTTATTATGATGATAATATAAAACTCACCCTGGAATTACTGTATACTTAAATTTTGCTTCTATGTTGTGAAATTCTCAGTTGAAATAGGATCTGCTGGAAGACTCGGATGTTTTCAGATAATAATAGCTAACCTTTTCTGAACATTTACTTAATGGGGCCCAATGCTAATGCTTTACATATATTATCTCCTATTACTTCCACAAAACTCTATTAGGCAGGTACTAGTATATTTGCCATTTTACAAATAAAGAAATAAAGAAGCTAAAGAAGAAGAAGGTTAAAAATGTGACAATAATCATACAGTTTACACATGGTGAAACCATTACTCAAACTCAGGAAGTGATTCCAGAGCACATGCTATGAACCATAATACTAGCATGACACAGGGGTTGACAGATAATCTATATTCCCTGTTTTGCTGAACCATTGAACAAATTAGTGAATGAATGCAAACAAATAGTTTATCTCCACTGATTCAACCAGACTTTTCAAAATTTGAATTATTTCAGGTATTGAAAAAAATCAAGCCAACCAAGGCAGTTTACAAAATTATTTTACTACTGAGTTAAGCCAGGCTCTGTGGGGGTAGCAAATAGTCGCACAATCTTTGTGACTCAGCACTACCAAGGTTTATTTTTCATTCATGCAAATTCAGGCAGCACTGCAGGGCAGATGTGTTACCTTCAGGAACCTGGGGAATCTAGGCTACTTTGATCCTGTAGCTTTACCTTCTCAATAGGAAGTCCTTTAAGTTTCTGAAGCAGAAGAATGCATGGCTAAGTAACACCTACTCTTCCACTTTTCAGCCTGAAGGTGACATCACCTACACTCAGACCATTGGCCAACATGGGTCACATGTCTCTCCCAATTGCAAGGTGGCTTCCCCATGCCAAGGAGGAGAGAAGAAACAGGTATCAGTGAGTTCTAGTCAGAGAATCAAGAGTATTAAATAATACTCTCCACAGAAAAATGTTTGGTATTAAAAATAATATTTCAATTTTCTTGATCATCTCAAGAAAATCTGGGTGAGCCCAGTCTGTGCCACATCCTGCCTTCGTACCTACCCTTCTAATCCTACATGATGAAGGAGAAGTTATCTGTTATCATTTAAGAAAGACTTCACCCTCCTTTCTTAGTCTGTATCTGGCCAGAAAGGAAGAACAATTTAGTCTATCTGCTTTTTGAAGCTATGGGAGTTTTATCTAGACTCTCAGACCCATGTCTGTCTTCACATTGTCCTCAAAATGAAGGACCTGCATGATTCATGTCAACTGACATTGATCAAATATTTATCCATCCTCAAGAGCCAAGACAATTTAACTTTCAGAGAAGACAAACATTTGGTTTGTTTTGTTTATTTCTGTAGTAAAAACTTACCCTCAAGATTATCCAGTGTTACAGGAAGGTTCTCATTCTGCTCAAATACAGATTTTGTGAGAATCTCATTTAGACTCATACTTTTTTCCTAAGTTAGTAAGTAAAGGTCTTATTTTGAATTAATGATGGTGGGAGAGTGGAGGAAAATCTCCCTTAAATTTAGAAAAGCTCTCTAAGTTAATATATGTATCCACAAGTTTTTGCTATTTGCATTCAATATGCTCAACATCAAAATCCAGAAAATTGCATCTAAACCATAGGGACTAAGATCGGTATTCACTTTAGAAAGATTGAGTAAATCTCTCATTTTAATGGAAATTTATAAAATAGTATAATTTCACATTTTTGGAAAATTGAAAATTAAATTTTGCCCCATGTCTTGAAAATGCTCTGAGGACATTTTGCTATTTATTTAGAACAATTGTACTCAAATTTTAAATGTAGACAAGGATAACTTTTCAGAACTTTATAAAAATGAAAATTTCTAGTTACTTTTCTCCCCAGATATTTTATTGAGTAGGTGTTTTATATGGCCCTAAAACTTCATTATATCAACCAATCTAGACGATTTATATTAGCCAATGCTACTCACAGTGTCTGGGCTGTAAGTGGCTATTTTCAGTCTTCAATGAAATAAGGAGCTTCCGACAGACTATAAACACAATTTCTTCATCAATGAAGTTTTTTACCAAAAAAAAAAAAAAAAAAATGTTAACTGAATTTAACATGTGCTTGCTGATAAAGATTATTTACATTCTAGAGCAAGTTTCCTGTCTTGAGAAGACAAAAGAGTTGACAGACCAAACCTCACAGAATCCAACATTCTGAGAAGCCACAGGTAGATGTTCATACATGGAAAAACCCAGCCCTAAGAACACTGAGATGTGAGGCCATCAGTTCTTATAAAACTCCTTTCTTTTTTTTTTATTAGCTGCTCAAGACAATACAATGATCTTGACATATCATACATTTGATTCAAATAGGTATGAATTCTCATTTTTCCACGTGTACAGATTGCAGGATCACATTGGTAAAACTCCTTTCTTATAAGTCACTATATAATGAGACTTGTGAGAATGAAGGCCCTGGGGATGGTACCCACTCTTGTCCTACTTCCTTCTTCCTATATTACAAAGTAGAAATATAGCTATAATTATTTCCAAGTGTTCTGATAAGGACCATGTACATGCAATGTTAAATAATTATTCTGGATACTCAATTCAATTTTGAGAGTCATTTGTTTTTATCAGTATTTTATAAATGACCACAATGTGCATGGTCATTTTATAAATAAAATAAACTTCTAGTACAGAATGCAAAGTTCTATTTCTGCTTTGAATAAAAGCAATTAAGATCAGAATGTTAATTAAATATAGTAACATCTCAGTTATCCCTGATTATGGAGGTCCAAGCCACCAGATAACATCATAGAATATGTACATTTTTGTCTTTGAAATCAATTTTAACATATTTAGCATTGAATTTCACCCACAGTTGGGAGAAACCAATCAGAAGAGCAGGGATAAATTTATTGTACAATATTATATTACAAATTCCATGAAAAAGAAATGTGTATGTAAAGAAATAAAGCTAAATATGAGTTTCTTTTTTAATATTTATTTTTTAGTGTAGTGGAACACAATACCTTTATTTTATTTATTTATTTTTATGTGGTACTTAGGATCAAACCCAGGGCCTCGCGTGTGCAAGAGGAGCACTCTACCACTGAGCCACAACCCCAACCCCTGAGCCACAGCCCCAGCCCCATGAGTTTCTTAATTCATCCAATCTTCATTACAAAATTACAAATTTATTAAAGATGGAAGGACAAAGAATATGACTTCCTCATTTTTATATTCTTCATATTAACTTAGACATAGTAAGACACAATGAATCAAAATGAACTTAGTGAATTTGTGGCACATAGTGTACTTAATAATGCCAAATTTAACTTATATTTTAGTCCAACCAATACGTATTTATTGAATACCAACTGTATTCCAAGTACAGAGCTAGATGCAAAAACAACTAAGATAAAATTCTTGCAAAGTGCTTGCACTCAGGTCCGAGAATGATAAATTAAACAGGCAATTATGACATCATGTGCTAGTGCTAAGAGTGATAATAATAATACTGGACAACATTTCAATGGTAACTAGGAACCAAGAGTGTTCTTGGAACTTTTCTTGTATTAACTTGCTATTCCTCAGAAGTTTTTGCACTGTTTTGATCTAGGTTCTCAGATGCAAGCTATAGAAACGGATTCTGACTACTTTAACTAAAAGCTCAGTGCATTAGAAGAATTCTGTGGAGCTCAGTAAGTGAACAGAAAGGTGGAAGAGTAGATTTAGGGATGGACAGGATCAAGGACACACCAAAGGGCCAAGAAATAGGAAGCCAGAAAGCACCCGGCCTACATAGGAACTGCAGGTAAGGAGGCCTCCACCATTACAGCCGCCTGTCGCTCTCCTGTGAGCATGCTATCACACTCCAGCCTGGTTTCCTCCACACCTAATGTCCCCAAAGAGAGTGTCTGCTTGGTCCAAACCAACAACTGCCCCCTGACAGTGCTAAGGAAAAGCACTAGTGGAGGCACAATTTTTTAAAAGGAAGGCAAATACTTAAGGAAAAAGAAGAGTATCTGGATAGCCAAAATTGACAAAGATTCAAATCAATGTAGTTGAGACAAAGTCTAAAATAAAAATTTATTGTAAAGAAAAGAATGAGTGAATGGGGAAGTGTTTTGAAATACATTAAAGTTAATTTATTACTTTACCATACTGGTATTTCAATCAGTGCATACAAAATCACTGCCATTTAAGGATATACCTCAGTTATTTTTCTCCACACCCTGAGCCACCCAAAGCTACAAAAACTGTTTACTGATCTAGAAAGAATAAAGCCAGTGGGGAATTCTCGAATGAAATTTATTCATTCATTTGCTAAAAATCCATCCCAAACCACTTTTTGGTGATTAGACAGCTGTGGTGCACAAAATGATATATAAGCACAAACTTCTTTGGTCTTTCAGTTCCAAGAGTTTAAAAGCAAATTTAATCATAACATAACTCATGTCCCTTATTTCTTTGCATAGTAACAATGCTTCTCATTCAAATAACATCTTTTAACTAAGAATACTTCATTGTCCCTCATTCTTACACTACATTCTAAAATGAAAATATTATTCCTTTCAGATAAGAAAATTAAGTCATTTGTCCAAAGTCATACTAGCTATTAAGATTGAAAACTGTCAGAAGATCATCTGTGCTTATGTTCAAAAGATGTGTTATTTTGCAAGGTCCAACTTTCGTTCCAAAACCCCTACTGCTTTAATACAGAGTTATAGATGAAATGTTCCAGGATTTCCTCACTCAATTTTATTGTATCTGAAAATATTGGATGACAAAATACAAAGCCACAGTGAGTCAAGACTTCAAGTGTTTATAGAACTAATTTTTTCAGTGGTAACAGCAAAACCTGAGAGGAAGGAAATTCTAAACCACACCTATAAATGGCAGATGAATCAGGCTGTGGCTGCAGAGTCTTGTCTTCTTTGTTGTTTTCATGCAGGATATGGACTACCACAACAAAAATAATGTGGCAATCAACAGCTATCTTCCAGATAGAGGATGAGAACAAACTGATTATGTTAGTCATTTAATTCATGCAGAAAAGTCTGCCTTGAGTAGGAGAAACAAACACTTTGGGAATCTAAGTTGTTCACCTTTCACAGTGAGGAAATACTGGATTATTATAGAGAGTAACTGAGATAACATATATGAAAATATTTAGTGAACTGTAAGAGAATACAGGACACATCATCAAGAAGGGTGTTAGAATATCAGTCTGCTGAAGACACTGACCTCTGCCTTGTACTATTTTCTCCTTGTTAACTCTGCCTTGCTCTGACCTGCCCTCCACATTGGGTCCCCACTGTCTTACATTCTCATTTCCCCATCAAAATTCTAACAGAAGAGCAAATCACAACCTGGTTTTTAGATTTTTCTTCTCAATGAACACTGAAAACATAAAGAACTTTACCTCTCCCAAGAGAATGTGTATATACATCATTGAGATCATTGCAATTGACAAGTCCAGAGACCAAATGTCAGGCATCAGACCAATGTCTTTTTGAACATCAGAGCCCTCCTGGTAATCCTGAAGCCAATATTCTTCAGGTCATCACCTAGTTGAAAAAAATTAAGGACGAACAAAAATTAATTCTGGCAACAACTAATATTAATCAAAATCTAAGTAGTCACCAGAATATGATTTGCAATCATCAGAAGCCAGCATAGTACACTAAGGTCCTCAGAAAGGTAAGATTTCTTTGCCTTGTGAGGCCTCTCACTCCACAGCCATGATATTGTTCTCACCCTTTGGAGTTCATGCTCCCGACCTGGGGACTAGGAATACAGTGGATATTTGACTCATGATCTGCTTTTACTTATTTCATGCTTTCTTAGATGCATTCTTAACTGTGAAAAGATCAAATGCAAGAGAAAGGTATACGGGAAGGCCTTGAAGGCCACCCCAAGTTTCTTTCAGAATCTTTCTGATATCCTTGAGATTTGAAGACAAAAGGAATATACTCATTTACACGACTGCACTACTGGGTATTGGGCAAATGCTCAGTAGAATACAAGAGAATAATTTCATCCATTCAACAAATGTGCATGGACTACCTACTAAGTGTCAGATATTGCTCTAGGCACTTGATTTAAAAGGGAAACCGGAACCAGAAAACAAAATTGATTAATCTGAGTAGGAAATAGGCAAAGCACTTTTTAATTAGATTTTTAGATAAAAATTGGGAAAGGTTGAAATAAACACAAGAGATTAACTGTCCTCATCTAGCACATCTCACCTTTTACTGTCTTAGAACTATTTTACATCTCTGTGAGTTGCAGAAAATTAATAGTAATGCAAATTAGTCTGGCCCACAGAACAAATAAGTTGTGACCTGTAAATGTAAGTTATAATTGCCCTGCCCATATTGACCAGTTTTATATTTATTTGTAAATTTATGTTAGCATGCTTTCTGTGCCTACACATGTGTGAATGCGAATTTGAATTCTCCTCTGAGCAGGTTGTAACATCTTCTTCCTTCATTAATTAATGAATAAAATTTTTAACACATGTTCATCTTATGTTTGTATGAGAATCATAATTATACCTTTTTAAAAAAATTATCCTTTAACAGTTTATAATAACTGTTCATTATGGGACCACCTACCTCAAAATAATATGCTTAGAAAGAAAGAGTAAATTGTTTCTAAAGCTCTTCAAATGCAAAGCATTAAATGCAGGGAAATGGTATCTTCTTAATATAATTGTGGTATTTTAAGGCACATTTGATAAGGCTTCAAAGTGCCCTCACATTACTGATCCCAGATAGAGGAATGGAGCTGAGCTGTGGGGGAAAAAAATCCCTTGTTATTTATTTATTTATTTTTTTTGCTTTAAAGAAATAATAAACTGCATTGTTGTAACTCAGTGTAAGTAGATTCGAGTAAGGCAATAGAGATGGGTGCCAGAAGCTACTCATATCGTTCTTTAAAATGGAAATTTACCGTCTGCTGCATCACATGGACAAAATACAGAACTATTTTTCACAGCTTGTTCACTGAACAGATTATTGTAGAAAAAAAAAAAAAAACTTTTACATTTTCTGCAGATTCCCAAATCTCAGTCAAAAAAACTCTTGGCAATTTTTAGCAGTGAAACAGATTTCACTTTCAGATTGAGATACTCCATTTAGCAGTAGTCAGATGATCTTCCAAATAAATATAGACTCGTTTCACTCTTGATTTTATTTAAAAAAAAAAAATGTTTTCATGAGGTGTCTTGGAGGAAACTTGCACTTATTTGGTTTTCCCAAGCTAAAGCAAAGAAAAACTCGAAGGTCTAAAAATCAGAGTTAAACAGAAAAGAAACGTTAAATTGAAAATGTTATTACAAATAATGCATGTTCATTGCAGTACCAATAAATAAATAATTCCATAAAACTTTAGAATTAGTTGTAAAAATGCTACAGTCTTTTCTTCCCTAAATCTCAGCTCCCCAAAATATTACTAAACAGAAGTGCATGTGTTCGGTACAATATAACAGGCAGCAATATGTTGAGATACTTCACACAAAGAGGTCTCTGGGCCATTTTTCTCTTTCTAGATTAGCTTATCACTTAGGTGTAAGGCAACTGCACTTAGAAGCTTTTTCTAGGACCAGTTTTTTCCTTATATACCAGTGTTTAATGCCACAGAAAATAATATAATATGGCAAATTTAGTAAAAGGTTAAATCCATCACTCAAGGAGAATAGCAATTTTGATATATCCTATATTCAAGATCCCAGTTCTATAGATTCTATGCCTTCTCCCTAAATTCCTACACAAACTTTTACTAATTGTTTTTCTATCCACAAATAAAGAGTTTATATTGTAAATCATGGATAAAGTCAGAAATACTGATTGTTTTACCTTTGTATTCATAAAAACATAATGTGCATATGATTCAGTGGACATAAAAGGCACACTAAATATCCAAAGAAGAGCTATTATTTTTCACATGCGTTTATAGATTTGTTAAAAGTTTATCTCAGTGACATTAAAGATGATCTCATTCATAAGCAGAGTAATAACCTGAAATTCAAAGCAGAAGCTTTACCAAGTAAAGAAAACCCAAAGTGGCTCATGCTGTTAACAGCATTTTATTACTCTTCTAATGACAATTTTACTATCTGGGAAGGATTCATTATGTCCAATCCCCAAAGCCACATTTCCATGGTTAATGTGACATAGGAGAATAGGTTAGTTTTTGAACCCACTATGACTCATTGAGAAGTTTCAGAGAAAAATGCTATTCTTTTTTACATCCTAATTGGTCTACAAATATTTGGATAATATGAAAGAAAATAATTTTTCTCTGAATAATAATCTATTAATAAAAAGTAAATGATCATTAAAATGTGTGAAAAACTCTCAGTTGGTACAGTGCTTGCCTTGCATGCACAAGGCCCTGGGTTCAATCCCCATCACCACAAAAAAAAAAAAAAAAAGTGTGAAAAACTCAAGGAAGCTACTATATTATAATGATGATGTATTAAACTTTATAAATTTCACATGATGAGAGCTAAATTGTTTGACTTCAAGGTGACAGTTGTGTACAAGACAAAGTCTGTTCTTTTGCATTTCGGTGTCACTTTTATTTACATGTCAATACTTAGGAGTTGGGGAGAGAAAAATCTAAAAGCTTAATGTTCAGGAATTTTTTAATCTGAGAAAAAGTACTTGAAATGAACATAAGGATATTTTGAAATTGCAATTCAAACAAATGGGAACATGAGATCTAACTTACAAAATTGTTACCATCACCAAATAACATCCTTTCTTTCCTTTCATAAAGTTTATCCCAACCTCTGTGCCTGCTTTAAAAATACTCATTAGAGTAAAATATATTCCGAAACTCAAACTGTTGTAACTATACAACCAGAAAGAATAACTTGGAGAGATGAGGGAAGTTAAACTTCTCCATCTCCATCTCTAGGTGCATACAATTATGCGGCCAACCCATCACCTATGACCAGTAACCAGCAAGTGACAGGACTGAGACAAGGCGAAAAAGAGCTGCAGAGAAAGAGTGGAGATAGTGGCGTTTGCTCCAAGTCTTTCTAAACACGATAAAGTTCAAACAAAATAAATAAAAATTAGAAATTGAATATTCCTACATGACTCATAAATCAACCCCAAATTTTGATCTTTTCTTGTAAGAACCATCCGCGAACCAATTGTAAGAGAGAGATGAACCTACCTAAAAGTAATGATTGGAGTCATAATCACTATTCTTAAAGATTCTTCCTGGAGCTCATATTTAATGTTTGCATTCATCCTTTGGGAATATATTTTGATATTGCCTACGCACTCAAGACTTCTGAAGCCTGCTACCTAGTCTCGACAACCCAGACCTGTCCAAGGCCATCTTATTGGTCAAGACCCTTGCCTTTCTGATTGTTAAATTTGGGGAGTTAAAGCTTGCATTGCAGCTAAGTCAAGCCCTTTATCAGAGCATCTTTCATTGGATGAGTCCTCTATACATGGCAGCCAAGAATTTTAGTCCAGCCTCAGAATCTCACTGCAAGAAATCTTCCCTGGTGGAAAGGGTTTAAGCCAATCTATTATAGGCCTCAGCAATGAAGAGCACCCAGGGGAGAGCTCATGCTGCCAGCAAATGAAGAAGACATCAACAATACTAATGTCCGGCTGCCACCAGACACCAATAGCCAATAAGGTAATGCCACAGGTCTTAAGAGCTTAGAGTACTAGGTGTAGATGCCCCTGAGATTTTCCTAAGCCACTATGGCCTTCACAGAAGAACTACAACTGTGACATTATAAAGGGTTTCTTTAGTGACTATGGATGATTTAGTTTAATTTGTTTTAAAGGATTAAAGGTAAAAAGGGTCAAGATTGCTGCTAAGAGGGGGTAAAGTGGTGAATTGTTCACATTGTAATTTCTTTCACATGGACCTTTCACCCTGCTCACCTTTTTCTTTTCCTCACTACCCAACTTCCTCTTTCCCTTCCGGCTTAGCCACTCAAACTCTGACCTCTCTACTGCCCTGACCTAACTACTTGTGCACATCCTCAAACTCTTACCTCTGCTTTGACATTTTAATAATGTGCTTATATATTTTTAGTAGTTACAAGATATAGTATGCAAGAGATGAAAATTGCCTTGATATGAAAGGGACACTTGTGGTAAATCTCCTATAAGAATATAGATGGTTCACGTTTCTTTCTTTTCTGTTCCTTTGGCCTTGTTTTGGTGGGGAGAGGAGAGAAGGGTGTTTACTTACTTTGCAATCCCTCTTGTTCAGTGGGTGATGGCTTCTTAGAATTTCCCCATTTTTTATTACTATATTTAAATTTCATTCTTGCAATCCATTGCTCTCGATAGTTATTTTACTCTTCCTTCTCGATGACCTTTAATTGATTCCTTTGTGCATATCAAACTGCATTGTCTATAACTTTTTACAAAGCTGGGCACATAACACAGTAAGCTAACATAGGATCAGTTAACTGAAAAATAGAAGCAATGCTTTTTAAATAAAAAGGGAAACCCAGGGGCATTTTTATCCAAACTTTTAAAGTAGTAGAATTTTAGAGCTTGCCAGGACCCAAGAGAGCATCTAACTCCAAATCTTCATCTTACATGTGAAGTATGAAGAAGCTAACACACAGAGAGTTCTCTAGACCTAGAGCTAGTTCTCTAGACCCTTAAAATGTATCCCAATATCCTCTCTCATAGACTTAATGGCTTATTTTTACCTTTGTTACATCTCAACCAATTAACAAGTAAACATTATCTCACATTAAATCTGTAGTTCCTTTGCTTTGAAAAGACTTCCTTTATGAAATTCTTACACCCTAAAAAAGTGCCTAAAATTATTATGCATTTGTTTTATAGCTCGACTGTTCATGAGGACAATACAGTACATTGTTATTCACTGGTAAGAATGTTTGCAGTCACTGACTGACATACGGTCAGCCTCTTGTGGGTTGATAATTTACAAGAATTTGGGTGTATATGTGTATTTATTTTTTCTGTTTAGATTTTCATGGTCTCTCTTACTCCAAAGAATCCTTTTTACATGAGCTTTTATCCCAGGAATGAACATTGTAATTGCCTTTCAAAGGCACCCACCACTACCCATGTGACTAAACCCCAACTCTTCCCCAGTGTTAAGTAGCCCCTTTTCTAAGTCACAGGGTTTTGTTTCTAATTCATAGCCTCTAAGGAAGCGGTTGAGCATTTGAGGGCCACCCTAACTTGGATCTTGCTCACAAGCAACAGCAGATTGTAAAAGAGATATTTTGCTAAGTAAATTACAAAATATAACATCCATTTGAAACACTAGGGGGAAAAATTAAGCTAAGCGTCAGTGGTATTCCCATATAAACTTTACAGTAATTTGAGCCTCTGACTTCCAGGGCAACCTGGGTCTTTGCACTTGGAAGGGAGTTCTGAGTCATTCGATTAATATCAACTCTATCAAAATTAGCAGAGATCAAAGCACTGAATGCCTTGACATCTCTGATTTTTATTAAAAGCTTCCCTTGACTTCCTGGCTGGATGTGCTGTTATCCACAGAGCCTGGTGGTACAATGGTTCAGAATCTATGAGCTGGCCCTTTTAATTAACCTGGTATTGAAACCATGGTTTGATTATGAAGACCTAATTTGTGTGTTGGGACTACAAAGGATGAAAAGAAAATTATTAATAAGATTTAGGAAGACTATTCTTTTGCCAAGTTTAACTCATTTCTAGACAATTTGCCCTTAATTCCACCTAAAAATCGGAGAAATCCCAATACATACACACACACACAAATGTTTTTGACATTTAAAAGAAAACTGAATAGCAAATAATTATCTGTTGATTATTAAATTTATTTTTTTGTAATGATCCAATGACTCAGACCCCTAAACCAAAAATTATTCACAAGTCACAAAGGAAGCTTAACAGTTTGATAAAAACATATTATTTTTAAAAGTCTATATTAAAAAAACAAAAAATTGTATTTCCCTCTCCTTTGTGGTTGAGAAGTGTACTTTATTTAATCAGGAAGTTTTTTGTTTTTTTTTTTCATTCAGACAAAACCTATTTGCACTCTTCATTGTCATTGAATATTTTAAATCATAAAGATTCTCTATTTGTCAGTATATTCTTAGCTTCAGTCTTTTGCTTATTCAAAGCCTGATGTTCTCCTCTTTGCTTACCTTCCTATCCTATTCCTGACTTTTTCATAAGCTAAATTTTTCTTTTTAAAACACCTTTTTCTATTTATCTATGACACAGGCTGCAAATTAGATCTTTATGAATTTACAATTATAAAAACATTCCTTTCAAAAAACAAGTCATCTTTAATGCATTGGGCTGTTTATAATTATTCAACACATTTTTATTTTACTATTGGGGAAAAAGAAAGAAACACCCATGTTATACCGTGCAATAAAAAGAGCTCATAACTTTTACTTGCATTTCATCAAGTTTTCTATTAGAACTTCTTTCTGGCTATTTAAATATGCTTAAACTAATGGTTTTCTGTAATTTGTCTTTTTTTCTTTGGAAACATACGGTGCCATTGTCAGTTTTTAAAAAGAAGCAATTTTCTGACTTTTGAGATTGAGTAGGTCAAGGAAAAATTACTACTGTTGAAAACCTGTAATTAAATAGAAAACGCAGCTGCACTTATGAGAAACTAAAATTAAGTTTATTCTATTAATACTTGATTCTGAAATGCATTTTTGAATTTTTGGTTAAGGTTTCATTTAGAGCCTTGCCTTATCTGTACTCTATCTTCACTGATTACTTTTAATAAGTAACATTTAGGAATATAATAGTCTATTCTGATGAAGAGACACTTCTGATCCCTTTCCTTTCCTCCTTAAAATATCATTTTTCAGAAGCATTTTTAAACAAACTCATGAATTTTTTTGTCATTTTGTCTTATTATAATTATTTAAAATAAGTATGTTCTTAAGCATTAAAACTATATATCTAGGAAATACATTTTAAACACAAACCTTCATGATAATCACACAAAAGGTAGCATTTTAGAAAATAAAATAATCTAAACTTTCTTTTTGTATTTCTATTCTTGTTAATTTTTCTAACTGTGATATATACCATTTTATTTCATTAAACAATACTATATAAAAATATAAACTAATGGCTGATTTTATTTCATTAAACAATACTATATAAAAATATAAACTAATGGCTGATTTTATAAGATTACCAGATCCATTTTCTCTGATCAGAGTTCCTGTATGAACAATTCATCAAATTAGGTTACATTTAAAGAGCTAAAATATTTTGTATAAACACAAAGCTAATAAACAAATACAATGATTTAGAACAATTTAAAAAGTCATAATATTTGTCACTGCTTAATTTTAATGATGCATTTTAACAAATCAAGATAAACACCCTTTAACCTCTCCTACAAAACTCTTGGATTGAAATCTGAATAACATTTACATAAAATTAGGTACAATGTGAAAGCCTTATTAAAGCAAATGTATGAATACTATAAAATTATTTATGTATTGAAATTCTAGTAACCTCTGTTTAGAAACTGAAGCTGAATGTCAGAATATACATAGATATTTGCTATATCTTTAATCACAAAGCTGATAATTTTTCTTAAGTACATTTTAAGTGACAAAGTAATATTTTAAAAATGTAATTAGTTAACTGCAAATATACCTAAAAGCTTAAGCTTTAAAACTTTATTCTACTTTGGAGGAAATAAAAAGAAAACTTTTTTTCTGGAAAGAATGTTCTGGTTTTGTTTTCGCTTTTGTTTAGAATTGTTGTAAACACGTCTTTATCCAACATGTTTATTTCTTTATTCTGACTACAAACCCATGTTACCCTAAAACTGTAGAGCAGTGGCTGGGAAATAGATATTTACAATAAATAGACAATTACTGCAGATTTACTGGAAGAAAAATACTAGGAAGTGATAAAAAGCCCATGGTTTGAAGAGGGAAAAATTACAACAAAACCTAGACTCTAATGAACATATTCCTCTTTGACATCCCAGTTCTGCCCTGTTACCTGTGCTGTTTGGTCATTTCTGTTGGTTTGTTAATATGCTAAGGCTCTTGGAATTCTACTTTCCAGATGTTTATATTCCACAGAGGGAAGGAAAACTGATCCATGAAGTTGCTATTTGCATAAAATGCCGAAGCATCTGTCACAGGCTCCCTCCTAGTTGAGCTGGGAACCTGAGGTTCCTGCAGCTGGTGGGCCTCAGAGCTAGGTACCCTTGCAGACAGTGAGTGTCCCAGTGAGGACTGCATCTAGGGTGAGACCTTGCCCAGCTCACAATCGACTTATTTACCATTATATTTTTTATAGAATGATGATGTAACTGGTCCTGGCTCTCTCTCTCTCTCTCTTTCTCTCTCTCTCTCTCATACACACACACACACACACACACACACACACACACTCCTAACTCTGATTCAGGTCCCCAAACAATTGTGATTGACCACAATTCTTGATAAGTATGTTTATTATGAGGGGCATGATGAATTAATCATAATCATGTTGCACATCATTGCATAGTACAAAGGACAGAATTGTAAGGCAGGGTAAGAGTTATTTGCAGGGCTTTATTTTAGTGGGGATTTTTGCTTTGTTTTGTTGTCTTTTCTCCTCTTGTGTCTAATTAAAAACCTATCAGTGTGGCTATCTTTGTGCAGCACACACAGAAAAGAAAATTGGTTCTATTGCTACAATAAATTGTAAAATCAGGATGGATCAAATAAACTTTAAAGGGGTACTTTTCAGTGCCACTCCTTTTCTACATTTATTCCTGCACGACACTCAAACCAACAATTACAAATGTCAAGTTCAGTGATCAAAAATGTCTTTAAACTCCATTTACTGGGCTGCTGCAGAAAAGTAGACATGATTTCTACAACGATGAATATAAGCCAGTTTGAAACCAAAATTATTTGTGATATTTTTTTAAAGCACATTTTAAATACATCTGAAAATATCTGGTATAGGGATGCTATTTATAAAAACATTTTTTATTATCAGCCTACTTTAATTTTTTCAGCGCCACATATTCACTATTACCTGTTTCCTGAGGATAGAGTTACTGTAATCTGACAAGGTCTTTGTAAGTGAATGGTCCAGAGTAGCAGGCAAAGTACCCAGTTAACAAATTCAGACTTTGAAATAATAACAGTTCTTTATAACAAACTGGGATAATTAGACGAAAAGTTTCTCTGATGCAAGTTCATCAGTAAGCAGTAATCAGATAGGAGGCTTCTTTGAAACTTTTCTGATTCATAAATAATATAGTAGTTTACAAAGAGGAAGTCTGTGGGAAGCAGCAGTAAACAGTCTCACAATCCATCTGTTATTATGGAATCCAGAAGAGCTGAATCAGGATCCACGTTGTTTGTGATATAAAAGATGCTTGGGAAATGTTGCTGAAATAATTATTAACCAAAAATGTCATGATTTTACTTTTTGGAAGTCTGAGTCATATGTGGTTGTGATGAAATTTACCCACCTGTATGGATAAATAGAGGAAGTTTACCTGGATTAACAATTTAACAGAATATCAGATGTAGTTTTTAGAAAGTTTTTTTTAAAAGCATGGCAGAATGTACCTTCATTCTTTAATTACAGGCTAATTTTTTATGGTTCCATTCAAACATGTTCTTTTTAAGGTTGTGATTTTTTTAAAGAATATAGCTTTAGAATCATATTTAATCAAAGAATGAGATTAAATTCAGCATTTAGTATAAAGTAAAAATAACCAAAGCTAAAATATCTCCCCATTCTCCCATCTCCTAACCTTGACCTTACCCCTCTTCTCCTTACTAACAGCCCCAACACATACAAGCACACTTAAAAGAAAGGAAAGATTTAATTGAGATTTTCGTTGTCATTTTCCTTTTAGGTCCAGGAATTATTCTTCAAGTCTAATTTGCTTGATACTCATTTAATTTTTCAAAAATTTGGAAAGAACACTCCAAGAAATGTGTTACTGCAAGGCAATTTCAACAGTGAGACATGATTTGTTTCAGATTTACTCTGAATGAGATCAAAATGTTTTTTTTTTTGTGTGTGCAGCTTTTTGTCTGAAGAAGGAGAATAATAAATATATCCTACCATAGTAAGGTCAGCAACCATCGCTGGGAAATGTGGTGATATTTAACCAGACAGAGGTTTTTAAATTATGGAAGCAAGAGCAACACAATTATTTCTATAGATTTCCAATAATTCTAGCCTAGAAATATAATACAATTAGTCTATCGCTTCCCTTCAATCACCTAGAAATAGATTTATTTGCCCATTATGGGGAAAATGAACTAAAAACCTAGCTAATTTTGAATGCCAATAAAAAGATGAATTTTCGTGGGCCACAAGGTGTAGCAGGTATATGGATATAAATCTTCTGCCATGCATCATCTTTCTTGAGTTCCAAAGTGATTTGGATTATTTTGTTGTATTTTACAGAAAACCCATATAACAAGAATCCACACATAATTGTCCTTTACGTACAGTCTGTTGGGCTGAACCACACAGAAACCAGCTTGGAAAACAAGACTGCATTTTCCCTGCAAACATTGACAATAGTGCCATCTTCTGGTTCCATGAGTGAAGCTGCTTCTACATTCTGTTTGTGTCGAATTACTGAAGTTCATTATTTGGAGAATGAATAATCTTCAACCAGGTTTCCAAATAGGGTCGTTTTTATTCATAAGTGTGATGTTGTGCCTTTTGAAATAGGATTGGAACGACTTCATTCCTGTGTTTCTTTTTCTTTGATGTATCCACCTTTGTAAGTAAAAAAGCTGTTTCTAGCGTAGAAGTTATTTCTCTTTCCCACTCTTTGATTTTTCAATTTCTAGTGTTTTATCCTAAGCTTAGCCTTTGCCTACCTGCTTGATTTATCCTGAGAGCTGTTTATACATAGTTTTAGTGTGCGTCTCTACTCCCCTTCTCGTATTTGGCCTCCCCAGTTCTACTGGTGACGCTTCTTTGGAATTCATTTCAGACTTTAATTCTGTACTCTCCTTTTATACTATTTCTTTTTCCCTATCCCCTCATGGTGCTTCATTTAAATCACCATTATATTTTTCTAACATTCTCCAAATAAGTAAAATTTAACAATATGTAAAATGTAAATGAATAGCTATAATTGCCTTGAAAATCTCTATAGCCATAAAATCCTATCTGCTGTTGATGAACGTTGGAAGAAAAAGCTCCATCTTTTCATGTACATTCGGCAACAGATAAATAACCAAAATAGTAATGTCTCTTTCAACCTTTCAATATGTTCAGTACAGTTAAACACCAAATGGAGTAATGGTAACAGGCAAGGGGAATTCTGTATCTTCAGAATGATTTAAAAACTACCACGGAAAGAACAGCAGCATCGTGGACAGTGGGTGATCAACAGGGACAGCCTGAAAAATAATGAGGTGACCAGGTCCCAGCAAGGGCACAGGAAATGGCACACGGGATGGAATAGGATTTTGTAGAAAGAGGGCAGAACGTGTGTGAATTTCCCGATTGAATGAGTACACAAAAGACACTCGAGCTTTTGTTCTTCTAAAAAAAAAAAAAAAAAAGTTTTGTGTTTTTTGTTTTTTTTTTAAAGTACTAAGCTTGTCAAATTTTAATCAGGGAGATAGATGAGTGACAGATGAGGAGAAGTAAATGATGAGAAAATTTAAGCAGCAAAAAAAGGAAACAAGTGGAAAAAGAAGAACAAAAGCTCACCCAGGGAGAGAGCAGAGAGCTGCAGGGGTGCAAGGCAGGAAGGCAGGGGAGCGGAGGGCAGGGCCTGGAGACCCAGGTGAACTCGACCTCCTTCTTTAACCTTGTGCTTATAAAAAGGAACCAAAACGGCCATTGTTCCCCGAGGCTTTGTGAATCAGAGTAACCTCCTGTCCAGACCAAAGTCAGGGACGCAAAAAAGGAGCAGATTGAAAGGTCCGCTGACCCGACTTTGGTGGCAAAGGGCTGATGGAAATTCCTGGGGGAATAGTAACTGCTACAGGATGCCTCATGGATTTATCTCTGTCCTGCTTCTCAATCAGCATGTCAGAGCTTCATTCTGCAGCTAGATCAGTGGTTTCCAAACTATGCCCGTTAGAATCACTTGAGGAGCTTTTAAAACTCCCTTACTGGTTTGCACCCCAACAGGAGTGACTGAACTACTGCATTTAAGCATGATGCTCTGGAGGGGGTCTAGCAGGCATTCCTATACACATTTATATATTTACAGATCCCCAGATCCTTTCAGTAGGTAGCAGAGGTTGGGGGACCCCTGAACTGGACTAAAAAAAATCTCCCCATAGGCAAATTCTGTGGCTTCAGCCCTTTTGTTAGGGTACTGGACACACAATGGCTGCTTGAAGCTGTTAAGTAATAAAAATTAGCTTTTTGACCTTCTATGTTGTGTGTGTGTTTCAGAGTCATGGACTTTCATTCCAAACCCATATCCTTTCTTCTGTCCTACACAGTCAAACATTTCTGCTTCCTAATTCTATGACCAAGGACAAGCTACTTAACTCTCTCTCCCAGCTTTAGTTCTTCCTTTGTGAAGTGGGCTTTATCACAAAGCTGTTGAGAGGATCAAGTGAGATAATGCGAGCAAATCCCTCAGCTTAGTGCCTGCCAAATAGTCAGCGCTCCAAAAATGTCAGCCGTTATTATTATCCATTTATTCATGAGTTAATTCCCTGCCAACATGAAGGATTTTTTAAAAGTCTTGTGAGAAAGAAAGTATCAAGAACTTTATCACAGTAGCCTGAAAAGGGGACGTCCAACAGACAAGAGGAAGAGAAAGGGTCTTTTTGAAGGCTGGGAGAAAAATTGAAGGTGAGACAGAAAAGATGGAGTGTTTGTTTTAAGTCCAAACACAATTGAAGGCCTCATCTTCTAGCCCAAGTCTCTGATTAAAGAAATGGAGATTTTAAAAAAATCAATAGATAAATCCAACAGCTGGAGAAAAATGCTTCGAGGGAGGGCACATTATTATGAGTAGCCACCTAGCTAAGGGTCCCTGGCTCCCTTCTGTGCCTCCAGCCAGGCCCTTTGATCTCAGACAAACTGAGCCACTTGCTAGCACATCCAGGTCTCAGGCAAGGCAGTGTATCAGGAAGCTACTAGCTGACCCACTTGCAGCTGGCTGGTCCACCCAGGAGACTTCACCTCCTCTCCATGTGGCCAGAAATTGTACCTTAAATAGCAGAGCCTCTCTTGGAAACAGGAATCCCCGAGTTTTCACTGCCACTGCTGGCCTCTCAGCTCAAGTTTTGAAAATCCTTGGAAATCCATGCAAGTTGCCCAATTATATAAAGAACTCGGTTAGTGCACCCAAATAAGGGGTGGGCACAGAAGGAGAAGCATTGGGGTGGGGCTGCTGGGGCAGAAGAAATTGCACTGTGAACAAGACCAAAAGCTTATAATTGAGTTAAATGTATTATCTTTAAGCGGTTGAAGTCTGAAAGGCAAATTAACCTGAGAAGCCCTTGATAACCACTCAGGAGGGGTATAAAGCAGATTGATTTGGGTAGGAAGGGTTCCATCAAAGGCCAGGAAAGCTAGATGATTGGCCATTATGTGTAAATTGGAATCTGTTTTCATAATAATCAACTTGTTAATTTTCAATGAAATTATCTCAAAGAAATTTTTAGCATTTCCTGAACTCTCTTTATTTGCCTCTATCCTTTCCTTTCACCAGATGGACATAATGTCAGTGTTTAAAAGGAAGTATTTATGTCTTTCTTTCAGCAGTTAATTACTACCTGTCCCGCATTTGAAGTTTCAGGCAAGCTTAAGCAGAGCAAAATGGGTGGCCTTTCAAAGTAGAAATTCACTCACTCAGCAAAGGCATAGTGGGTATCTGATGTGTGCAGGCATGGTGGTTGTTTCACTGAAAGCTGATCACAAACACACTCACACAGAAGGATATCCTTGCCCCTACCACTTTGAAATTTTACAAACAAGGAACCAAGATGTTGGGGACGGAATTGTGTCTCCTCAAAATTCTGATGTTGGAGGCCTAAACCCTAGTACCTCAGAATGTGACTGTATTTGGAAATATGGGCTTTAATGAGGTGATTAGGTTAAAATAAGGCCTTTAGGCTTGATCCAATCTGCTTAGTATCTTTATAAGTGAGGAAAAAATTTGGACACATAAAGAGATTCCAGAAATGTGTGGTCACAGAGGAAAGAGCATGTGAGGACATGGCAAGGTGACCTTCTGCAAGGCAAGGAGAGAGACCTCAGGAGAAATCAATCCAGCTAACACTTCTGTCTTGGACTTTCAGCCTCCAGGACTGAGGAAATAAATTCTGCTGTGAAACTCACCCGGTCTGTGGTATTTTGTTAGGGCAGCCCTAGCAAACTCATATACAAGCCAAATATTTACAGAGTAAAGATGCTGTATTTCTTCCCCAAGTTTCTTCAGTAACCATTTTATGTGTTTCTTTTCCAGAAATCTCAGCCCCAAATTAGCCTTTGAACCCCCTGAACAAAGACTCACGACTCTTTGCCCATAACAATTAGATCTGTGTGTGTGTGTGTTAGTTTCACGACCAGTGAGCATTCCTTAGTGACTTACAGAGACAAAAATGCTTGAAAAGGCATGTGCCAACTTGTCACATTGTCTTAATTCTCTGTAGAGTAAGTACAATAAAGTAAAACTTCATTATATCAGGGAATATAGTTTGTACAAAATAGAACCACTTCTACATTGAAAGATTAGTTCTGCCTGGATCCAGTACACATGTCACATTTCTGGAAAGTCATTTGACACAAATCAGTCTAAAAAATAAAACAAGCAGGTGCATAATATATTACTCAGAATAAAATAAACATGGCTTCATTTTTAAGTGCCAGAGTTTATTTCGTCCATTAAATCTCCGTTCAGCTCCTGCGGGCTTGGCGCCCTCTTGTGTCCACTTTTGGGTAGTGTTGATCACAAAATTTTGTGAGCAATTCACCCATGGCGCCTCTCATTCAATCCCTGAAATTTCCAGAACACACAACAGAAGTTAAACTCCCCTTCTGTATGTGAATTATACCAGCTATAAAAACTCTGGACATCTAACTTGGTTAAAATATATATCAGGTGTCAATTGTCAGGTAAACCTTTCTCTGTCCTTTGACTTCCTGAATATTTGAGCTCTTTTTCTATAGATCATTATATATAAAAGGTTTTCCACTTGCTATATTATAATTAATAGTCATTCACATTGATTTGTTAATCCCTCAAACTTTTAGTTCTAAAATGTCTCTCTTCCCAGCTATCCTTTAAAAATCATTTTTACTCAGATTTCTACAGAAAAATATTATATTAAAATGTATTTTTTCAAATAAAACCATAAAGTATATTATATACAATGACTGTATCTCTACAGTTTTTCTTGAGATACCAATTTTCAATGCCACCATTGCTATTCCCATCAAAAAGATAAATGAATATAAGCAAATTGCCAAAACATGACCTCATGCAGACTAGTTTAGTATGTTGGCAATTACAGTACAAAAGGTCACTTTGCACATTAAAGTTAATTTCCCCAATTCATATCTAATAAGGCATTCACCTTGGTTATTTCCTTGTTTGGTGTACATATCATAAAATATGAATTGGTATCTATATCACAAACCATTTGAGCCTCTCCCTATTTCTCATTACTAAAATTTAGTTCAAATAGCATACATTAAAATCTAACCATGCCATTTATATTTACACTGTACTCAGATATATAACCACGTTCATCTGGGACATGGGTCTTATTTCTCCGAAGGGCATCATTAAACTCCCTATGTGAATTCACTAAACTTAACTCCAAAGGCAAGAGGACTGGCAAACTGACAAATAAGGGCTATTTCAGAAGCTTCCATAAGATACAAAGGCAAAATAAATACCATGTAAGTCATAAGAGTGATTGACAACTGTTGAGAACAAAGAGAAATAAATTGGAGCTGGGGTCAGTAGACGCAGCCCTGAAACAGAATGAGAACAATTGACAGAAAGGCTCAGGAATGGGCTCTGCATGGAAACTCCCCAAGTATCCTATTACCCAGGCGCCTTGGTCTCATCTTCGCCAGTAAAAGTGTCAGAATTCCTACCTTCCCATTGTTAATGGACAGGACACGATAAATCCTTAAGAAAAGGGTGTGAGTAAAAAATGCAATTGACCAATCAGTATAGTTTAGGTATTTAATATTGGGCTAGAAGCAAATGCTCAAATAATTCCCTCATTGTTTTGGAAAACATCTCTATTCTTTTAGGCTATGAAAGTTTAAAATTGGAAGTGAGCTCAAAATTATGATGATGAATCCCAAGTGTCTGAATTTCAGAGGATAATTCACCAGGACAAACAATCCTGGGTCATTTCTTCATCCCTGAGAGGCAAAGTGTGCGCACATACACACACACACAGACACACACACACACATCTTCTGTAGGACAGACATTATCTTCAAAGGATGCCTCTTTCCTAGTTTTTAAGATTATATTTTAAGCAATTAAAACAAAATGGAACATTCAAGAAATTCATTTAATATTGTCCCCCTTTTTATTCCCCACTTTTCCCACTTCCTTCTTCCCAAAGTGTTTGGATGAACATTTTAATCATTAATTTTGTTGCCTTCTGCATAAACAAGTAATAAGGTAAATGAGTGACAAGAACATTAGAAGCTGTCTGAGCAGGCCTGGAAAAAGAGAGAGAGAGAGAGAGAGAGAGAGAGAGAGAGAGAGAGAGAGAGAGAGAGAGAGAGCACTGTCAAATTCTCCAATTCTGTGTGGTTATTGTGAGAACCCTCCCCACCCCAAATTGAATGAATTCCTCCATCTTCAGAGTTTCAGAGAACTTTGCTCTTGCCTTTATTAAGGTCCTATTGTATTTAGCCAGCTAAGTGTGACCACAAAGTCCTCAAGGTGAGGATGACTGTGTTTTTGTCATCTCCACTTCCATGTACCTGGGGCAGTGCCTCAAAAAGCCCGGAGTCAGGGCCAGGGGAGACCCAGGTAGGGAACCCAAGGCCCTGGCTTAAGACCCTGAGTGGGCCTCTTCCCCCTGGGCAAGTCCAAACCTGCTTTGAGTTTTCATTTCTTCCATTGTGAAATGAGTTTAGAGAATCACCATAATTCTCAAAATGGTTGAGATCAGATAAGATAATATACATACAAGCAAATTTTAAACTGCAAGCCCTGAAAAAAAGCACCTTAGTTTGGCAAGTACATAGCGGGAACTAAATACACATATATCTCATTATCAGATTCCATGACTTGCTAGAATTCATCCTTTTATGGGGAGCACAAAAAAGTAAAGCAAGGTTTTGTGATGGGTAATTTTACATCAACTGTTAAGCTAGGGTGTCTAGTTGTTTTGTCAAACACTAGTCTAGATGGGTCTGGGTAAGTAATTTTAGATTGAATTACATTAAAATCGGTAGACTTTGAATAAAACCAGATTACCCTCCATCATATGGGTGGGCCTCATCAAATCAGTTGGAGACCTGATCAAACAAAAAGAGAGACCTACCCCCAGCAAGAGTGAATTCTGGAGCCAATTCCTTAAATCTCTCTCTCTCTCTCTCTTACACACACACACACACACACACACACACACACCCCTTGGGTTCTGCTTCTCTGGAGAATTCTGATACACAGGTCTATGTATGTTTTATGTTACACACACATATATATTCATTTATATGTATGGGTCATTGTGCATGTTTCTCCCACAATCAGGTCATAAGCACCCTTGACAAAGGTGCGGAATATAGTGTTCTAGGGAAGGAGGAGTTGGATGAGGATTAGCATCTAATTCCAAAGGGCTTGTACTCACCTTTCCTTACTGCAAGGTATAAAAAGAATGGACTCATTCCTAACAATGGAAACTGCCCCCTCTCAGTCCTTACCCTTCATTCCCTTGCCTGCTGGTCTAGGCTCCTCTCTAGTCTGTCTGATTCCAGGCCCTGTCTCCTCATCCTTCCCACCAATCCAACCACCACACCTCTCACCAGAGGAGTCAAATCATACCCCTCTTTTACTTTAAGTCTTTGGGTGACTCTCACTGTGTCTCCTCTTTGTCACCGAATTCTTTCAAAACATAATTACAGTCCCTCTGTTCCTTGGGGCATTGGTTCCAGGACCCCTTTTGGATTCCAAAATCCACAAATGCTCAAGTTCATTATACAAAATAGCATAGTATTTGCATCTGACCCACATTTCCATAAGCTTTAAGTCATCTGTAGATTGCTTAAAATACCGAATACAATGCAAACAATATGTAGATAGTTGTTATACAGCCCTTTATTTGTAATATCTTTATTGTTGTATTCTTATTTGTTGTTTCTGTTTTTCAAATTTTTTATGAACATACAATTATTGTACAAATTTATGCAGTACAGTGTGATATTTTAACACAGGTATACAGCCTGTGCTGATCAGGTCAGGGTGATTAGCATTTCCATTCCCTTATTATTGCTTTATGTTCTTTATGTTCTGGGCCTTGGATATCTCTCTTTTAGTTCTTCCTAAAAATATATATTAGGACATTGTGAACTACACTTGCCCCACTGTGCTGTGGAACACTAGAATTTATTCCTTCTCCTTGTGTTTCAGGACCTGCTAACCCAACCTCCCTCTCTCCTACCTCTACCCCATCACTCTGAATCTCTAGTAATCAATATTCTACTTTCAGATAGATATTTTATAATTCCCCTATATGAAAAATAAGGTATGTACCTCATAATAATAAGATATGTACCAATAATTTCAATTAAGGTCTTCCATTTATATCCATTTTGCTACAAATGGCAGGATTTTATGGCTAAATCATATTCTATTGTATATCTATACCACATTTTCTTAATGCATTCATCTATTGAAGGGTACCTGGATTGCCAAATTTTAGCTACTGTGAATCACGCTGCAATAAACAGGGGAGTGCAGGAATCTCTTCAATATGCTGATTTTATTTCCTCTGAATGAACACCCAGAAGTAGGATAGCTAGATCATATCTTAAATCTAGTTTTCATTTTTTGAAGAATCTCCATGCTGTTTTCTATAATGATCAAACTAATTGACATTCTCACCAACAGTGTATAAATAAGACTTCCCTTTTTTCCACATTCTCACAAGCATTTGTTTTGTTTTGTTTTGTTTTTTGTCTTTTTGACATAACCATTTTAGTTTGGGTTGGATGATATCTCATTGAGAATTTGATTTGCATTTTCCTGATGGGAATACTATTGATTATTTTTTCACAAATCCGTTGGCAATTTATATTTCTTCTGTCGAACACTATGTCTATTTGGATCATTTGCCTATTTTTCTTGTTTGATTAGGGTTATTTTGACTTCCCTGTACTCTGGATATTAATTGTTTGTTGGATGAATGTTTTCTCCCATTCTAGGTTGTTTCTTCACTCTGTTGATTGTTTCCTTTCCCATGCAGAAGCTTCATACTGTGATATAGTCCCATTTATCTATTTTTTGTTTTTATTGCCTGTGCTTTGGGGAGTCTTATCCAAAATGTTATCGCCTATACTGATGTCTTATGGTGTTTCCTCTGTTTTCTTCTAGTAGCTTCATAATTTCAGGTTTTATATTTAGGTCTGTGATCCATTTTGAGCCGATGTATGTACAGGGTAAGAAGGAGGGGACTAGTTTTGTTCTTCCATATATGTATATCCAGTTTTCCCAGCATCATTTATTGAAGTTCCTTTCTTCAAAGTATTTGCCAAAGGTTTTGCACCTTTGGCAAGAATCTGTTGGATGTAGATGGAGGGGTTATTTGGGGGCTATTTTGTTTCAATGGTCTATGTGTCCACTTTTATGCCAATCCCATGCAGTTTTGATTACTATGGCTCTATCTTGGAATCAGGTATAGTGAGGCCTCTAGCTTTTTCTTTTTCCTCAAGATTGCTTTGGCTATTCTGAGTCCTTCATACTTCCATATGAGTTTTAGAAATACTTTTCTAGTTCTATGATGGGTTTCATTGGTATTTTGATGGAGACTGCATTGAATTTGTGATTTTAAACTTTTTCCATCCTCTGTTGGTTGTATCTGCAGAAGCAAAACCTACTGATAAGGAAAGCCAACTGTACTTGTATTTTGTCTACAACATTCCCAGTGTTTCCTACTCTGTGGCTTTGCATTAGTGGCTACCTCTTCTTTGAATGGTCTTGTCTTCTCTTGTCCATCTCTCACAACCTCAGTGCAAGAACCTCTTCCTCTGGGAAGTCTTCCCTGCCAACCCTCTGCAGCACCATTCATTACTGCCTCCTCTGAGCAGCTTCTTCTTATTGCACCCCATCATAACCATCAGCCTCTGTTTTATTTGTCTTGTCTACAAAGCACTGGGCTCCAATATCTGGCACATAGTGGGTCTCCCAAATGATCACCCCACAGAAGCAGACTCAATGCCCCAATCCCCAGCAGCAGGCTTCCATCCTGACCACAGACTGGTAGAGTACTGCAGAGAATAGGCCAGGCTTCTGCACACACCCCTAGCTGGAGCCAAAGGAACCATCTCCTTCCTTTCCTTCAGGGCAGTCAGGAAACCTGGAGCTAGTGATCTGGTGACTGGCAGTGCCTGAGCAGTGTGTGGGCTGACACACTGTGAAAGAGGACCGAATGGCACAGAAAGCCAGAAGCCATCAGGCCTGAGCCTATGAGAGAAAGATCCAGAATTATGCAGAGCCTTGGAAGCGGTCAAGTAAAATAATGATGATGATGATGATCACAATATTGATAACAATCAATACTAAAGTGGAATTAAAGGTGGCAGTTCAGGGGTAGCAGGAAAAGAGAACAAGCAAATAAAACTGGGAAACCTTATACTGAAGAGAGATGAAGGGCCAGCACCTGGAGAAAAGACTGAGAGACTAAATATTGTCATTTATAAATCAATAAATTGCCTTAAAATGGTATCAGGATTTGCTATTAATTCTATTTAGAAAAACTTCTTTGGAATGAGGAGCCCTCTTTTGACATAATTGATGTTTTCATTAAATTTTCCATGGTTACCAACATTGATTGTTGTTTATCATAATTTTCCTTTTAGGAAACACTCCTAAAACTGTTTTAGAATGTGGTCATGAAATTTACAAAGCATTATATTATCTTAAATTAATAGGAAGGAAGGAAGAAAGAACATTCAAGAAATATCAAAGAGGTAATAAAATTCATATTTTTTCTAGATAACTTTAACAAATCCTAATAAAGGACTGATTTGTAAAATCAATAATCTCTTCCTTGACTGTAGAATCAAAGTGGTTTAAAAAAAAAACAAAGAAGCCAAACTTTTTACATTAAGAACAACTGGCATACTAAAATAATTATTTATAAGTAATAACATGTTAGTCTGAAACTTTAGATACCAGCCCTGACTCTCAGAACTGGGAAAATGCACTTGGCCCAGTTGAGAAGCCACTGAAACACTGTGGGTTTGGCAGCACAAGTCAAGCCCAATCCCTTTGCTATTTGAATTCATTTATTCTTGGCAAAATATAACTTCCTGCCCCTAAGAAGAAAGATTTTTAAAGTCTCATAAAAATGATTCCAAAGTTTTCTTGGACTTCAAAAGGCTCTTACAAAACAACATTTTTATTAGTGAAATTTATGGAATATGGGTGCATACGGATTACATTTTCTTATATCTTAAATAAGTAACAATTAGGGAAAACCAGTGGGATGTAGAGTATGGAGATTGTTGGCACAGGAGAAATCCATAGGAGACCTCTTTGTGTCTTTTCCTGCAACTCATGGGAAATAATCTCCAGAGAGGGTCTGTGTTCTGTCGAGGAACTTGGGGTCTGGGGTACAGCCATTTCTCTGCAGATTACCCAAGCCCAAAGCCCACGACAGAGGGAGGCAAACTCACAGCAGGGTTCATCAGAGCTTTCAAAAGTGAACCCCAAAATGCCCATCCACTGGTCTTATTGTTAATTAACGCTGCCTGTTTCCACTACTTCCTGTCATAGGAATCCTTCTCCCAGCTCCTCTTTTATGAGGCAAACAACTACCATTCTCTGTGTTAGGACTCTCATCAGGTCTGTGCCAATATCAGGAAGCCAATCCTCCTGTTGCTAACATTTTACTCAGTTGTGTCATGTTTTTCAAAAAGTGGAAAAGTTTAGAGGTTCCTCCTCCATGAAAGGGTAAATGCCAGCAGAAAAAGCCAAGGTGTGGACTAGGTCTGGAAAGACCGTGATCCTTCCCAACTTCACAGCCAGAGAGTCAGCAGCCAGTTTCAAAGATCCAAAGGATGCTACTCAATCCTTCCACACGATCAATGGAGTTGATTATGAATTTTATATTTTGAGTCATGAGTTAGGTTAAAAGTCTTGGAATTTAATCTGCCAGATTCTATTTATTTATTTATGGTACTGGGAATTGACGCTGAAGCTGGCCTGGAACTTGCAATCCTCCTGCCTCAGCCTCCCAAATCGCCAGGATTACAGGTGTACACCACCGTGCCTGGCTCAGATGTATTTTATATAATGGACTTTTTGTTACCCAAGCATTACTTGTGTTATTTTCTGTAGATGCCAGATAGCTTAGAAAAGTAATAGTCATCATGGCATTCAATGTTTACTATAAATCTGACAACTTATAAAAATTGGCCCCCACTCCAATAGCCCTCCTGGCTGGGTCCCTACCACAAGTAAAGTCAAGTCTTGGTTCCTCAGTGTCCTCAATGATCTGTGATGGTAAATGTTGAATAATACAGTATTAAAACACTGCAAATTAATTGCAGAAGGAAATGCCAGGCTTGAAAATATGAGGCTTTCACAGGACCAGTAAAAGGAAATTTGGAGATCTGCTGGAATTGTAGGAAAAGCCCATTCCACATTCTTCCTGGGAAGGTGTCTGGACAGAGAGCAAACAGAGTGGGACTAACCCTTGCCACAGTGTGGTCAGGGAAGGGGAACTCAGAGTGAACAGGCTGGAGGAAAATACCTAGGAGGAGCTGGAAGCATCCTGTAGGTGCCAGAAAACAAGGGTAATGTGGTGAAATACAGGGACAGTGAGGAGAGATCAAAGCATCCACTTCCAAGGTTCTCATTGAGCAGTTGTGATGATTCAAATATTAAATAATAAAATCAGTTTTAGTATTATGGTTAATTGGAATGGTTTGATCTGTAAAAGACCATGAGGTCAAAAATCAGAGTCAAAGTGAAAAGTTAAAATAATTAGTACAAAATTAAACTTGTAATACAAAAAAGATGAAAATAAGATTGATGTTTAAATCACTTGTTATTTCATTAAGAGATATGTATTTATGTTCTATGTATATAAAGGTACCTATTTACAAGGATATGTATGTTTGCACACATAAGCTATGCTGCTGCATTAGTACCTAAATTTATGTGTGTAATATGTAATGGGTACATAGGAAAGAAGAGTAAACAAAACAATTGGGAGTGAGCTAACACAGAAATAAAAGAAACTTGATTTAGCTTTTCATTGCTGTGACCAAAAGAACTGACAAGAACAACCTGAAGGAGTTAATGTTTATTTGGGCTCACAGATGCAGAGGTTCAGTCCATGGTTGGCTGAATCCATGGCTTGGGCCCAAGGTGAGGCAGAACATCATGGTCAGGGGGTGTGACAGGACAACAACTCAGGACATGGCAACCAGGAAGCACAGAGGAGTTCCACTCACCAAGGACAAAAAATAAACCCCAAAGACACACCCTCAGTGATCTACTTCCTCAGTCACAGCCTCCCTGTCTATAGTTATGGCCCAGTTAATCTACATTAGTGTCACAGCTCTCTTCATTTAATTATTCACTTCTAAGAATTCTTGTATTGTCTCACAATGAGCTTTTGGGGGACACTTCATACCTCCCCAGAACTGGAGGATCTGATCAATATCCTGGGCTTACATAATAATCAGGGGGGGCCTGCATTGAACCACCTCTGACAGTCACACAAAATAATAAACTTAGAAGAAGTTTCAACAATGCATTGAAGAAAGATAAAACAGAAAGATGGACAGAAGAGTTCATTAATCAGACCAACTTTCTTATCTCCCAAAGTTAAAACCTTTAGATAACCCACAAATCATTGTTCAAAGCACTAAATCAGAACACACAGAGAAAAGTTTCTAATGGGTCAGTGAATCATAATGGTAGGATAATGGTTGTGCTCAACTATGAGAGGCTGAGAGGACACCAAGTCTCAAAAAATCAATATCTACCTGAGAGACCAGGACTGAAAACATGCCTGAAAGACTCGATGATCAGTGTGCAGGTCTGGAGCTCCTGGGCTGCACCAGCCAGCCCACACCCAAGGACTCTGGGCCTAGACCTTGCAACTTCTGCAGCCTGAAGCTACATCGTTCTTTTTTCTTTTCTTTTCTCTTCTTTCTTTCTTTTTTTAATGGTTGGTTCTACTAATATCATTGAGACCTGAAATCTTAGAAAGAAGGCCTTGGAAATAAATGAGGACAAATTCTGCTGTAAAAGCAAAGATAAGGAAGAATCCATCTCAATTGCTTTAAATGCTTTTTTGGATTTTGCTTTGTTTTGTTTTTTAACTATTGATCTTTTATTGACATTTTTGTTTATATTATCTTTTTTCTTTCCTCTCTTTAATTTTAATTTGTTATATATGACAACAGAATGCTTTACAATTCATATTACACATATAGAGCACAATTTTTTATATTTCTGGCTGTACACAAAATGTCACATCCTTTGTGTCTTCATACATATATTAGGGTAATGATGACCATTGCATTCCACTGTCTTTGTTTTTAACTGGGGATTGAACCCAGAGGCATTCTTCCACTGAACAACATCTCCAGCCTCCTTTTAAAATTATGAGACACAGATTCACAAGTTGCTGAAGCTGGCCTCAAACTTGCCATCCTCCTGCCTCAGGCCCAAGTAAGTCACTGAGTTTACAGACACGCACCACCATACCCCACTTCCATTGTTCTAGTCCTATGTTGAGCAGTTTTGTAAACCTGAAAGGTTATGTTTTTGTCTGATTTTAAAATTTTTAATGTACTACTGGGAGGTGGATACTAGGTAGTTAACCCAGTTATGCTTTACCACTGAGCTACTTCCCCAGCCCTATTTTATTTTTTATTTTGAGATAGGGTCTCACTCGGTTGCTTAGGGCCTTACTGTTGCTGAAGCTCACCTCAAATTTACAATTCTCCTGCTTCAGCCTCCCAAGTCATTGGGATTACAGGTGTGTTCCACCATGCCCAGCCTTTAATAATAATACCATTAAAGTTATGTTTTTAATTGCTTAGAGTGCTTAAGTAGATGAATATTATTGAAATGGTGGGGGGGGTTTATTTTTAAAAGGAAGTTTGTAAATAGTATGTGAATATTTAATACAATTGTTTAATTTTTTAAATACTAAAAAATTTCTGACAAGTGAAGGTGAATAAACTATTATCCAAAGTTATCATAAACTCTGTTTTAGTATGAATCTGGAATGTCTTCGCCCATAGCTCATGTGTTAAAAGTTTGGTCCCCAAATGGTGACAGGTTGGGAGGTGGTGGAAACTTAGAGATGGTTTGCAGTTGGAGGAAGTGGGTCCATGGGGCCATACCTAAAAAGGTATCCCTGGCCCTCTCTTTCCTCTCTCCCTCCCTCCTTCTTAGATGCCATGAGATGAGCAGCTCTGCTCTGCCACATGCTGTCCACCATAGTGTTCTGCCTCACCACAGGCCCACACTGATGGGACCAACTGACCATGGACTAAAACCTCTGAAACTGTGAGCCAAAACAACTTTTTTCTCCTTTAAGTTATTTTTCTCAGGTATTCTGTCACAGCAGTGGAAAGCTGACTAACAACATATCTTTCCATACTCAAAGGCATCTATGGAGATGGATCTATTCCTTCTTCTTTATTCTAAAACTTATGTGCAGTTGTCATCATTTTTACATTTTATTAAATATAACTTATTTTGATAATTTTAATTCAGTCCCAAGTAAAGTCTTATGTAAATTGGCTTGAACACCTCATGCATCAGAGCTTATGTACCAGTTAGCCTGGAATAGCTCTTCCCACTGATTCTATTTCCAGGACTTCCCAAATTGATACCTTTTAGAGCAAGAAATAGGGAAGGACAGAGCAAGGACTTTGGGATTTTTTTTTTAAGGAGAGAAGGGTAAACAAATTTGTCAAAGTGTCTACATGAAATAGACACTGTTTAGATAACTGAGTCCTCCTCCCCCTAAGTAAGGGGCACTAGCCTGTGAAGCTGCAGCAATGAAGTATGAAGATGCCCCCAGTAACACTGCTGTGGCTCCCGTCCTCTACTCAACAATCCCTCTCAGAGGGCCAGTGTTTAGGAAATGGAGCTGGTGCTGTGGAATTTTCAGTGAGTTATTTTGCTTTCCTTTGTCTTAGCTTACAGAAAATAAACTGCAACAATATGTTTGTATTACTGCAAGAATAAAATGAAAGAGGATGGGATTTCTCCTTTAAAGGTATCATTAAAATGCTATAAAATGTAACACAGGGGACATAGTAGTAGAAGTGAAGTCACTAGAAAGAAAAGGGATACATAAACATCTAAGATGAAGTAAGCATTTGGAAGATCATAAAGTGATGTATGTGTGACATCGATTAAAGATCTTATGTGATGTCTTAAAAAAATAACAACAGCAAAGCTTTATTTGGAAGGAAGAAAACCGGGGGGAGGTTCTTTCTGTTATAAAGAGGAGTTCTTTCCTCAGCAAAGGCAAGCTTACACTGTTGGTCCACTCCAGACCTGATGAGCAATTTGAACAGGATGAGAAGTGGTACCTGGCCCCTGTGTCCCTGCCACATGATCTGCACCACCCTCCAGTCTCCACATAGAGGGCAGAAGCCCAGGACCCAGCTTTGCCATGCTCTCACCATAAAACTAGATGTCCCTCTCTCCAGGGACTGTCCCAGAGTTTTCCAAGCTAAAAAGAGATCTGCACCTATAATATAGAGCTCCCGCTAAGGCTGGTAACCACCTGATCCTACCTTCTCCTTAGGATGCCCTGGTTTCCTTCCCTTTACTGAAAACCAGATGAGGAAATTAAGAATTCCCCTAATGTTTTCCTGGCTCTGGATTTACCTGAGCATGTGCTACCAGTCCAGAGAGACCTGCTCATGCCTGGCACTAGACTGTCACTCCCCATCAGTTCCATATACACTTCTGACCTTTAGCTTTTTCATCTGCACCTTGACCTTGAACTCAGCTTTGTAGGAGGTTCTTGACATCAAAGGAAATTACCACCATCTTTTTAATTATCTTACACAGTTTCTAGCACCTTTTAGCAGTTTAAAAATCTACAGCTGCATTGGGAAAACATTTTTGCAGAGGTAGATAGTCACACAGCCACCCCACAGAGTCCTCACTCATCCCTACAGGGAAACACCTGTACATGGAGAATTTGGCGGTCACCTCTGTGATAGTCCCAATCTAACTAGTCCATAGGATGCCCAGATATTAGGTCACACATTATTCTGGGTGTGTCTATAGGGGTGGATTTTTTTTTTAATGAAATTAACTCATATTGTAGACCAAGTAAAACCACTTTCCCTCCTTCCATTGGGCCCTACCCAATCAGGTGAAGACTTGAGCCTCAGCTAGTAGCCGGGAAACCCACCTGCCTAACTGCTCAAGTTAGAGCATTGTTCTTTTCCTGCCTTCAGACTTGAATTGAAAAAAATCATCTCATCTATAGCTTTCAGAATGGAACTACACATCAACTCCCTGGGTTCCTACCTTGCCAGATCTTAGAACTTGTCAGTTTTCATAAACATGTGAGCCACCCCTGCCCCAATATGTGTGTGGGGGTGGGGGGTGTATGTCTCCAGTTTTTTAAGGAGTTCCTAATAATGTTTATAAAAATGAAATATCTGGGATTTGTTTAAATCTTTAGTTTAAAAAAGGAAAAAAACAAGCAAAATGAATTAAATATCATAGAATCTTACTAAATGAGCAATGCTAAAATTTTCATAAATTGGGTAATGGATATTTTGGGGCTCACTGGAAACCAAATACATATTTGATATTATTCATAATAAACTGGATGCAGTACATATTAAATATATATGCCACTTTGTGCCTCATCAGATTTTGCTGTTTTTATCAACATAAGCAGTATTGTTGTTGAGCATCCAGTGCCCTGCATGTAGAAAAATGAAGCTGTAAGAGATCAGCAGGAGGAGGGATTAGTAACATCCCTGATGCCTTGGTCTTTTTTGAGATTCAGAGTAGGAAACAGTTCAGTTTAAAAGGAAGAGAATGAGACAGTTGTTGGCCAAGTACAAGGGGTAAGTCATTGCTCCCCTCACCCCTCCCCCACCGTGTTAGTTTAAAAATCAGGTAAAACAAAGATGACTCTTAAATTGGGTATCATCCTCATATTCAGCACTCATGGAATTTCTTGGCAGGATCAATTGATTTAAGTCAGACAGAAGTCAGTCCTGACAGAGGGCAGTGGAATTCCTTCCCTAACCCATATCTGAAATATGCCCTAAATGTTTCCTCCAGAGCCAATATTAAGAGGATTGGCTTCAAGACACTTGCATCAGCACTGTAAGGACAAGTTTTCTCTCAGGTGAGAAAGACGACAGTATCAATGGAAAATGTACACAAATGGACCCTATGTCTGTGATCTGTCACCAAAGAAATGACTTTTACAAATCACTTTCTCTCTCCAGCTCTCTCCAGGGTTCTTGCTTGTTGTGTAACAAAATGGGATGGTATGAGAATTGTATAGTCCCTCCTGCCCAGGCTCTCTTAAAGCTCTGTGGAGACAGAGACCTTGTCACGCTTATTCACCATTCCATACACAGCATCCGGCACAGTTCCTTGAACATAGGAGTCCAATTCACATTTAATGAAGGGAAACATTAAATATAAAACAATTAGTTGGATTTGGGCATAACTCCAAAACTTTTTTGGCCAGGAGAATTTTTAATAATTGTTTATTTCCTTGCCCTGTATCTTTTCATGTTTAATCTCCTTTCCCCTCAAAAGAGACTCCGGAATAGAGAATGGCTTGTATCGAAATATGACCACTAGATGGCAGAACGAACCCATTGCAGAATCATCCCCCAAAGCAGAGCCCCAGGCCAGCTGTTCCAACTGAGGCTGCTCAATTAAGCCCACCATAAATAGTTACCACAACCTTGGCTGGTGTTTTTCACTACATGCCCTTCTTTTGTCACTGATTACAAGAAATCTATATGAGTTTTACTGTTAATGGCAACATAAACGTTCTGCTGTTTTAACTCTGGTATACTGAAAATGTCTTTATTTAAAATTTTGCTATTGCTATCATGTATTTTTTCCATTCATTTTGACTTTTTTTTTAATACTACATAAAAAATTTCATTTGTCTTGGTTACTGTACTGAGTTTTTGTCACTCAAGACAAGTTTCTTGCTCTCCTCACCTTAGCCTTCTATAAATGAGACTGCTTCCAGTGACCAAAAGAAAAATCTTACAGAGACCAGGTAAGAGACACTTTAAATGTCACATTGGAAAACTCAAACACAAACAGAATCTCAGTGGTAACAAAGGTTTGGGAAATGAATGATAACACCAGTCCTATAAATCCCTGTTTCCGGGACCTTACTAAATGACAACATCCATTAACAACTGTAGATGGCTCCTTCTGCCTCTCTCTCTTTATCCAGGAACTTGGAAAGCTCAGTTATTGCAAGGCATAGAGGTCAAAGGATGGGCAGATTACAGGATCCTCTTGGGGCTTTCCCTAAGGCCCAGTCACAGTCAGACCATGGGCACCTCCCAGGCTTCTTTTCTGTGCTGGTGAAAGCACTCACTGTGGGTGAGGTCAGGGACAGGGTCTGTTTGCTCACTGAGGAATCCTGTACCTGGTACCCTGGCTTTGCTCCTCCAGTCTCACTCTGTGCTTCCTTCTCTCTGGCCTTGGGAGGCCCATCACCAGAGCCTCATCACCTGGCTCTGGTACCATGGTCCGTGATTTTATATGCAGACTTGACCTTCAAGGTCATTACATAAGTATCCCATTTGTTGTAGTAGAAAGTAAAGCAAATTTTATCAACAATGTCAGCCGGAGTTATAACTTTGAAATATCCTGATTGGTAGTAGTCTTGGCCTGGGAAGAGCATTCAGGGGAGGGATGACTACTGGTTCCAGCCACTGCATCAGCCCACGAGACTTCATAGTCCCCCACACCTTTATAAGCAGTCCCCTGATTTGTAAACTCTCCTTGAATTATCTCAGTTCAATTGTGCCTTTTGTTTTCTATGGGTGCCCTGACTGACAGACATCACAAAAGCCTAACAGTACCTGGCACATAGGATCTCAATTTGATAAAAGTTATTGATTTGAATGGGTTGAAAAGGGGAAAATAAATAAACCCTCATGTAGAACTAATATGAACTAAACTCATATCAAGGCGCACCTTAGAATCAGGTGAAGCAGGGTGGGTTATGTCAAGAGAATGCTCTAAGGGGCATGTGTTCTGGGAAGATGTAGGCATATCAAGTGCATGGAGGCGAGATATGTAGACCTTGGATGGGACACCAGGTACAATCACACTGGGCCATTGCATTTGAGGGTGCATGGGCCACCAGGTGCTACATCTTGTTCCTCTTGTCCAAGATCATTGAAATTTAATTTTGAAATGTTTGTATAAAAACATACCAAAGATTTTATGAAAGTTCTGATGAAGCCATCCCCATTCAAGTATAATAATCTTGTATATTCAAGTATAATAGAGTCAAGTATAATCTTATAAATTCAAGTATAATAATCAACCCCTCTGATTGAGTTGTCCCAGTTTCTGGAATTTCTAGAAACTTCCATGGATATGTCTCCAATTTTCAATGACTATGTGTCCCTCAATAACATTCTATGTATTGCTTTATCCTGGTTTCATTCATATATTTATTTTAAAATACCTATGGAAAACTAAAATACTCCACAATTATTATAATAGCTGGAGAAACAATATTGAGAAAGATGGCAACGTCCTTGATTCATAGAAGGTAAGTTCTATTGGGACAGACAAGATAACATTCAGCTAAACCATCAGGGTAGTCAACTAATTGAACACCTTCAATGTACCAGACATTATTCCAGGCTCTGAGGACATAGAACTGGATGAAACACATAGACTTGGTTTACATACTAGGAGAGTAAATAGAAACGAGCAAGGATAAGAATTCACATCTATGTTTGTGATTTACACTGGGTTCCTTAAAATATAGAACTTGAAGAAGAGCTTATGGCAGGAATAAGGGAGTGGGGTGAAGTGGGCCAAGGAGAAAACACACAGGGATGGTTACCAAGCTGAGTATGGCTTCATCAAAAGCACAACTGTGTCCAGTTTTGCCTCAGCAGACATGAGGGAACAGGGTGGTTACTTCAGAGGGCCTCACTGCTCATGGAGGAACACACCTTGCTGTCTGCCAAGATGGTGGCAGAGCTCAGGGAGCCTGCTCTCAGGCTACTCAAACCCTCCCCCCTTCTGTGGCTCTCCGGAATGTGGTGGGTGCCAGGTAATCTTCCTGGGGACTTCCAGTGGCCATAAAAGTATGGTGTGATGCATCCAGGGAGGTCCAGGGGGTAGTTAGAAAGCATTACATGTCATGAGGACACTAGGTAGAGAATGGTATAGGACATATAAGAATGGCAAAAATTTGAAATGTTAATGAGCAGGCAGGTAAGACCCTCTGAATAGGATATGATTACTGGGTTAAGTATTTGAAAACATGAGAGAGTGAGCCCAGAGGGAGAAAACTAGGTGGAGAGAAAGAGAGCGGTCGGCCAGTGAGTCTGCAGGAGATGAGCTGTGAGAGCACAGGTGCTGAGGCCAGGGAACCAAGGAGGCTGCCACAGAAGCTACTGGGAAGGGCCTGGGAATCCAGCCAAGAAGCCAAGGTGACTTGCACTAGACCAGAAATGGCAGAAGTACCCTGAGGGGGTCAGACCTCCCATGGACTTTTGAGTATTTGATGGGAAATACATGTGGGTAGAAGAGAGAGGAAGACAAGGAAGACTATGTTTCTGAAAGGCTGGAGCCACCACTGACCTTGACATGGAAATGGGAAAAGTATGTGAGGAGCAGCAGAGAGGCCTCAGAAGTTCCATTTTGGAACTTCAGGTTATCACTTGTACAGACAATATGCAGTTCAAGGGTGAGTGAAGTCCTCACTGGAGATGTGATTATTGAACCTTTTAGGAAACAAATGGTTATTAAAACCAGAAGTCAAATAAGATAATTTCAGATAGGGGGAAGTTTGATGAGGAGAAGTAAATAGAGTCAGGAAATCAAAGGTCCTGCCAAAGGAGGGAGCTGCCTGGGGAGGAGCGCAGAAGGCCACTCTGCACAGGTGAATGGCAAGCTGAACTTTGAAGAATGGTGTCCCACTCATAATCCCACATATAAGACCCTTGGAGAAAGGTAGTTCCAGGTTGGAAGTTTTAGGTTTTAGAAAAAGCTACAGTGCATATACCTCATTGCACACAGTACCCTAGGCCCCTCCCCACCATCAATCATCCACATTGCTGCAGGAAACATTGATTGATCTCACTAAGCAGCATCAATCAACAATGGTCTTGTGTCAGAACACATTTTACCTCTACACAAGTTTGCAACAAGCCCATTTTTTCTCTTTTCACTTTTTCAATACAAGGCACTATTTTCAGCATTCATACACATTAATTAATTTGCTTCATCATTTAATCTTCCTCACTGCTCCAGGAAACAGAGATGCTAATAGTATCACCTTGCCACAGGTAAGAGGATGGAGGTGCAGTGTGTCTGCACCCTGCAGCAGCAGAGCCCAGCTCACTGGTTCCTGGATCAGCCTCTTAACTATCAAACTACAAATAGGTGCAAATGTCCTCAGGTGGAAGCAGCATAGAGTATCTGAGAAACCAACTGGCTGCAGGAAGAAGTACAGGGCCAGACAGAGCAACCTGGCAGGGTCCATCCTGTGAGTTCTTTGTGAAGCTGAGATTCCTGAGCACATGTCTTTCTTCTGCATGTTTTTTTGTTTGTTTGTTTGTTTGTAAACAAGTTAACCTGATAAATGTCTTCATAAATTCATGCTGGCTGCTCTCTAGGGAATAGGGCAGAAGATTGTCATGCTAGCAGGTGAATCAGCCACACATCTCAAATTCCTGGTCTCTGCAGCCTCAGAAATCCCTAACAGTGTATCAAGAATTTCAAGTTTGGAGAACTGTGAAGGTAGAAATCTGGAGGTCTTCTAGGTCCCAAACTGGCCATATTTAAAAGCATGACCACCCCAAAGCTTTATTTGCCACTTGCAATATTGTCCCATGCATCTTCTCTATTTCCTCTCACTCAAGTGCTTTATCCTTTGTTAACTCCACCTCTACCTTTATGTGGCTTTAGGCATCTTAGGGTTTTAGACAGTGATTTCTACTACATGGCATGATTCTCTCAGAGCCCCTTGACACACCATCTGTCTTCATTAGAAGATGAAGATGACACCATCTGTGTGCGCCAGACTATGAAACCTCAGAAAGCCATTTTCCCTGTGTCCATCTCAATCCAGTGGAATTTGGGGACCCTAGACCTGGCAAATTCCTCCGTGGGCTCCTGGAAGGAAATTTTTCTTGATATAATCATTGCTGTGTGGGATTGAGATATCCTGAAAGATATAAATAAAGATACAATACAGATCAAGGCACTTATATGCCAGGACTGAACAACGTTTCTTATCAGAGCCTCCTAAATAGTTCTCCCCAAACTGCGATCAACCACAGCATTGCCAATGCTGTGCATTTCTTGCCTCAGGCATGAACTGTCCAGGAAAGCGGCATGAGCTACGTGAACCGCTGAGCACTGGAAATGTGGCTCATCCAAATTGAGGTGTGCCGTGAAATACACACAATGTGAAAAGCTTAGTCCCCCAGCACCAAAAACTGAAATGCATCTCAATAGTCATTTTTATATTTATCATATATTCACATGATTCTATTTTGGGTATATTGGATTAAGTTAAATTTGTTGATAAATTAGTATTTTAATTTTTAAATGTAACTACAAACTGTAAGTGGGGAGAGAGAGACACACAAAAAAAAAAAGAAAGAAAAGAAGAGGGAAGGAAAGAAAAGAGGGAGGGAAAAGAGAAGGAAAAGGAAGGAAAGAAAAGCAATGTCTTCATACCATTACCTGTTTCCTCTGTCTATCCTGATTCCAGGTTTCCAGGACTCAAAGTCATTTCTGTCTTTCAAGGAAGTCCCCGTACCCTTAACTGTGGCCCAAAAAGTCACTTTTATCTCTGAGAGAAGAAATACACTATGTGCCTCCTTTGATCAGCTGTGTGTGTCCTCTGATCTCCCTGCAAGTCACCCCAGCCACATCTCATGCAGGTAGAGACTCTCCTTGTGAATGTCACCCAGAGGGATGGGTGACAAGCTTAGCTCACTGGGGCTCTTAAGACTTTTATCTGAAATAGCACAAGTAGAGGCCTGGAGCCCCCCTTGACTGGAGTATGATTCATTTAAAAATACTACTAACAGGGGAATTAATTATCTTCTTGCAGTGACTTATAAATGTATAGAAAAAAAGAATGTGCAGGGTTTTTCTGCTTGGAGTATTTCTGAATATCATTAAAGACAAGCTTTGTTTTTCCCATCTTGCTAAATATTATAATGTGCATAAATGTTATTGTATATCTTTAAATGACTGTGGATAAATTGTTAAAATATTGCACACACACCATCTGTAACAGTACCCTTAGAGAGGAAATGAGTTATATCATGGAAGAATACTTATAAAATTCTAAAGATTTGATACTGCCATTTATAAATCAAGTGTAGTTATCAAGATGTGTGGATACACATCCAGGCTGTCTTTTCTTTTGCAGTTTGCTTTTTTATTCACAGCCTTGGGGGTCTGAATTACCCCTGGACAAATGTATCTTCTCTTTTCAGGCATTAACTCTAAAGCCGGGGTTAGTATGGTCAACATCCATGGAGAAAATATTTTTTCAATCTACAACATCAAAAAGTAAGTATTTACCTAGTTAAATGTTTTAAATTACTTTTTCCTCCATGCAAGATGCCCTAAAGTTTTTTGGTTTTGCTTTCCAGCTCTACAAAGGACTTGAAGAATCATGGCTTAAGACTTTAAAGGATTGTCGATAGCAATGTTCAGCCACAAAGATGACTTAGTAGTCTCTGATCTTCTGTTTTATCCACTGATTGTCCAGAACACAGACCACAAAACTGGCTCAGCCTTAGCCTCCCTGAGCATATGATGAGAGCCATGTGTTTTCTGGACAAGCACCTCCTTGGTAAGCCCCCAGAGCGTGGACTTTACAGATTCTTCTATTAAGCCCAGGGATTTGGACAACCCTTGCAAAAAATATTGCTAATGCTTGTCATCTAAGTATGCAAGGAGAGGGCAATTCACAAATAAGCGAAGACATTTCTATCATTCTTAGGGGGCCCAGGACGGCAGAGCTTAGCACAACTGCTTGGGTCTCTTTGTCAGGAAACACTTGTGAGTCCAGGACCTGCCCTGCCCCCACCCCACACAGGGAGCAACCGCCCATTGAAGTCAAGATCAAGATGCTGGGAAAGCAGTATGTGTCCATAAAGAGAACAAAAAAGGGGACATTTCTTCAAGTAGCTAAAATTATTCCATCCCATAGTTCCTGCAGAGCCTGGCACACTGTAGGAACATAACCCTTGAAAAGCTTGTGTCTCACATAGCAGAAGAACACCTATTGCTTCCTCCTACTTTAGGTAAAGAATTCAGAGAAGGGACGGGACCCGCTAGGCAGGTCATTTTCCATTTTCAATCTCACCAGTATGCATCCTCCTTTCTTCCTTGATTGTAGAACCCTGGACAAGCATCCAGCAGATATCACCCCACTGTCCCCTCTGCTGATCCAGTCAGACACACCACCTCCTAAGGAACCCAACAGAGAGCCTAGTAACCGCTTTGAAGGTCAAGCTTTCCCATCTCCCAAAACTCCACAAAAAGACCAGGCATTATCCCGAGTTCTCCAGGGAAGCAGGACCAATGGGCTGTGCATTCAGATGGCCTTCAACTTAGTTTTTTGACTTTATGACAGTGTGAAAACAACAAGCATTCAGTAGAAAGTATACTTTAAGTTATGAATTTTGATGGTTTCCTCGGCTAGTATTATGCACTGTGGTTCTCCTGTGATTCTGGGCAACAGCGTCAAGCCATACAGTTACCAAGATGAAAGGCAGTACCTACTCTCCAGTATACTGTGTGAAGCTGAGGTGTTTGGCAAGCTAAGTTATGATGTTTAGTATACTGGGGTTATAACCTGCATTTCTGGTTTATGATATTTTCAACTTATGATGGGTTTATTGGGACATTAACCTGGGTAAGTTGAGAACCACCTGAACGTACTGAGGAATTGTAAGAAATGGGCTTGTGAGATGATGGAGGTTGGAGGTTCAAAACCCGCAGGCTGGAGACCCCGGGAAGATTTGAGACTGCACCTGGAGTCAAAGGCAGCCTCAGACAAAATTCTTCCTTCCATAGGGGAGGTCTGTCTATCGAAAGGCTTCAACTGATCTCCAAGGCTCATGCCCATTATGGAGGGTAATGTGCTCTTCTCAAAGTCTGTTGATTGAAATCTTAATCTCATATAAAACACACCCTCATTGAAACATCTAATGTTTGACCAAATATCTGGCTACTGTGGCCTAACCAAAATGACATATAAATCAACCATGACAAGCCACTCAAAAGAAAGACTTCTGAGAAAAACAAGAGTCAACCCAGGCCAGTGCCAGAGTACACACTGTCCATTCATCATTAGGAGCTGGTGGGGCTGGTCAGCTGTCCCCACTGTCATCCAGAGAGGATGTCAGCATCCCTCTTTCATGGTTGCTGACAGTTACCCAGTTCTCAGTGTCTGTTCTGAGCCTGCCCAGAGCAGGGCCACTGTGGGAAACATAAACCTCCTGAGATTTAAACAATCAACCCAAGATGGATCCTATGCCTAAAAGAAGAGCCAAAACTATGAAACTTTTAGAAGAAAATATTTAGAAGATACTATTCTTAGTAGTTAAAACCAGAAAATACTAAACAACATAATGTTTGGCTACATACATGTGTGGTAAAACCTTAAGAAATTCATGGGAATCAAGTCAGGACAGTGGTTAATCCTGAGGGGTGTGGCAGGAAATACACCAGAGAGGCCCCCCAGAGAAATTTAAGGCTTGGTAACGTCATCAGCCATGCAGGTCCCTCCTCAGAGTTCTGGGTCTCAGATTAATGGGTCCCTCCTGTAAGCTTCTAAGTGTCAACAATCTCAACTTTTTCTCTGCTCCCAAGCTTGAGCCCTGGAGCTGCTTCCCATGGCTGCTGTTTCCATAACACCCCAGTATTTCCTCTTCACCCTTCACTCACCAGCTGACAACTCCACAAGTGCCTAACATTTTTTTTTTAAGTGCTGGGAATAGACAACAATTCTTTATATTTGATTCCCTTTGTTTAAATAACTTTAGTCAGATGATTGGACCCTGATTGATTTAAAAAATTCCTTAGATTGGGTCAAAATAGCCTCTAAGTGCTCCCATTTTAACATTCTTCATAACAAATGATGTATATAACAAATATTCTTTTTTATTAAATTGTTCATCATTTCCAAGAGGAAGAGGTTTTTCATCAGATTCTGATGCTTCCCTGTTTAGAATCCTCCACTGGCTTCCTACAGTGCTGGAGAAAATACCTAAACCCCAAACCTGGGCTGAAGGACCCTCTATAACACCCACACCACTACTTCCACGGTGGAATTTGATTGCAACAAAGTTCAAGCATGTTACAAGCTTTTAGACCAATATCCTTTGGTCTAAGGATGCTTCCTTCTCCTTCTACTCTACCTCCCATATGCTTCCTTCTAATGAGACAATCCTGCGGGAATAACGAGCATAAACCACCCCAGGAGTTGTTAGCAAGAGGCACCTGCCTGCTTCATACACAGGCAGTGTACAGAGAATTCAGCTGATGGAAACACACCACTCCTTCTCATAGCAATAAATAGTATTCCTCTCATTCTAGGTATTCTAGGGATAAGTCTGCAAGAAAAACAGATATGTACCACTTCGGAGGAAATTCATTCCAATATAGGTTGGTTATATATATTCAGGTCTTTGAAGAAGACCAACATCATATAATATAACTGAAGGACATTATTTACTTCCCCTTCCTGTAACAGGATTCCCCTCCCTGTAACATATGTCATGGACCTGTGACTTGTACCTCCTGCAAAAAGATGTGCTTCCTATGTTCTTGGCATTGGGCTTACCCTTACAACTTGCTTTGGCATAGCATGTGAACAGATGTGATGAGCCCCATAACCAAGTACAATTCCTAAGAGCTCGTGTGTGTTTCTGTCAACCCTCTTTCTCTTTTTCTTCAGCCTAAAGAAAGGAATTGTCCATATTAAGATTCCTCCTTCAGTCTCCTAGGATAAAAGACACATGGAGAAGAGTAGAACCATCCTTGAACTTCAATCAACATAGAAGATAAACAAGAAACACACTTTTGTTCTTATGATCCATAGCAATTTCTGGGATCATTTGTTACCACAGGAGAGATAACAAATACAAGAAACAAGATTAACAATCTGAACAAGGAAAACTGGAAGGAGCATAAATAATTTAAGAGACAAAAAAAATTCAAGTTCATAATAAGAAACTTCAGAATATTTTGAGAAAATATATTCATAATCAAGATTACGATTTTTAAAAGTCATTAAAGGTCTTTAAATAATGTATAAAATATTATCTAAAACATGAATTTAATCAAGGGGCTATACAATAAAATCAGCATAATGGCAACCATGTGATCTAGAACAGGGGTTCTCAACTTGATTTTACTTACTGGCCACCTGATAATCTTGTGAAAATGCAGATTCTAATTTAGTAGGTTTTAGATGGGGTTTAAGGAATTGCATTTATAATTAAAAATTCTCAGGTAATTTTGATGCTATTGGTCCAAGATTCAGAATTTGGGAATCACTGTTCTAGATTCTTGCTACTCAGAGGATGGCCCAAAGACCAGTAGCTTCAACATCACCTGGGAGTTAGTTAGACATGTGGTATAGATCCTTAGCCATACTTGTGGTCCGCATCCCAGTAGCATCAAAATCACCAGAGAACTTGTTAGAAACTCAATGTTTTGGACTATACCCCAGGAACTACTGAATCAGAAACTCTGAGGGTGAAACCCAACAATTTTCTAGCAAGTTCCCCATCCATGATTCTAATTCATGCTGAAATCTGAGAACAACTGATTTAGAAATAATAGGGGATGTCTGTTTAAAACGATGTGTAACAAATAACAGAAAAGACAGGTTTAAAAAAAGAAAATGTGTGGAAAAAAAGTGAAATGAACTGTCAAAAGAAGTCAAAGAAGAGGATAAAATACATGATAGCAGTGAGAAGGGAGAAGTTTCCAGACTAAAGGACTCCTAAACATTAAGCAGGATTAATAAAATCTTCACATCTAGATGCTGGTAGGTAAATGTTCAGAGAGAGAGTTTTCAAATTGTCAGTATAGGAAACATTTTTACTCAATGAATCCCAGGCAATTCATTTACTCTTTTAATGTGTAAACTCTATAACTGAAACTGGTATTCCTAGCCTCCCACCCCAAGATGAGTAATATGAAATTAAAATGAGTAAAGATTAAAACTTCTCAGTTTCCCTCCCACATACTCTTAAAACTGCTTTAAAAACATTTCTTTGGTAAATTATTTGATGTTTTCATAGTTATTGTAGAACACTGGGATAAAATAGGCTTGATTTCAGATAAAAGTGATAGCCTAGGGGTTTGGGGTGGAGCTCAGAGGTAGAGCACCTGCCTAGTATATGCTAGCTAGGTCCTAGGTTCAATCCCCAGCACCAGCACTGCAAGAAAACTAAAAAAGTGATAACTTAATCCTTTACTTGGTGGCGTAAAAATGCTTGAATTAAATGGTATTGTGCTTTGTCACCTTTTAATATATATCTTTTAAAAATAGAAATAATTTTAACAGCTTAGTTTTAGGAAGAAGCCAATCTTGCTACAATTGTTTAGCAATTTTGAGTCTAGCAATATAAATATTCAACTATGTAGTTTACTTAATACTAAACACACATATATTAAAAGAAAAAAGTTTACAAGATTTTAGGCAACAAATTTATTCTCTGAAATGCTTTTCTTTTGATAAATCAAAGAAATTGAACAGGTTCTATTTTTAGAGGGAAAAGTTTCCAATACATAGTGGAATTTCATGACCTTTTTGCAATTTGGTTACTAACTTGTGTGACTTAATTCCAAAATCATTGAGCATTTATTACAATCCTACCTGGCTATGAGAAGGCAACTGGTTTTGCCCTCCATTAAGTTTATATTCTGTTGAAAGCAAGCAGGAAGCAAGGAAGAAATGAACTCATTATAGGTAGATGCTACAGAGAAAATGAACAAGATTCAGAGAATAACAAAAGGGATGGGGAGGTATCCTTACAAGGGGTCTTTAGTAACTGTCATATGACCCAAAAGGGCATAAGCAACCATCCATGCAAAGTGAAGGAAGAGGACAGTCCTGGCACAGAAAAGAACAAATACAAAAGTCTTGGAATGTAATAGAGTACAGAGTGTCCTAGGAAGTCAAAAGATATCAGGGGCTAGGCAAGGGAGAGGCCCCAAATGGGCAAATAAAACCAAATAGGGATCAGATGTGAACAGGTTTGATGGCTGTTGGAAGGAGTAATGAAAAACCATGGAGAGTTTCAAGCAGGAAGACACATTTTTAAATTTGTGTTTTCAAAATATTACTTGGTTACCCAGTGGAATAGCTATTATTAAAAAAAAAAAAAAGTAGCACATGTTGGCAAGGATGCGGAGAAGCTGAAATCCTGGTGTACTGCTGGTGAGAATGTGAAACGCTACAGCTGCTGTGGAAAACAGTATGACAGTTCCTCAAAATATTAAAAATAGTATTACCATATGATCCAGCAGTCCCACTTCTCTGCATTTATCTAATAGAATCCAAAGCAGTATCTCAAAGAGATATTTTCACACCCAACAGCAGCCCAGGGGTGGAAGCAACCCTACATGTCCATTGATGGATGAACAAAGAAACAAAATGTTGTCTCTACATACAATGGAATATTATTCAGTGTTGAAAAGGAAGGAAATCTTGATGCATGCTACACCATGGATAAATCTTGAGGACATTATGCTAAGTGAAATAAGCCAGACACACACACAAAAAAACCAAGTATAGTAAGTTTCCACCTACATGAGGTATCCAGTGTGTTGAAATTCAGAGATACACAGTAGTAAAGTGGAATGGTGTTTACAGAGGTGCAGGGGTGGGAGAAAGAAACAGAGAATTAACTATTTAGTGATCAGAGTTTCAGTCTGGAAGATGGGAAATTTCTGAAAATGGATAATAGTGATGGGAGTGCAACAATATGAAAGTACTCACTGCCACTGACGTGTACCTCTAAGATGGTTAAAACAGTAAATTTTATGTTAATAATATTTTACTATGATTAAAAAATGCTGGTGAACTTCAAAAAACACAATATTCTGGCTGTCACATGAATATGGATTGCAAGGGGACAAAAATGGAAGTGGAACAGCAGCTGGAAGGCAGGTAACAATCAAGTTGAAAGGAGAGTGGAGGCTGGGACCAGAAAGCAAGAGCCCCCCTCCCATTGGGAAGGCCATTTTAATAATAACTGATTTTGCAATGACAACATGAAGCAAGCATCTTCTAAAATGTCTAGATTCTCGTTCCAATGAGTTCCACTTTGAGTCTGTTCAATTAGCAATAAAAAAAAAAACTAATGCCCATCAGTATTCCATTTGTGGTATGTAGGAGGTACACACACATGGATATTGAACAGAGGACCACATTCTAGAGAGTGGGAGGGTCCCCCTGTAAGTCCACATGTAGGATTAGCTCAGATTTCCAACTATTTCTTCATGTAAGTATTACTTTAGAATCACAAGGAACTTAGATACAAATACAGATTCTGCTAAATCTAAACTTGAATACTGAGACAGACATTGAAATATTTCTGAAAACTTGTTCTTTTTATTTCAACAAATGCCATTATCAATTGGTCTTTGTGAATATTACCAAATAATGTCTTTATCGTGTAAGTGGATAGACTTCTTATTTGACCTGCATGACATGTACATATAGAAAACAACTAGTAATTACTACTGTTTACATTGTGATTTATGAAAATGTCCTTGGTATTGAATTTTGTAAATATACTTATCTCCTTCTAGTTATGTTTCTTTTTAATTTCAGGTTAAGTGCCTTTGATATGTGCAGTAGGGGTTGGGCCTCCATTTCTGGAAATGCTTGGGACCAGAAGAATTTTGGATTGGAGAAATTTTGAATTTGGGGATATTTGCATATACATAATGAGATATCCTGGAGATAGGACCTAAGTCTAAAGATAAAATTCATTTGTTTCGTGTATGCCTTATATATCTTGCTGGATGGGAACTTCATATAATAATATCTTTAGTTGCACCTTGCAGAAGTCAAGTGTGGAATTTTCCACTTGTGGTGTCCTGCTGGTGCTCAAAACGCTTCAGATTTTGGAGAATGAAGTTTTGGATTAGGAATTCTCAGCCTGTATCAACTACTTCTTGATAACTTGTAGGATGTAAGAAGAGCTTTCATAGCAAGCCTCAGGTCTTTATTTTAAAGTGATATGCAATATGTCATAACATAAAAACAGAATAATTTTTTTCAAGAATATGTCTGATAGACTGATGGCAAAGTGTAAGGTGACTACCTTTTTGTAATACCTGTGTGCAATATTATAATATATTTTTCAATCCTCATAACCTTTCAGGAGGAATTTATGTAATAAATGAAGGCTTGGCTGAGGGGCCACTTTTCACCTTTACTTTGGCTTTTCTCTCCTCCCTTCAAAACTTTGGAAAACATGTAAGCGCATTACTCAGTGAAATATTTTAGAGTATGTTATTTCATTCTGTTCTGTCCTAAAATGAACATTCTAAAACAATTCCCACTGGCACATGTACAAACAGCTTCCATTTGTGAAACAATGCCCTTCTGGATTTTAACTCTCTGACTTCCTGAAAGTTATTTCCAAGGAAACACATCTGAAATGGTGCATTCTCTTTGCTCAGATGCAATTGCTACTTCCTAATGAACTAACTTTTCAGAAATTTTTACATCTTGTTCAGCAGCCAAAGTTCTGCAAACTCTCTGTGTAACAGCAGCAGAAAATAAGAAGACAAAAGGGAAAAGGTCTCCACAAATCCTCTGTGGACCACTGTGTAACCTTGGACCGTGCATCAGGAAAATCTTGCTTCTAATTGGAAACATACTCAGCCTTAATGCTTTTGCCAGCTGGGAAGCTGAAACTCTGCAAATGTGAGCAGAAAAAAAAAATGGGCTAGATGACTTTTCAGTGGAGGGGTTTTAAAAAATGGTATTTTCTCACAGCTATTCCTGCACAGCAAATAACTCACTAGTTAAATCAACAGTTTCCAAGAACTCTAAAAAAGAAACAAATTAGAAGTAATGTTGGGAAGTTAATCTTTGATTTGTTTTCAATGAAAAAGCAATTTGCTCACTATAGGCTCCTGCAACATGAGCACCAGGAGTAGAGTTTTATTTTTCCTATATTTACTTGGGATTCCAGATTAAACCATATCACAGCTTTCAGTTTGACCTAGACCATTAAGTATATTCCATCCTTACTATGAGTCACAGTAGTCACTCTTCAAAGACTCCAATTAGAGTAATTATGTTCTTGCTTTGTTTTGTTTTGGATATCTTTGTTTTAAAATTTTGGGTGCATTATACATAGTAGTGGGAATTATTTGTCTCTCTTCTTATTTTCTGCTGCCATATACATACCTACACATAACATAATTTAATCAATCTCATCCCCTAGTCCCTTCCCTTTTCCTCTCCACCTCCTTCCCCGGGGCCACTTACTCTACTGACCTCCCTTCTATTTTTTTTTTTTTTATTATTTCAACTAGTGCCTTATAATTATATATGTACATATATATGTATATGTATATGGGATTCATTGAGGTATATTTATACATGGACGTAACATAATTTAGCAGATTTCTTTCTCCAGGACTTCCCCATACCCTCACCTCCTTCCTCCCACTTGATATCCTTTCTCTACTCTATGGGTCTCCCTTCTATTTTCATGAGATCCTCCTTTTACTATTTCTCTCACTCTCTCTCACTCTCTCCTGCTCTTCCCCTGACCTGCCCCCCTCTCTCTCTGACTTCCACATGTGAAAGGAAACATTTTAACCCTTGACTTTCTGAGTCTGGCTTATTTCACTTAGCATAATGTTCTTCAGTTCCATCCATTTAACAGCAGTAAATAACATAATTTCATTTTTCTTTATGGTTGAGTAAAAACTCCATTTTGTATATCTACTATATTTTCTTTACCCATTCTTCTATTGATGGGCACCTGGGCTAGTTCCATACTTGGCTCTTGTGAATTGCACTGTTATAAAATTGGTGTGCATATATTATGGTAGTATGCTGATTTGAGTTCTTTTGGATAAATACCAAGGTAACTATGCTTTTAATAAGTCAAAAGCAAAAGGCATTTTAGACATATGTATTTATATACATATATCTTAAAATCATTCTATTTGAAAAGACAAAATAAGATTTTTATCATTTTTACAAACACCAAATTGCTATTTTAACTTCCCATAAAATTATAATGTGAAATTCATATTCTATGATTTTCTTCAGCCAAGGTGTAGCACAGTCCTTGAAGATATCCTTATTCTCACAAAGCATTTTGTGTTTTGACATCTGAGTCACATTTAAGGAGTAAAACCGGCTCTTTCACAGCACAAATAGCTATATAAATGTCCAGAATTGTCTTATAGATTTTACAACTGAAAAAAATGCTATTTGGTTCTTATTAAAGTCATAGAAAGGTCATACTCTAGTGTATCTCAAAACTTCATGTATATATAAATGTCCTAGGAACCAAAATGTAGACACTGAAGGATTGAACCTGTCACAAAGCCTGAGAATCTGCATTTCTGACAACTTTGCAGGGAATGGAATCCACCATAGTTGATTAAATGATGTACTTAACTCAATACCTATGCCTCGATGTTCCCCACTGATTGTTGAATAAAGTAGTTCTCAAACCAGCATAGGTTGTATGATACCAGCTGGGGGAGGGAGGAAAGCATTGCTTTATGCAAAGGGGGTGGGCTGACATTTAAAACAGCAGCTGGTGAGAACTGTATCTACCCAGTGGAGGAATGGCAAGGCTTCTCCCAGCCTAAATTACCATTGTTAGGAAAGATGCTTGAGAAGATTGAGCATGGAAACTGAGAACTTCCAGAAAATAGCCTGGAAAGAACCAAAAGAACAGACAGCACATTGAGTTGTTGCCCACATGGAAAGTTACCAACGCTGGGGCAGGTGGAGGACTGAGTGAGAAGAGGCATTTGTTGAGAGGGAGACTGGCCATGCAGTGGCAGCTTGCACTAGTGGATAGTGAGGTGCCCTCACTTTGGAGCAGATAAAGGAGTTTTGAAAACAGATATTTTAAGGGAAGACTGTGCTCTTCTGCCACATTTTCCAGCCCCACCCCCAGCAAGAAGAATCTTGGGATCAAGGATAAAGGGCTGTGTCCCATATCTGAGTTTACACAACAGATAAGACACAAGGAAGATCAAAACAGCAGTGGAAGCAGGAAATTGAAGCAAGATGTGACCAGGAGAACTGTTTGCCCAACCTCTTAGAGACAATGCAAGGGGGAAAAATTTTTCTAATGTAAACAAGTAGGCTTAATGTGAATTATATGTAAATGTCTCTCATTAAGTACAGGACTTTGGGTCATCTCAGCAACTGATACTTATGTTATGTTCATAGAGAAAAGATTTGTAAAAGCACACACCAGAATGTTGACTATATTTATGAATGATGGGATTGTGGATGGTATTGGGGGGCATATTTCATAATTTCATAAGCAAAATGTTTTACTCTGGAATTGGAAAAAAAATGATATTCCACTTCACCACCACTGCCAAATGAGGCCATTTTCCAGCAGAAGTAGTCTTTGAGCTGAGACCTAAAGAATAAATAAGCATTAGCCAGGTTAAGAATGGGCCTGTGTGGGAGAGGACTCCATATGCTGAGACCTGAGACACAGAGGGCTGGCTGCATTGGATGAGCTGAGAATGTGCCCCGAGAGTTGGGTAAAAAGGAGCAGAATGACTCAGGCTGAGGACACACCAGTAGCCAGGAGACAGAACTCTCAGAGCCTCCAAAGCCAGGGAAGTAGTGTGATTTTTTGCTGAGTGTAATGGCGAGTTGTGGAAAGGTTTTCAGCAGATGGTGAAATGATGTGACACAGAGAAGGAGAAAAATGGAGTTGAGGAGTCAGTTAAGAGCCCTTCACAGTTTCCAGGCAGTAGGGTATGGTGGCTTTTGTCTGTATCAGTAATGGGTTAGAACCGATAGGTCTTAGAGATGGATGGGCTAAGGAATAGGAAATCACAAATACACACACCCCACCCCACACCCCAATCTCCAGAGTTTAGCGCTCAAACAACAAGTGAGTGGAGATACCAGTTTTTAAAGATGGAAACTAGGAGAAATGGGCTTGAGAAGGAAAGGTCCAATTATAGGAATGTTAAGTTTGGAGTAAATGTAAAATAGCCAAAGAAAGATATTGGTAAATAATTTGATTTAAAAAAAAAAAAATCATGGCCATGAGAGGCCATGGATGAACTGGAAGTTTTCGGTGTCTAAGTAGGGAAGTTATGTAATTTACCATCCAAACTGGGACAGTTCTGAGAGTAAAGTCGGGGAGATGCTACTGAGAATTTTTCTGAGATCATAGGTATCAATGGGACTACCTGTGGGAGAGTATTGAGGGAGAAGAGAAAGATACCTAGAACTAACCTGAATTCCAATATTTATCACTAAATAGTAAGTACAGGAGGAAGAGCTAAAATACAGACAGAAAAGGAAAAAAAAGCATGGGAGAATGGGTGACATGGAAGTGAAAAGAAGAAGAAAAGCATTTTAAGAAGGAAGTTTGCTTAAGTGAGTCACATATGGCTAGCAGCTCTAACAAGGTTGATGGAAAATGTTCATTGGATTAAGCAACATGGAAATCACTGATAACATTAGCAAAAATAGTTTGGGCAGAGTAGAGGGTATAGAAGTTGAAGAGAAGGTAGACACTGAGAAAGTAGAGACAGTACTTAGGCTGAGTCTTGGCTAGAAGGGATAATATAGTTACCTAACAAGAGCCATAGTGAGAGAATATAGAATAAGTAGAGAAACAGGTGAAATTAGCATAAGAGTTACTGGGAAGTATCTGAATAATGATGAAGATGATCTAGGAAAATCTGTTCTAGTAAAATAAATTTACTAGAATGTATATAGTAGTACCACTGTTTATAGTGCCAGAAACCTAGAAATGACCCAGTGTCTACCAAAAGGAGAGAAGATGGATATTTACACTGTGAAATATTGTATAGGAGTAAAAATGAATAAACCACAGTAACACACAACAATGTGGATGGATGTGGCAATGTCCATAGCGTAAGTGGTAAACATAAGTGAAAAGAAGTACATATATTATGATACCCTTTATAAAGTTAAAAATATACCTTATAAGGTTCTCAATTAAGGCAATAAAATTACATGAAGTAGAAGAAAAAGAAATAATAAACCTGGGATTTTGGATGATGGTCATTCCATATCATCTCATGTCAGATGCAGGGTGCTGGGAAGGCAGAGTAGAACCTGGAATCTGGTACCAAGATGAAGATCACTGAAAATTCCCAGCTTGTTTCAACTGATAGATTAACAGATGTTTACTACATATTAAAAACTGGAAATGGCCATAAATAGATCTATGTTGGGGATGTTACAAATCACATTTATAATTAATCTAGGTCTATGTAACTGGGGCCCAAATGGCCAGGGTGGGTGTGCAGGCAAGGATTCCATCAGGGCCATCCTGACCTGAGATTGTCACAGAAGACATATTGATTGCACACCTATTTTCAACATAATAGTTCAGACAGAGGAAAGGACACTGCCACAAGACAGAATCAAAAGCTAAGGAGCAGTCTTTCTGTTTTTGCACAGAACATTTTCTACAGATAGGCCTCCTCCTCTTACATCTTTTTCTGGGCATCAGAGAATATTCACTTCACCGATATGAGTTGCGTGAGGCTATTTCATTTTCCAAATCTGCTGTTTGTCTTGTTTGCTTTAGTTACAGCAGTCAATTAATTGTCTCATGTGAAAATGATGAAATGATCTTTCTAAAGTAATTTTATTTGTGATATTTCCATAGATGTAAAACTATACCGCGGTTGTCATTTTAACACATTCACATGATTCATAACCATTGCATTAATAGCCAAATCCCTGAAAGCATGCTTGGCAATATTATTGAAGCAGATTTTACTCCGTTAAATATTAGGTTTCATTTCTCCCTACATGAGCTACTTGATTAAATTTCCTTTTACTAATTTCAGCCCATGTCCCCCATTTATCAAGATCAGATTGCATTTTAAGAACATCTCCTCAACTATTTGTAATTCCTCCCTAATTTTTACCATTGGCAGATGGATCCCGTTGGAGTAATTTCCACTTTCTCCAAATGCTTCAGAAACATATGGGGAGAAAACTGAAACAGACACTCAACTGAAAGCAAATCACAAGTTTGTTATAGACGAAAGAAATGCAGTAGGGTAGCCTCAAATGACTGTTTGGTTAGCAGCTGTGACTTACACACACAAGAAAACTCTCAGTAGCTTGGCTTTTGTTTTGTCTTCATAACAATCCTCAAACGCTCTTCAGATTGGGGTGGGGGGCTATTGCTGATTTCCTAGGGGTTATATTAACCAAATGTTTTCCCTTGAAACAGATTTGGCCTCATTGTCTCCCCTAGGAATTCTCCTTCTAGAAGAATCCAAGGCGATGTAATGCGGTATTCTAATCAACACCAGCAGCACTGTGACTATTCACACTGGTTCAGTAGACTACACAGCACTCTCAGAATAAGCCAGGATGGCTAATAAGCCAGAGTTTCAACTCTTCCTCTGGATATCAATTAATTCATTGATTTATTAATCTCCTCATTAATTTAACTGATTAGAAAGTCTAGGATGCATTCAGTTTCTCATGGGTTTGGATCTGTAAAATCTAAGTCAGCTGGTTACATGCTGAAGAGTTCACTGTGCTTCCTGCCTCCTATTTCCACATTGCCTCCCTCCCCTGTGTGGATGCTGCTCTTGAACAGAGAAGCAATGACCATGCAAGCCAAGACTTGTGATTTGTGAGATCCAGCATGTTGTAACTTAAAAAGCTAAGCAGTAGAGGAAATTAGGCTTAGATTCCTGCCATAACAAAAGATTGGAAGGAGACTAGATAAAAGCCAGACCATCCTGCCTCCACAGATGCAATCTGTTCATGGTTGGGAGCAAGACTTTCCAATAGGGGTAAGAACAACTTCAAGGCTGAGTAGGGGAGGAAAAGGAGCACCTTAGAACTCCCTTTAGGTATGACTAAGGACACTATGTCTGGCTGCCTTGGTGAAATTTAGGGAATAGAATGCTTTGGGGAATAAAGGCCCTCAGCACTGGCAAGGCCTGGAAACAACCATCTTATTTGAGCTTTGCAAAGACAGCAGGCCGCACAGAATTCTCTGTGCTGCTCTGCATGGGAAAGGGACGGTTGCATGGAGTGCTGGGGCTTTGGTGAGCCACCTGGGAAGTCTATGTGTTGCTGATGGGGTGTGCAGAGGCAACAAATATTTCTCCCGGAAGTGAAGATTAGAATAGTGAGAAGCAGTAGGCATGGGCACATCTTGCATTCCTGGGTGAGGGGGTCACAGACCCCAGTGGGAGGATGCAGCCCAAATGGCACATGGACAGTGTGAGTCAGGCTCAAAGGCAGACTTGGCTGCCTTTGTACATACTAGTGGGGTTGTAGTTGATCAATTCAACAGGCAGACTACTTGCTTTGCTGGAAGAAGCCAGCAAGACCGAGAGGTCTGTCCAGCTCCAAAAGTCCTTCCTACCAACACACAATACTGATTCCTCTCTACATGAAGATGCAAAAGAGAAGAGAGGAGGAATATCCAAACTGATTGAGAAAAACTTGAGTCTGAATTAAAAAAAAAAAAAAATCGCTGAAGGGATAAAGTTTACCCCAAAGTAAGGAGAATAGTCTTCTGTACCAGAAATAATCTTAAATATAGATTTTCATTGTAGAGAAAGTAAATTCTATTTTTAGTCTCTCGGGGTTCTGACTCATAAACTAGATTCTGCACTCAGGAGCCCACAGTCTACAGGGACAAAAATACACATTTAATTTATACTTATCAATATTATCATTAAATAATTACCTATTTGAATGCTGAAGTGTTGCATTTCCCCACAAACTTCACAAGAGCAGGGCCACTTCTGCCCTGAGACAGTCGTGGCCCCACTGCATAGCAGTGTCCAACATGCAAGATGCTCAATAATTACTAACTGTATCAATTAAGGTAATTATATTGTTAGTTATGTCGCTAAACATTAATGATTGAAATAATTATTGAAGTAATTAATTATATTCTTAAGTGACTTTTATGTGCTGGACATTGTACCAAGTCCTTGACACACATCAGTTAACACCTGAAAATGAAAAAAACTGAAGCTAAGAAAGGAAATGAAACCTGCTAAGAATCTTCCCTGTGCACCCCTACTTCTTTTCCAAGCTGCTGTGGGCCCTGGGAGGCTGTCCTGAGGGGAGGACATCAAAGGCCACTTTGTCCTCTGGCTTTTAGTGGTATTTAATCAATGAGGTCCTCAAAAGAGTCCCCGAGTTAACTCCTCAGGTTTCTTCTTCAGGCTCAACATAATTCCTCTCAAGGAAGGCTTCTCTGCAGGTCTCTCTCCTTCTGGGCTGATGAAGGAACTCTCTCCCCTCACCCTGGGAGCCTTGGCTATGCCAGCGGCCTTGTGGTTCATTTTGAAACTGCCCTCACCTTTGCAGATAATCCCTCTGCTAAACCCTCCTCAGATTATCCTAAGATTAGTGCCATCTCCTTCATGCTGGGATCTGGCCTGATGTCACACAGCTAGTGGTATGGTTGACCCCAAAAGCTCATATATGAGACAAGGAAAGAACATTTAGAGGTGAAATGATTGGATTATTAGAGCCTTACCCCAATCAGTGAATTAATCTCCTAATGGGATGAACTGAGTGGTAAGGGAAGGTTGTGTGGATGTGGCTAGAGGAGCTTGGCATTAGGGGTGTGCCTTTGGGGTATATTTTTTGTTTCTGGTGAGTGGAATCTGTCCCTACTTCCTGATCATCATGTGAGCTACTTGCCTCTGCCACACTTTTCTGCCATGATGTTCTGCCTCACCTTGAGCTCCCAGGAATGACATCAGCTGTCTGTGGAGTGAGACCTCTGAAATCTTGAGCCCTCAAATAAATTTTTCCTCCTCTAAAGTTGTTCTTTTGGGGTCTTTTAGTCACAGCAGCACACAAGCTGACTAAAACTTCTAGCAAGGGACAGCACTAGTATTGAAAACCAGCCCCTAGCACTGACCCTGTCACCGATCTTGGATCTTGTAATAAGTAACTGAACAAATCAGTCTCCAGATTCCATGTCATTTCTGCTATTTATAGGTTGCTGAGAGTGGTGGCAGGGCACCAGAGAGTGTATGACAGACAAGGAAAGAAAGAAGCAAAGGCAAGAAGGAGAGGGTGGTGATGTACTGGGAAAATACAAAGGAATCTAGGAACTAGGAAATATGAAGATGTGATAAGAAGCCAACAAAAAGAAAAGGGACCTAGAATAGGTTATAATTGAAGAACTAAATGTCAATATTTAATATTTCTGAAGTGGAGCCATAACTGGTAATAATAATGTCCTAGTGGCCATGGCAATAGGTGACTTGAAATGAGTGGAATGAGAGTCATGAAAGTCGAACAGCCTTGATAATGTGAACCCAAGGAGCCAGATGAGTTAGTTCCATGACCATCAAAGATGATGTCAGAGGTAATGAGGAAGTGAGGCTATTGCCAGACTGTACTGCAAACACAAGAGAAACCAAGTAGATGACAATGACAGGGAGGGTTATGAAGCCAGATTTAAAGATACGTAGTTAGTGTAGTTAGGAAAATCGGGTCTAATGTTGAATAAGATGAAGATGGAGCCCATCCAAGGAAATGTTAATGAAGCAGCTCCCAGCAAACGTGGAGATGCTAATCCAAAAGCCCTTCCTGCCCAGATTACTCCTTCAGCCCACCTGTCCTCCACCCTTTGGGCCTTCCAACCTACATTCCATCACTGCAAGAAAACAGAACAAAGGACAGGAATGCGGGGAAAGCTGAATGAAGACCTTAGCTATAAAAGAGGGAAGACCTCCCCCTTCCACAGATTCCACCTCTTGGGTCCCCTTCTTCCTCCGGGAGAAGTCTTTTCTGCTGTCCTTTAATAAAGCTTCTACTTTCCACTCTAAACTTGCCTCGGCGTGCTTCTCTGGTGTTAAACTTCAGCATTGGGGAAGCAAGGACTCATCACCGGTAAACAGCAGTAACAGTTACAGGTACCTGAAAGAGAAGGCTATTTTTGTAGAGAGGCATGTGTAGGTGGCCCAGAAGTGGCAACAGAACACAAGGAGCTAGAACTATAGCCCTGTGGCATATGCTGCAGAGGAGAGTGAGCTGTCACTCAAGAATGAGGGCAGCAGGGGTTTCTGATCAAATGGCAACTGGGTCACATTTCACCACAAGGCACTAAGGAAGAAGAGAACTGAACCCTGATATACACCATGTCTGCCGGGAAGTTAGCTTACTCCACATGGATGGCCATCTATACTCAGGCATCTCAGCTTTCTCTTGAGAGGTAACATAATCATCCACTCAATCAAGCAATATTTACTGAGCATCTATTTGTGTTAGAGCTGCTATGTGCCACATACTGTGCTAGATGCTGGGAACAAAAGAAAGAAAAAGATGAACAAAACTGAGATAATTCCTGTCTTTAAGGAACTTATAGGGTACCCTACTTAGAGCATGGATTGAAAGAAATGCAAATTCCCATTGAGTATTCTGCTCATCAGAACCTCCCTCCCTCCATCCACCTGCGAAATAACTGTTACAGATCTGCAGGAAGCATGGTGAGTTACCTCCTAACAACCATTTCCCTCCCCTTTCTTCTTTACTGATAAACATTGAACTTGTTTGGGGCAGCAACACTATGTCCAGGTTCCAGAGGTAAATGCCAATTAAACTCAGCCAGTCGTGGTTATGCCAATTCTGTTTTGCTAATACTAGATTTCCAAGCCACCTTGAAGCAAGAAGGGATCTGATCTGAGTTTGACCAATGATGTATACGGGGCGTGTTTCTGGAAAGGTCTTCTTTTCATGGTCAGAGGAAAACATCTGACTCACCTTCCTTTCTCTCCAGCTTGAGACTCTGGCTTGGGTGTCTGATGACTAAAAGTATCACCTTGCAAGCATAGGGCAATATCCTGAGGGTGAAAATCTATCAGGTTGGAACTAGTGGAGGCAAGCCCAGGCCATGTTGAAGCCACTGGACAGATGAAACAGTTCCTCTAAGCTTCCTGCCTTCAGGCCTCTGGTTATGAGATGAGATTCAATGTTTCTTTGGAAGCCACTCTTGGTAGGTTTTCTGTTTTCGAAGTGGAAGGTACCTAAGTGGTCCTCTTCTCCACTGTCAGCTATCCCAAGACCTCTTATCACTTTTTCCAGGTACTAACCATACTCTGAGGGTGAGAAACTGATGTGACTCCATTTTTGAGAAATCAGCTTCTACTCCAAGGCCTCTCCTAAGGAAGGGGGAGTGACCCTTGTCCTGGGAAAACCCCACAGAGCACTCCTAGGCACATACCCACCCTGCTGAGTTGTTTGTATGTAAATAACAGGAGAGATCTGTGGCACCAGGTGTCCCTGACTCAGTCAGGCTAGATGAGGACCCATAGCAATCCCCTAGCAACCTCCAATCAGCATGAGACAGGGAAAATACCTGGGATGCCAGATGACCCCCCAGTAATTTATGGTGGTTGGTAACATGTTGGGAAACCATGTAATTCAGCACATACTCCTCTCGTGGCCTAAACCAATCAGTCAAAGGAATCCCCTCAGTTCTAACCAATCACCCCTACCCAACTTGTTCCCGCCAGTGAATGTGCTAATCAATGTTAAGGGTTGTTGTTTGATTTTCCCACTGTATGGAATGATTTGCTGTGTGATGTTGTGACGCATAGAGTATCCCCCCAAAACCTATAAAATCTCACTGAACAAAGGACCGGGACTCACTCCCTGAGACCACTGCGTCAGAAGCGGTTGTGAGTCCAGGCTCGAGCTTGCAATAAAGACTCTTGTGTAATTGCATCAGATTCGGCTCCTGGAGGTCTATTGGGGTTCCATGAATCTGGCATTACAAGGGTATTCAGGAAAGCCTCACTGTGGCCCTAATAGTTTTCACAGACCCTGAAGCACTGATTCCTCTCCACCTACCTCTGCATGCAGTCTGTCCTCTGTGGCTCTGGCCACTAGCTCAGAACTCTTGATGCAGCACAATCATCTTCTTTTTCTTGCCAACCCCAAGCACTCTTACCTGATGCTTCCTCCTTGAACATTTCTATATCTGACTTCCTTAATACATCAGAACTTTTTACTTCACATTTTAAACCACCAAATAAAAATGACATAATCAATGCAAAATGGTTCACACAAATTATGTTATTTTATAGATCTACTTAATCTATAAATTTATAGCCTAAGGTGGGCTCCAAAAAAAAAACAAATTTATCAATACTAATATTATAAAAATATATCACAAACAGGGTTGAAAATATTGTTTGACAGTTTGACAAATGTATAATCTTGCCTTTTTTAGGGGAGGAATACCAGGGATTGAACTCAGGAGCACTCGACCACTAAGCCACATCCCCAGCCCTATTTTGTATTTTATTTAGAGACAGGGTCTCAGTGAGTTGCTTAGCACCTTGCTTTTGCTGAGGCTGGCTTTGAACTCAGGATCCTCCTGCCTCAGCCTCTTGAGCCACTGGGATTACAGACGTGTGTCACCATGCCCAACAATCTTTCCTTTAATGTTGAATGCATAGAAATAAAACTTGAAAATGCCAATAGACTTTGACCAGAACAGGATTATTGCTTAGGATTCCCTATATACCTCATCTTGCTTTCTTCCAATTCATATTGTAAGTGTAATTATTATTTTAAACACTTAGCCAACTGTCTTAGTCTGTTTGTTTTTGCTATAAAGGAGTATAATAGACTGGGTAAATTATAAATAATAGACACTTATTTGGCTCAGTTTGGGAAGCTGTGAAGTCCAAGATTATAGGGCCATATCTGGTGAGTACCTTCTTTCTGTGTCATAACATGGCAGAAGGTCAATGTAACATTAGAGATAGAAGAAATCAGGTATCTCATCCCATCATGAGCACATTAACTCATTCATGAGGGCAGAGTCTTCTGGACATAATCACCTCCTAAAGGTCTTACCTCTGAACACTGTTACAATAGCAATTAAATTTCAATGTAAGTTCTGGAGGGAACACTCAACCATAGCAATGACCATTGTCTGTCTGAAGTATAGCCATAAAGTTAGATATACAGGAAATGTCTTATTTCTTTAAATGAGCTTTAATTTTATTCTGAGCCATAGTCAGATGCATCATGGAGTAGCTCAATTTCAGTCACAAATCAGGGAACCCCTTCCTTTGAGTCATATTAAGACCCTGCAGCTTCTTGGTCTTCAGCCAACAGGGCTCATTATTGAAATACCAGGTGTCTGGGCCCTTTTATCTCTCAGAGATGAGGATCCTCTGTCCCTGTGCCTGAGGGTAGGCTGGGAGCCCCAGTGCTGATCCAGTCTCACCTGGAGGCCCTGTTGTCCATTCTCAGCAGGGTAAGGAAATACAGGTGTGGACCTGCCACTCTCTGGGCCTTCTGACCACAAGTCCTTCCCAGAGTTGGAAAAATTACCCTCTCCCACGATGTCCTCACAGACTCTCCCTCCACTTAAACACAGGTGTCATTTTTTTCTGTGAGCTTGGCTTCTACAAAACCTAGGGATGCCTGTGTTCATTGAGCAGCTTCTCCTCCTTTGCCCACATTCCATACCCACCAAAAATCCTGAGGCAAGAAGAAATAAAGGACCAGGATATCAAAAATGGTGAAGAAAGGAAAAAATAGAGAAGAAAATTAAAGATTATCCTACCACAGATTTAAAGATTATCATATCACCCCTTTGTTTAAAATCCATCAGTGATTTTTTTCACTACTCCTAAGGTGGACTTCAAACTCTTCCATATGGCCAGTGAAGCCCACGTTTTCTTACACTCCCCCCCCCCCGCCCAGGAGAGCAGGAGACCCAAAAGGGCTGCAAATCAAGCCATTTCCAGTTTTCCAACTTCAATTCTGATTTCTTCAATAAAAGTATAACAGTGCTACTCAACTCTTATATTAAAAATCTTGATGTACACGTGTCTTGTTCTGGCCTGATAGCTCACACGTGGAGACTGAAGGAAAAATTAAAAAATGGTGAAGTTAATAGAATCTCAACACATTTTTTCAATAGATCATTCAAGACTTTGTAGCAAAATAATGAACCATCAAAGTCATCAAAATGTTTGTAACACATAGATAAAATTGTACACATGAACGAGAGCCCTCAGCCTATTTTCAAAAGCATTTAAGATCAAATATGCAACAGATTTACACTTTTAATCACAGAATCTGGCACACAGTTAAAATAACACTAAATATGTTACAAAATTAGGTCTCCTTGAAAAGAATGTTCTATGTTGTAGTATTTTGAAGAAATTCTTAAAAAGGGTCATCTTATTTTTCTCTTAAATGTCTATTTTCTTCGTTGAGGAAGACTCCAATCCGTGTGTACCTTTCTTCTTTGTTCCAGAACCCGGTTTCATTAGGTTCAGCAATATGCTCAGTGACCAGCTGTAGTTCCAATCTGTCCTTGCATCTAGGTATGGCCACGCCACTCAGCGGTCACAGCTGCAAGTTAAATCCTTACCTGGAACTTCTGGGAAGACTACTGAGGGGAATTGACTCAGCTGGGAGGAGCTCTTTGTCCTTTCTCCCTGCTTCCTCCCAGCTGGCTTGGTCACAGAGAGAGTGGGTAGAGACACAGCTGAGATGATGTGGTGTATGGGTAGGAGACCAAGAAGCTAAAGATCATGGAGCTTCTAGAGCAGCCCTGAGTTCCCTGACACTGATTCCTTATTTCTGAGAGAAAAAGATACCACATTTTATTTATACAACCATTATTTCTCAATCAGTACAGCCAAAACATATTGATATGATTTGACCCCTGTCCATATGAATTTATACTCATTTATAGTTTATGGCTATAAATTCAGGTAGACAGGAAGTACCATGTTTTAGTAAATAAGCTTAAATTTCACTCTGAGCTCACAGAATAACCAAAACTCCAGAATCAAAGTCAATTTTAATACTTGTTTCATTTATTTATGTATTTATTTATTTATTGACCTTTTTTAAAGCAGTTCATCTCAATCTTTCTATTTTAGTTACTGAAATCTCACCACAAATATTAGTATAGTAAATTGACAGGAGATCAATTTGGAAGGCTAGACAGAATAACCAACTGATTCTTCAAAATACACATCAAATTTCTTCTTTGTACTTACTCTGATTTCTGACAACAATAACAAAACAGAAATCAGAGCAGAATCTCCATCAGCTCCTCTGTTAACAGATGAATTTGCCTATAAACTTTTAAAATTCAGACCATAATTTTGTAAAATTTCAGGTTTGTAAAATTTAGAATTCACCTTGGTGCACCACCAACAGTTGTTAAAATACACTACACAAACTTAGAGGAACATATTCATTTTTTTTTCCAAAATTGATTTATTAAAAAATCTTACTTTCTTTGAGAAACCTCTATTTAAAATTTTAAGTTTTGTCAGTCAACACAGAATAGGTTCCCCACCCTGGTTTTGTCTTATAACTATTGCCAGATATTGTTTAACTGTAGCCAGTATCTTGAGGATACTGTTCTATCCCCAGTATTTCCATATGACTTAGAAGATTGATTCTTGATTCAATACCCTAATTAATGTTAGACTCAGACTTGATTTTCCATACATGCATACCTCATAGATGGTGCCATGTCCTTCATCCAGCATCATGTCAGGGGGCACCTCTTATTTGGTTCTCACCTTCAGTGGTGCTAAATTGATCAGAGCGTTCAGTTCCCCATCAACACTTCATCTAATGGCTTCACCATCTGTTGACAACCATTATCTGCTTCAGCTATTTCCATAGAGCTTGCACAATAGCACTTTTTCCAAATCTATTATTCCCTCTGCATGTATCAGCTAATTTTTTTCTGTACAGAAAACCTTCCCCTTGTCTGCCAATGCCAATTGATTACCTTGAAAAACAGTTTATACCAGAAAGCCAAGATGAATGCTTACTTCTTTTCCTTTAATTACCAGTCTTCAGAGTAATGAACTGTGCTCTAGCGCCTCTTGTTTTTAGCCAACCTGAAAGATCCCAAGTGAAGTAGATTCATCATTGCACTGGCCATGCATATCAATGAGGTTCAGCCGCCACTCTCTAAAAGACCCGTTTCCTGACTCTGTTTTCTTTATGCTCAAGAAGTATGTGGGAGGAAAACAGAGCAAAAAGACTAAGTTACTTAAAATTGTGAAGAAGGTACCTCGCTGCCTCCCTGCTCATTGCCCTGGCTGTTCATCCTTCCTAATTCTCAGTCATCTTAAAATGCCACCTGGCTGCCCAGAGCTCTAAGCCTGCTTCACCCTGTGGTGCCCAAGGCCTCCAAGTCATTCCTCTCCCCATCTGGGTAAGAACTCCTACTATTCCCACCTTCTTCTTTCAGATTCTCACTTCCTTTCAGTTGTCAACTTGCAAAAGTCAATGCACAATGAAATTTTAAAATTGACCATTGAAAAATATGATATTCTCACCTTAGAGTATGCAAATAAGAGTTGATGCCAAATGGTGTAAAATGTTTCCAAAGGCCTTTCCTGTTACACTTTATAAATCATATTGTAATCATGGCCTGTCTATGCTTTACCCTCAGCTGGACTGTGAGCTTCTCAAATGTAGAATCTCATCTTATTCATTTTTGCATTCTCTTTACCTAGCATGATTTCTTACCCCTTGTGGGTGTTTGGTAAATATTATGAATGAGAAGAATAAATGGAAAATTTCTATTGGCTAAAGTTAGTGCTATGTATCATATATACACCAATCTGTACCAGAACCTACAGTGGGGAGAAAAGAAGAATCGATCTTCTAGTCACAGATACCTGAGCCATAGCAAATGTAGGCTTTGGAGAAGGAAAGGGGCAGAAATGGAGGGGAGGGGTGCCTCAGTATCTGCACCTATTATAAACCCAGGAGTTGAACCATAACTATCAAAGGATGATGTTGTTCAGTACCCTGTGGACATTCATGTAAAGAAAGCCTGAGATCTGACTCGCCAACCTGTGGTTGGGGCAGAGTTCTTGCCCATGAAGTGCCATTGAGCCTCTGTGAACAAGACCCACCTGAGTAGAGTTCCACACGAGGAGGTGGGAGCTGTTCTGACCCCATTAATTCTTCCTTGGGACAGAAACTATGACCATCACAACTGGAGGGAAGATCAGTCTTCATTTTTGGAAGAATCAAAAGCAAATGAATGTGATTCCTAAACAAGTGAGGATTACATAAGAACCTTGCTAAAATCACATGTGCTCCTCCTGGAAATAGGTCTAGCTGGGTTTTGAAAGGGGACTCAGATGTGGGTAAACCCAGTCAGGGAAGGATAGAGCATCTCCATAGTCAGCTAGTTCCATTTCCATCAGAAGCCAAAGTGGTCACATGGTGATGCTGGGAAACTCAGACCCCATAAGAATAGATCTTCTATAAAAGGCTCACTGACTTCCCAGGCTGAAGGGACCAGCAGTCTGCCACTGTGCCCAGGTACCTTACCAAGAGGTAAGGTGAAAACAATGCATCCTTTTCCAAAAGTGTCCAAAGATAACAAGTTATGAAGATTAGCCAGAGGAGCTTTTCAAAAACCACAAATTCCTAGGCTTTACCCCCAAATCTACTCGGCAAGGATCTCTGGAGCTTGGTTAATGTGAACCAATAATCAGAGCCTGCATGATGCTTGCCTTTCTTTCTAAGCAATAAGAAATTCCTATAGGAATGAAATAAGAGGCCAGTGTCTCTCTCTTGATTCTCTGATGAATTCTTTGTTATATACTTGGGTGGAGTACAAGGCGGGGTAGACCATTGTGTAAAGAATTACAGTTTGTATATACATTAGAAACATGTATGCCATAAAAAGATTCATGGGTTATATTTTGCAAGATCATAATATAATATATCCAAACAATACTAATTGCTAAACACATTTAGACATAAATGCCATGTGTTGTTTCATAGTCACATTATGATCCTGGCCTGGGATATGTGATGTCATTGCATGGAGAAGTCAGCTCCTTGTTGAAAGGCAGATAATCTGTAGTTTACATTTATTAGCCTCCGTCTTTCCACTGGAACATGTTCCTCCTTGATCCATGTGATAAAGGAGGCAATATCAATTAAGGGCCTTTCCTCATGGGGGACCATGGGTGTGAGCAAATGACCAGGACATGATGTTCCATTCTGTGGTTGGTCTAAGGGTCAAACAAACTAAATCCCCAAGTAGAATCAAAGCTCTGGGGGGTGTTTAAGACATATATCCTGAGTAACTCTTTTTCTTCTCTTTGAGATTTTGCCCTGGGAGAACCTTAAAGTCTAGGGATTTTCAGCACCCTTATGTCACAGTCTAGGGAGGATTGTTCCAACCTCCAGCTCCAGGGATGTGCCCAAAGTGTAATTTCATCCCCTTAACCTCAGTTACCCTTCACATCAGCAGAATGTGCAGAACTTCCTTCTCATTGCTGGAATAAAAGAGGACCCCTCTCTCCTTCTGTAGATAATATTAGTGTACTGATGTGATGTCTGAAGCTGCTACAGTCATTGGACAGCCTGAGTCAACATGGGAATGTGGTCCACATATGAAGAAAACATGAAGGGCCTCTGCCAAATACAGACACAGGGATGGAGCCCCAATCAAACCTCTGGAATGCAACCTCTAGTTTTATAAGCCATGCAACTACTTCACAATTTCAGCCCAGTTGATTATATTTCCTATTTCTTGCAACTCAAAGCATTCAAACTGATACAGACTTTGGTACTAAGGATGAGGTGATAAACCTCTACATACACATGGGCTGAGAGAAGGAAAGCCAGCAGAGGGCAGTGTAGAGCACAGCGTTCCAGCACTGAGGATGGAGACCTCTATCCGAAGGCAAAGTGCCATTTATCACCTTAAATTACTGTGATTTTCCTCACAGAAGAGAAACTTTTCCCATGCCAACGTCTCTATTAAAAGTAAAATCACAAAAGGGAGAAGAAGCTCTTGGTTTCAAAAAAACAAAGAGAGACAAGAAGGATGTCTGGGACTGATTCACTCATGATCCCCAGAGGCATTAGGGTTTATGAACCCCACATACCTGACTTAGAGGAAGCAAGGGGAGTGAGGGAGGGTAAGGGATGTGAATCACATCACTCTGGGGCCCTAAAAGTCTATGACTTAAAAATGCAATGTATTCTGATAGCTTCTCTTGATTTCTTCAGACTACATTTAGTTATTTTAATCAACCAAGACATGCAAAAAAATTAGGAGGCTGTCATGATCAAGAGCACATCACCATGTGACAATACTTTCAAAATTACTAATATGCAACTGTTTCAAATCTCATTCTTGAACTTATATGGGCTTTATCAAAATAGCTCATGTCACTTAATATTCACAATTTTTTAACTTTATTACAATAACTGAACATTACTGTGTCAAACCCACCAAGAGTTGTCAGGATCTTTATAAGAATAGTACTTTCAAATACAGCACCAAGAAAGAAGATGTATAAACTCCTCAGACACATCTGTTACTATAAAGGTGTTTGCAAGATAAGAAGTTGTAGAGAATGGGGCACATGGAAATATAGATTATTTCTCTTTTTATTTAGTAGCATAGGTTTCATGGGCAAAGCACTAGGAAAAGAAAACTGCACTTTCCCCTCCAAAAAAAAAAAAAAAAAAACCTAATTTTTCAAGAGTGATATAATCAATTCCAACACAACACTCAAGAGGTGGAATAATCAGGATTCTGTGTTAGAGCTGCAGCCTCTGCAGACACATTGTGAGCAGGGATTTCTAAAAGCCCGTGTTTCCAAGACTCCTTACCTCCTGAGTCAGGAACAGCCTGAATCACTTTCTAACATGATAACTATCAGAACCAGCTGTCTTAGTCAGCTTTTCCACCGCTGTGACCAAAAGACTTGACAAGAACAACTTTAGAGGATGAAAAAGTTTATTTGGCACTCATGGCTTCAGAGGATTCAGTCCATGGACAGCAGACTCCATATCTCCAGGCGCAGGATGAGGCAGAACATTATGGAGGAAAGGTGTAGAAGAGAAAAGCTGCTCAGGACATGACAGTCAGGAAGCAGAAAGAGAGACAGAAAACTCTGCTTACCAGGGATAAAATATATACCCCAGAGACACGCCCCCAGTGACCTATCTCCTCTAGTCACACCCTACCTGCCTACAACTATCACCAGTTAATCCAGTCAAGTGGATTAATGCATTGATTAGGTTAAGGCTCTCATAACCCGATAATGTCATCTCTAAACTTTGGTGCATTGTCTCACATATGAGCTCTCCAGGGATACCACATATTTAAGCCATAATGCCAGCTATTTACAAAATCTTACTAAGCAAAAACCTAAACCAAATCTTACTAAGCAAAAGCATAAAATTACGTGAAAGTGAAAGAGAGTCAAACATAAGCTTGGTTTCATTAATATTTTCTCTGTAATTTCAAAGAAGAAAGAATGGGACAAAGTGTTATGATGTAAAACAGAGAATTTTCCAAGCTGAACATAGCTCTGCATGATAAGGTGGAGTGATACTTGTTAGGAGCATAGACTTATAGCTAGACTGCCTGGCTTGAATCTGCCTCTATCATTTATTACCTATGAAACTTTAGATAAGTTATCCTCCCTACACCTCCATGTTTTCATATGTAAAACACAGCTAATAACAATATCCCATCAAGTTGTAAGCAGAGATAATCATGTTAAACAGAACAGCATCTGGTGCACAGTAGGGTCTCAGCACATACTACCATGTTCTTGGAACCTAAATATCATCATTTTGCAAGATGCCTAGCAATATCAGGTTACCTTATGAGTTTCCATACCTTGTTATTTGTAGGAAACTGCTGATCACTTTCTTAGATATAGGTTAATTCTCTGGCTGACTTGAAATTTGTTGGAAGACTTTTCGCATTGATTCCCTAGATTACTTCTCTGCAATATTTCCTAAAGGTCAATTTCTGCAAATGTCTGAACAATACCTGAATTTTATGATTCTGTGTATTACGTAAATTATTTTTGTTAAACCATTTTATTATTTGACACTTTCTGGTACATAACAATACAATGGCTGCACTTTCCTCTTTTGTATACAACAAAACTTGCCTTAAGATGGTATAAGGCTTAGGGATTTTCCTGCACAAACAGGATGTATGTCAAGGCTAAAAGTTGGGTTACTGTGCAAATAGGGGAAAAGTGATGAGCACATTATTTATATTCCTATTTTTAGTTCCACTGCCTTTCACACTGCTGCCAGAGTTGTATCTGAAACACAGATGGGATCGTGCTGTTCTACTGCTTCATAGCCTTTGAATGTCTCCTCACTGTGTAGAAAATGTCCAAACACCTTAACAAGCCAAACCTTGAAATAATCAAGATCGTACTCCCTCCTCCATTCACCCATTCATGTTCTGATTTCTGAACACATCTTGTACTCACTGGCTTCTCTTCCTCTATGCATGTGGTTGCCTGGATTGGAATGCCTTCCTCCTCTGGCATGTTATGTTCCACAAGCTCAATTGGTATGCTGTGTTGTGCTTCATGCTTGTTTCGCTGCTCACTGGCTTCCAGGCAGAAGTAATCATTTCCTCCTCTGATCTTGTAGAGGCCTCACTTAAGTACTATGTTGGAGATATAATGGAAAATCAAAACAGATATCCCATCCCTGCCTTTGTGCATCATATAGCTGTAATGAGGAATCAGATATTTGTAAGCATCCCAAATATGAAATATAGCTGTAATAAGAATAGGAATATTGTGAAATAAGATCACTTAGGGAAGATTTTTTTTTAAAAAAAAAAAAGACCTGAAGAATCCTTCCCTTTGCATTAAACTGGGTGGAGAGAGACAAGAAGAGAATTCAAATAAATGGAAATATTGTGTGCAAAAATCCTGCAGTAAGAAAAAGCATCAATGTACAAGGGCTGGAAGGCCAGAGAGGCTGGAATGGGAAAATTATTGAAGCACCTGTCATTGGTTGAATCTGGGAAGTCATATATGACCTTTCTTCTTGAGCCTTTATCAACTCCAGTTAATCCTCTTCATCATCTAAAGGAAGATCATGTGAGATTTCAAAAAAGTTCCATATGAGATTTGTCAGATTCTCAATAGCCTATCAATACTGAAAACATCCCCTAAAAACTTTCAGCATTCACAAATGAAATTTATTACTTTAGTTCTTCATGTACTGCTCCTAACATGCAGTTCATGAGATACAAAAGCTGTGCCTAGCACCAGGAGATGTCACTACTTAGAAAATAAGGAAACAGCTTGTTTGCATGAGCAGGAGCAAATCATCTCCCTTCTGCTGACTCCCATAGCCAGTGTGAACCCCTGCTCCACCTCCAGAATGCCCTGTGGAGGGCAAATAAGGTAATTGTTAAAGAAATCAACAGCCCCTAGTCCATTACAGATCACTTTCTTTACAAGATTTCCAGATTCACTGACCTTAGAAAACTGAGTATATTGTTCTTTTTTATTTTTTAAGTTGTAAAGGGACTTAGTATCTTTATTTTTATTTATTTATTTTTTATGTGGTGCTGAGGTTCCAACCCAGTGCCAGTCAAGCGCTCTACCACAGAGCCACAACCACAGCCCAAATATATTGTTCTGAAAGTAGATTATTTCCCAAAATTCCTCAAGATATTTACTTGCCAGGGTCCTTTTGTAGTAAAAATTAAGGGAAATGTTTGATCCCCCAGAGTTCATTACAAAAACAGAACTTTTGCTAGGAGCTACATTCTTTGTGCTTATGTGTGTGTTTTATTTAAGAAAGACAGTTTTATATTTGAATTCTCTGTGCATTACAACTACAGTTAGACTAGGCTGTGCCTTGACATTTACTCTTTAGTCATTCAACAGATATTTATAAGTACTTCCATGGCCTCATCACTATGACAATTATGGTCACAAGCATTTGTGATCTCTTTAACTCAGACAACTAGAGTATCATGAAAACTAAGTAACCCCTATGTGACTTTCATATCTGTTTTATCCACTTGATTTTGATATGCATAAATATCAGATATTAATTTCCACTTTGAGATTGAGGACATTAGCACAGCATAGCTAATTATAGTGCTGGTCATGGAAATGATAGATGGGGCCACAGGAATTTTGAAGATGGGTCCAGAATCAAAGCATTCCATCATTTTTGATAGAATTAGAACAAAATTTTCCATTCCGATTACATGAAGTAGGTTACAGAGTAAAACAAAAATGTAACTGCTCTCTCTCAATTCTACAATTAGGGTTTCTGTGCTTTTACTGAATACCTTTGTGGGAGCTTCTCTCTCATCAATCGGGACATGAAGTCCCACAGCAGCAAGGGGAGAAGATGGAGTTATGACAGACAGAGCTGTACCCAATTTATTCATTTATTCTGGTCACCTCCTCATTAATGTAAGGGGAGTCATCACCTGATAGTCATCACCTGTTACCCCATGGCAGACAGACCATCTTCTATCAGACATCCACATTCTTGCAGTGTTCCCTACTAAACTCCACTTCAGGTTCTCTCTGTTATTTTAAAAGGTAACCTTAGATGACAGTTGCTTAGATATCAAAGACTCCAACTTGCCTTGTAGTAGTTCAGGCTTCTGTCTCCATCTGTCAGGCCTCTAAGTCCTTATAATGTCAAACACTCAACCTAGAATTTATGATTGTAGAGAAACTGAATTCCCTCCAAACAGCAATAGGAAAGATGGTACTCTTTTTTTTTTTTCCTGCTACTAAATCACTGTTTCACAAGAAGCTGTCTTTGTGATTTTGGAGAACACACACTCAATATTTTATTTTCAGTCAAGGGTCACCATGCTTCTTGTATGTGTTCAGATTAACGTTTTGAAAATAGTGCACTGGCAATAAGATGACCTCTTTAAAACCAGATCTATGGAAATTTTGAAATTATATGGATAGAAGCAGTAAAGACACTGAAAGCTGACATTTAAATCCTGCAGAAATATTCTATCTGGCAAAACAGAGTAACTTCATTCTCTTCTGATACTTGTCCTTTGTTCTTGATTATGAATAAAGGGCATCCTTAGCCACAAAAATCAAAACAAATGTTCATCCATTGAAGCCCAAATCCTTGTGCTGGCATATGAAGGAGGAACAATCGTGCACCATGCGCCGATGTAAACTCCATAGAGTCTCTGCAGACATTGTTGCTTTTTTGTGGGGGGGAAGAGGGAAGGATAGCCAGTTTGAGCAGAGAACAAATATTTCTTTTTCATGTGGATCTTTGGGGTACTCTGCCTAAAAATTGTCCAGAGTCTGTGTAAATAAAATATTTATTTGTTTGAGCAGAAACTTTTAAACAAGAATTGAGAGAGAGAGAGAGAGAAAGAGAGAGAGAAAAGAAAAGCATGTGGGAAAAGAATGGATTTCAGCTTCCTCAAGTTACGCTGGAGAAAATACCCAAAAGAAGCTGGACAGAACCTAGTGACTTTCAGGTAAGAGCATACTGTTAAGTTCTCCTGTGCGACTGCATAGGAGATAGCCCAGACTTTGAGGAAGATGCTGATTTTGAACCACTATGTCTGAGGTGATTAACTCAGACCAGAATATGAGGTCACACCGACATTCTGCAAGTAGAGTTGGGATTTTTCTTCCCAGAAGTGGATATCCAACTGTCAATCACCTGAGAAGAGACAGTTCCAGGAATGGGGAGGAAGTCTTTAGATTTTGGGGAATGCAGAAGCTTCTTACTTCTTTCTCTCCCCATGGATATTTGTAAGAAGCCTAAAAGTAACAAATTCTGTTGCTTTCCTCTTAATGAGAGCCAAGGCATTGCCAGCTACAGGAAAACAGGCTGGGGAGCCACCCTATCTGCACTAGAGTCAAGCATGGGTGACCTGATAAGATTTTCTGGGAGGAATGGATCTGTGGATTCTGAAAGTCACTCTATCCAAAAGCAGTTGTACATTTTTTTCTATCTTAAACTTCCCTTATATTATGCCAAGACTTACAATAAAATAACAGTAAGTGTAATAACTGAAATGAAAACTTCACTGTCAGGGCTCAAGAGCACATTTGAACTGTCCCGAGAAAAGGAATTAGCAAACTTTATGATTATCTAGTCTGAGGAACATAAAGGAAAAATGATAAAGAAAAATATGTAGTGCCTCCAAGATGTGTGGGACACCATCAAATAAACCAATGCATCATGGAAAGCCTAGAAGGAGAAAAGATGGAAGCATAAAGGATATTTGAAAGGAATAATGGTAAAAACTTCCCAAATTGGATGAAAATGATCAACCTGCACATATGAGTAGTTCAATATGCCTAAGGAGAATAAACTCAAAGAGCTTCACACCTAGGTACACCAGGTGTTAAACTAAAGTTTGCCTGAGGCACCTCCATACATAAGGAACTGCATTGGCTTAGTATATAAATAAACTGAGCGCCTAATGTTGGAGCTTTTGGTTTTGTTGGTTGGTTGGTTGGTTGGTTTTTGTTTTTGTTTTGTAAGGACCGGCTGAGTGTTGGCCAATCACAAGCAGCCAAGCTTCAGCCAATCACAGGCCTGCACTGATCAGACCATAATCAAATAAGGCAAGCTGCCCAACCTGCGACCAATCAGGCTATTTCTGTACCTCACTTCCGTGTTCAGCCTACAAACACTCCCTGACCCTCTTGTGAAGCAGAGTTCTCTCTGTCTTTTCTGGGTCTGATCTGCTGCTCAATTTGTGAATCATTTTTTGCTCAATTAAACTGTTCAATTTAATTATAAAACTGTTCAATTTAATTTACACCAAGGTTTTCTTATATACTCAAACTGTCAAAAGGCAAAGGCAGGGAATTTTGAAAACACCAAGTAACTCATTATACACAAATGATTCTCAATAAAGCTAACAGCTAATTTTTTATTTTAAAAAAAATCACTAAGGCCAGAAGGTGGTGGGTGATATACTCAAAGTATTGAAGGGAAAATTTGTCAACCAATAATTTATATCCAATAAAACTTATTTAAAAATGAAAGAGAAACCAAGGCATTTTCAGGTTAAGGGAAAAAAAGTAATTATAAGTTATCATGTGGCCAAGAATAACCCATATTAACTTATACCTTGTGAACTAATGATTGACTTTGTTCCCGTTATTGCTCTTCTTCTCTTAAATTCAAAACACTCAATTATAACTTTTTATTTCTAACTAAGAACGGAACGGATCTCTGAATTTCTTTAGAATGTATTTTATAATATCACTGGTAATAGACACTAAGCTTTAATGTAACCAGATTTAAAACTACAACTTCGCTCTTATGAAGTCTAAATGCAGTTCTGCCTCCCTGAGTCTATGAGTTGCCCATAATTTAATTCATGTTCTTTCTCTAATTTATTTATATATCTGGCAAGAAAGAATCAAGTAAGAATCAAAAGAGTTCTTTAGGAAGGTGACAAGTAGCTTACTCTAACTATCTTTGAAAACTTAACTTCTGGTAACTGCGTTGGTTAGGCTAATGCATGTTTTAAAAAGCATTCCTTATTTGAGAGCTCTGAGTAAGGATTTTGTTCAATTTTAGCAAGGATGCTAAAAAAATAAAATAATAAGCATTGTATCCTACCTGTTCATCTGAATGTTCTACCCCAAGTCTTATTATCTTTGACAATTGTTTTCAAACCACCCTAGAACTCCATGCCACAGGGCTCTCTGGATGTGCCAATATAATTTGGTGGCTCATTAAACTGTCTACATTAGCTTTTAGGACTAGAATACCCCTCCTCATTAAGTCCTTTCTCTGATATCCACATAGCAATTATCTGCTCACATGGCTGCCACTGCCACTAGACTCATCTCTTCCAGAAATGTCACTACTCATGCATTTATGATCTCTGCCTCCTAGCAGAGTAACCAGCTAAGAGAACAGGCTCAGTGATAATTGGCTTAGTGTTATCTCCTGTTAACACTGACCCAACACTACACTATACAGTTATTTATTTATTTATTTTTATCTGTGGTCAAATAGATTTCAGTATAATCAAAAATCAGAAAGGAAAGTGTTTCTCCACATAATGGGTCCAAATAGTGCTTCTTCCAAATAATAAGTCATTTGGGAAAAAATCATATTTATTATATAAGAAATAATTCCTAAATATGTATTTCTCTGTGGATCATCTTATATGAATTCATGTTGGTGGAAAACCAGTTTCTAACTACATTAGTCTCCTCAGGCTGCTATACCTGAAATGATAACAAATCAACAAATTCACAATTATTCCCCACAGTTTGGGAATGACCAATACAAAGTGGAAATGAAGCTACCGAGCAACAGGAATTCCTCTGTACTGCTAGTGATTCTGCAACTGGTTCTTGTTTATAAGAACAAACATCTGGAAAACACTAAAACGAAATCCATCGACAGTATGATAAATAGATTGCAGTGTAGTCATGGGATGAATTACTGCACAGCAAGGAAAAGAATGAACTGATGCAGTCAGCAAATGAGACAAATTTCAGAGACACAATCCAGGAGCTAAAGAAGCTAGACAAAAAGTATATATAATTTCATTTACAAGGGTTTGAAGAACAGATGAAAACAAATCAGTGTTAATGACATCACAATAATAGCTAGCTGTGGGAGAGTTTACAGAGTGGAGAGGTGTGAGGGAGCCTTCTGGAGCTACAATTGTTCTGTATCTAGGCCTGGGTAGTAGATACACGAGTATGTTGGATGTTAAACTTCCTCAGGCTAAGATATATGGACTTCATGATGTGCAAATTGTTCCTCAATAAATATTAAAAGTCACTTTAAAGGAGGATTTAAAACTTGATTAAAATCCCCACCCACACACTGGGCTGACAAATGGTAACTAGACTGTGGTGAGCCTTGAGTTCTTTCAGATGAACCAACTTCTTTGCACACTGACTCTTTCAAAAGAAGCTCTTATAAACTATTAGACAAGATGAAACCCAATGAAAGCTTTCTAGCAGCCTTCATTTAACTGTGGCAATAAGACCCTTTTCATTCAAAACAAGGCTTCCATCTTGTCATTCAGTTTCAAAACTAAATAACATGCTGCATAGGGATTCATATATAAATTATGTGTCCATTTAATTTAGATCATTCCAACTAGAATGACATATAAGAGAGAAAAAGGGTCTATTAGTAAGTACCTGGGAACAAAAGGCCTAAATTGGTACTGTATTGAGTGAACTGAACACATGGTCACATATTGTATAGGTGTTAAAACTATAAAAGAAAGGCATGGAAGTTATTAACCCACATTTCAGGAGTGTGGTTAACTCTGACGGGTTAACCACATCCAAGTTTCTCTCCTAACATGGGTGTGTATGTGCGTGTATGAATACACACACACACACACACACACACATATATATATATGAATTTATCTATTATTGCTTGTTAAATACATGTTTACATATTTGTATTTATCTACTCCTTTCTCTATACAAAAAGAATTTCATGATTTTTTAAAGTTATGCTTAAAAGCAATCAGAAAACCCAGAATTGAGGTAACAGGTATTAATATAGTGTTGGCTTATGCTTGTTTTTATGCTAAAGAGTTTGAGTCACTGTTTTTAGGTTACATCCATATTTTTAGAAATATCTTTGTTAGTGAACAAATATTATAATATGAAACCACTAGTTTCCATAAATATGTGGCTATACATCTTTTGGGGGGAACCCACTTTAAAAATTAAGTCAAGAGTTGTTCTTTGGCATCTATGAAGAGATTTCAGTTAACATACTGTAGAAGTCTCATGTTAGGTCACAAGCACCTACTCAGCTAATCTTGAAAAGCAAGATGCTGGCTTTTCCTCTTCCCCTTCCTTTCCATTCCCATTGAAGACAGTGGTAGGATCAGGAGCCAAGGATGTAGCAGAATCAAGGAAATGATGATATAGGTGGGAGGTTGATTACATACAGGTGGATGAAGTGTGTACATACACTGATCATAACCAGGAGCAGTTTCTCACCGTAGGGTAAAGGAGTTAAAAATAAGAAAAGGAGGATGATTCAAAAGAACCTTGAGATTTCAAATAGAAACAGAGTTTGAATTTTAAGTCACTTTTTAAAAAAATAAAAAAGATAAGTTACAGAAATAAATTCATGCTTGTGCATTGCCTCTTGTGTATGCATATGTTTCTTGGCTCTGTCAACTGCAAAGACATAAATAAATGACCAACCAATTTATTTAATTGATAAATTCATCAATTTATCAGTGAATAAATTGATAGTTGATTCAAGCAAAAGTCAACAGTGGAGGCTCCTAATAGACTGTAGGTTTAATAGACAAACAGTATTGGTACAGGTTCAGACTAGTTCTCAATGAAATACTTAATGCAAAGGAGGAAACAATGATTGTATTGTAGAGAAACCTGGAAGACTACACCTTGATCATATGATCAGTATTAGCATCACCAACAGTGAAACTGACGGACTTTACATACTTCCTTATATGATATACAGAAGGGCACTACATCACTTCTAGAATGTTCCTGATAAGAAAGAATGATCTAATTCTGTAATAAGGAAACAGCAAGTGAACTCAAGTGGAAAGACATTGTACTGAATGAAAGACCTGTACTCTTTAAAACTTGAGAAAGATTGAGGATCACTTCCAGATTAGAGTAGACTAAAAGCATCACAATTGAATGCAACACATGACCTTGAATTGAATTAAATTAAGATGTGATGTGGACCTCTGTCCTTGTGTCCTTTGGGGCTTCAATAGGAAGACAACTCTCTGCCATGCCCCTGGAAACTTGGCTCTTCAAAATTTTATCTCAGAAGAGAGAGGACAGTTTCAGGGATTTCAACTTAACTTCCTCCATAATGATATTTCTTACAGCCAAAAGCTGCTATATAGGTATTCTTTCAACTGCCAAGTATATTAATACCCATTTTACATAAGAAATTGGGGGAACTACCACTAAGTAGGCATGCAGAGTGCAAGTCTGAATTTAGCTAGGACTGCATCTATTACTGGTCATTTGACCACCACTCTAACAGGCAGGCTCATGATAAATTTTTGGTCTCCAGAGTGAATGTCAACTCCGATCCTGATTTTGCTTTTTAGTTGTATCCACTGCAGGAAATAAAGATACCCTTATAATCTACCAAAAAAACTTTCAGGTCCCACTCATGATTCAACTACTTATTAGCTTCAGTGTCTCATCCCTCTGCTAGGGATCAATAAAACATCGGCAATAAACTGTCCTGGTAAGCACTATTTCCCTCTCATCTTTCAATTGCCTGAGCTATTGCACCTACAAGAATATTCTTTCACAGGGTATTTTCTCAGATGACCTTCAGAAATTGGACCACCACCATATTCCAGGAATAATCCTTGTCCCACACATCCTTTGCCTGATAGATAGTGAGTTAGTTTCAAATATCCATTTTATTGCTTATTTCCTTGGACAGCTGTACTTCTGGTACCATCATTTTAGTTTGAATCCTCAAGAAACAGATGAATCAGAGTTCTGAGAGATTTTTTGCTAGGATAATAGAAAGGCCTCACAGCACAGTCATTAGAGGAATCTGGTGGGCTGCACTAAAACTCCCAATACGTTCAATCACACAAGCTGGGAGCAGCTCAAGCATGGACTTAGTAAAAATGTGGTAGCAACCAAGAATTGCAACGAGATCTAAATAGTACCTCTCTGTGGTTGCTATAGCAGGAGAGAGTCCTTGTTTGGGAAAATGGACCCTGGAATATTTAGGGGTATTGGGCATTATGTCTAAAGCCCATTTGCAAATATTTCAGAAAAAAAAGAATAATGACAACAAGTGAGGGACAGGATAGAGGAAGAGAAAGAGGTGGTAAAATGCTAACTATTGGGGAATGGGGTAATGGGCATATGTGTGTTCTTTATACTCTTTTGCAACTTCTATGAAAAATTTAAAGTACTTTGAAATGTTTACCTAATTTTTTTAAAATTTAGACTATTTTCTCAATTCCCCTCAAAGAATAAATGAAGTATTGCATATTGAAGATTAATTACATTATAAGGAAATGGGTCCAGATTCCCTTTAGTTATAAATTAAGTTGGAAGAAGATACAAAGTAAAAGGAAAACTTTTTTAACATGAAAAATATCGATGTGCATTTATATGCTAAAAGGAAAGGCCCTATAGGAAGGGAAAAATGGGATATTTGAGTCAAAGAGAGAGAAAAGAACATTTCAGAGAGTTAAAGGGAGTGAATCCAGAGCACATGGAAAGGGGAATGGAAAGTATCATGAGAGGAGACAAAGCAGACACAAAGAAGTTATAATATTGGTGGTGGGTGGATGATAATTCCCAGAACGTTCTTATATTCACAACGAAATATGAGACAATGTTAGCTACTAGGGTAGGGAGAGGTATTAGAGGAGATTACGAAGGAATATCTGTAAAATAACCATTTGGAGAGTAGAAAAACAAACATTCTAGGAAGTATATTACAATTGTCAGATGGTGTTCAGTGGTGTTTTGAGACTTGTTCTATATATTGGTTTCTAACTGATGTTGTAACAAATTGTCATGTACTTAGTGGCCTAAGACATTTATTATTTTAAAGTCCTGAAGGTCATGCTTGAAATGGGTTTCATAGGCTAAAATCAAGGGGCAAGCAGAGCCACATTTCCTCTGGAGGCCACAGGGGAGAGCCTGTTCCCTTGCCTTTTCCAGTTTCTAGAGACCCCCAGCATTCCTAGATTACAATTCCTTCTCCCACCTTCAAAACCAGCAGTGAAACATATTCAGATCTCTCTCCTCTTTCTCTCCCCACCCCTCTTTCTCCCTCTTCGTCCTCCATTCACATCTCCCACTGACTCTGCTTCTTCCCTCACAGCATCGTCTCTGAATTTGAACCTCATATCTCCCTCTTATAAAGGAAGGTTTTGGTTTTACCAGGACTGTAACTTTGTCAACCCTGGAGGGAGGAGTGCTAAACAAGATAGTGTAATTATGGTTATAGACCTTAGAATCTAAGAGAGATAAGAAAGAAGAGAGACATGTTGAGGGATGGGAGAGGGGTTGCTAATGAGACAGCAGAAAGGCCAATGAACTGAAGGTGTCAATGAGGTAAAAGGATTGCTAAAAGGTGAAGTAAGCTAGTAGATGTTAGGGGTGGAGATTTACAATCATGATGTCAATGATGTGACCATGGAGAAGGAAAGCTGGAGTGGGTTGAAGAACACTATTGACAGCAAAAGGGAGTCACTGAGTAATTGCTTTGTTTAAGAAAACTGGAAAGGGAAATTATTGGATACAGGGCTAAGTTGATGCTTGTCAACAAATGCAATCCAAGATCCAGAGTACGTTTATTTTCAATAAGTTTATTTTACTAATCCTACATTTGCCTTTTAGCAAATCCCCAAAACCAATTTATGACTACTATTACAGAAAAAATTAGAATTATTCCTCTGTTAGACATCTTTTTGTTTTAAGTCAGTTTTTTTTTTTTTTGATATGTGACTAAAGGACCTGACCAGAAGAAATGTAAAGAAGAAAAGGTTTATTAGAGGGCTCATAGTTTCAGAGGTCTTAGTCCATAGAAGGCCAGCTCCATTCCTCGGGGCTCAAGGTGAAGCAGAACATCATGGCAGAAGAGTGTGGCAGAGGGAAGCAGCTCACATGGTGACCAGGAAGCAGAGAGTTCTCCACTTGCCAGATACAAATATATACCCCAAAGCCACATCCCCAATTCCCACCTCTTCCAGCTATACCCTACCACTTTAGTTACCACTTAGTTAATCCATATCAGGGCGTTAATTCACTGATTGCGTTAAGACTCTCCCAACTCAATCATTTCTCCTTTGAACCTTCTTGCATTGTCTCACATGTGAGCTTTTGGGGGACACTTCACATCCAAACCATAACACTTTCACAGACTGCTCATAATCTGTTATTTTGTGTTACAGGTGGTGTCCCCAACAATTCAAATGTGGAAGCCTTAAGCCCCTATACTTCAGAATGTGATTGTGAACGTATTGAGGTTAGAGAATTTAAAGAGCCGGTATGTTAAAACGAGGCCAATAGGGTGGGCTCTAATTGTATGTGACTGGTGTTCTTAAATGAGGAAGAAATTTGGACACACAAAAACAGACACACAAACACACACATGAAAGATCCCATGAAGGTATAGTAAGAAAGTGGTCATTTGAAAGGCAAGGAAAGAGTCTTCAGGGGAAACCAAACCTGACACTTTGGTCTTTGATTTCTATCCTCCAGAACTGTGAGAAAATAAACTTCTGTTGTTTAAGCCACCCAATCTGTAGTATTTATTATGGCAGCCATAGAAAATGAATGTATTTAGTTTTAGAAATTCTTATTTAGAAATTGTTGGGCTGGCAAAAGACCTAAAACCAGTATACTACAACAGCACAGCCACATCAATGTTTACAGCAGCACCATTCACAATAGCTAATTTATGGAATTCACCCAGATGCCTGTCAGTAGGTGAATAGATTAAGAAATTGTGATATGTATATATGCAGTGGAGTTCCATTCAGCCATTAAAAAATGAAATTATGGCATTTGCCAGTAAATAGAGTTAGACAAACTCAGATACTCAAAGGTCCAATGTTTTCTCTCATTTGCAGAAGCTAGCAAAATCCAGGAAATGGGGAGGGAAAGATAATACCACACAAAGAACTGATCAAATACAAATTAATAGATGAGCAAAAGGAGGTCTAGTAGAATAGAGGAAGGAGAAGGGATGAGGGCAGGGAGGACAGGAGGGAAAACAGGGAGGGGAAAAGAGGGATCATAAACTGAAACAGATTTCCAACTACTACATATAACTATAAAGCTCTAATAATAATTTTAAAAATCAGAAATTATTGGGCTGGGAATTTGGTTCAGGGGTAGAGCATTTGCATAGCATGCACAAGGCCCTAGGATTAATCCCTAGCAAGGAAGGAAGGAAGGGAGGGTGGGAGGGAGGGAGGGGAAGGGAAGGGAATGAAAGGGGAAGGAGGGGAAGCGGAGGGAAGGGAAGGGAAGGGAGAGGAAAGGAAGAAAAAGGGAAAGGGAACGTGAACAAGGAATCAAGTTAAACTATAAAGTTCTTTCTACCTGCAATGTTTTTGTTTTGTTTTTTTTTTTCTCTTTTAGATCTCAGAATTTATTCCACATAACTCCCAGGCCAACACTTTCTAAATAATATTTCTAAAACAATGTACATTAGTTTTCTGGGGCTTCCATAATAAATATTACAGATTGGGTGACTTTAACAATAGTTTATTTTCTCACAGTTCTGGGTCCACCAGGCGACCAGCACGCTGGTTTCATTAAAGAGGTTCTTGGCATAGAAGTTAACTAGTGAGATCAAAATAAAACACACAGACTCAATTACCTTTTTCTATGACCAGGTCCAAGACAGCTCTCACCTCTCTGCCTCTTACCTCGAACCACCCAGTGGGGCAGCAAGGCTTACTCAGGGCTAGCAGGAGAGAGAGAGAGACCACGCCAGGGAGTGGCCTTTTATTGAGGAACAAAAAATTCAGGGGAAAATTCCATCAATGAAGGTCGAGGGGGGCAGCATTCTAAGATCAGGGTCAGTGATTGTCCTCAGGGTCAGTGGTCAGTCACACCCCCACACAGACAGGCTCTGGCACCTGGAGAGGGTGGAGATAGCTCCAACACAGTTTGGCCAGAACGCCTCACACCCAATCCAGGAGGTGCCCAATCACGTGCGAGAATGGCTTCCCACATCTGGGAGATGGAAATCAAAGACCAAAGTGTTGGGCCTGGTTTCCCCTGAACACTCTTTCCTTGCCTTGCAGATGACCACCTTTTTACTATAACTTCATGTGATCTTTCGTGTGTGTGTGTGTGTCTATTTTTGTGTGTCCAAATTTCTTCTTTTTATGAGGACACCAGAAATGGAAGGAGAGAGGGAGGAAGGTAAGAAAAGAGAGGAAGGTGGGTGGGAGGAAGGAAGGAAAGAAGGAATTGTTTCTAATTTCAACACTATAAAGTTCTTTCTACCTGGGATGTTCTTTCTCTTTTAGATCTCAGAATTTATTCCATCTCATTTTATCTTGAGTTCAGTCTTAGTCATAAAGGAAGGGAAGCATAGTTATGTGAGCAGACGGAAGCCATTGGCCAATTTCCCATTACCACCTGGACTTTGCTTCATCTGCATGGAGGAAGGGTTGGAACATGGAGACTGTGTTGTGAAAAGCTCATCAGCAAGAACATACAACCAAGCCTTTTCCACAGACGGTGCCTGGAAAAGTTTGAGTGCAAGCTGGCAGTAATTTAAGAGCAACCCAGGAGTCCAAGTTCTTTCCTGCCTCTCCCACATGTTTTCTTTGCAGCAACTGATTTTCCACTGGCAGGCAGGCAAAGAAATTTTGTCATTTTTGAAATGAGGTGTTTCTGCTGAAACATCCAGAAAATCAGCAGGGGTAGAAAGAGGGATCCTATAGTCTGAAGCAAGCAAAAAATGAAACCTGAAAATTAAGGATCCTTATGAAGGATACCTAGGCAAGATGACACAAATTCTACCTCAAAAGACATTAAGAGGCAATTTTATCTATTTGGAAAGGTTACAACAGAAACATAATGTGTCCTTGTGTAGTACAAATTTTGCTTCTTAGCTACCACGATACAATTTGTTGATATCTTTCTACCCTTTTTGATCTTAAAGTATTTACGGAACCCACCAAACTTTTGACCACCCAACAACTTGTGAAGTTTCTCTAAAGGAAAAATTAAAAAGTGGAAATTGATCTATAAACAAAGCTGGGTGAGAGTCATGGTGTTATTTCTCATGTCACCAATATGACTCATCTTTGGCAGCAGAAACCTTTTTAAAAAATCTACACCTGGTGTACTGAACTGAAGCAGGCCAGCTGCTTGGAGAGGGTCTGGTCTGCCATGACTACCTTGAGAGCAGCCTTTTCTGTACCTCTCATGCATATTCCATTTTTGACTTGTCCCATGAGGCCTCCACACCACTCCACCAGCTGATGCAGCAGGTGCAGGCTAGATGCTGTCATTCAGAACATGCCTGGATTCAATGATGCTCCATTTCACACCCAAGAAGCTGTATCTAAACAGTAGTCCTGCCATGAATCTCTGCCATTGCCAAAAAACACATGGCAAGAGAAGAGCATGTTTTCAAATGCTTGCAGAGCAAAGGGATACGTGCATCCCCAAACAAACAGTTAAAGGCACAATCATTGCTCATGCCTGCCTCTTTTACATTAGTTTCCCATGTTGTGAGATGACAACCAATCCTAATGTGTTTCCAGAAATAACAGGATCCAACCCCATGATTCTGTAAATAAAACCCACAGAAAATTTCACTGAAAGTCACATAGGTCATGCTGTATTCTTAACATTTGATCAAGGACCATTGCACAAAGTTCACAGACCCATGTCTCACAGGTGCTGATTCGGTAAGCTGGGGGCACAGCCTAGGAATCTGTATTTTAATTACCCCGCCTCCCCATGATTCTAATGTACTTGAGAAATAGTGGGATAATTAATAGCAGGTCTTAATGTTCTCTCCCGTGGCAGCAAGCTACCTCTTGTCTTAAATCATAAACAAATATTTGGAACTCATGTTGAGTCACATCTGCTACAGTCTGGCTCACAGGCAGCTAGAGTTTGTAATTATTTATTTAGAAAGCAGTGAAAGAATATCTAGAATGAACTTTTTAATGTAAAAACATTAAATCACAGAGATGAAATAGTAAAGTATGTAGCACTTGGAAAATTGAACAACTTACATTAAAGTGACTGACTTTTAAATGGGCAGAGCTGGAGTTGAGAAGCATTTCTCTGTTGTTTTTTTTTTTTTTCCCAAGCCCCACATTGACTCAGTGTCAGCCAGTCTGCATGGGCAAGGACAGCTCAGCAGTGAGAGGCTTACCAGCAAATGACCATCAAAGGACACAAACCTGGGAGGCAGGGGATATGGTCTCTGGCTTTAGCTGTACTACTAAAAAACGTTTGTGGCCTCAAGTCACAAAAATTGTTACATCTTGTTTTCCTGACTGTAAAACACAATACCCCTGTGGATTTCAACCTGACAGCTCTTTAGAGTTACCTAGGGCACAGATTGTTTGGCCATCGTCCCAGAGATTTTGATTTGGTAGATCTACTTCCTCATAAGCAGGCTTGGGATCCAATAGGTTCTATGGCAACTTAGTTTGATCCAGTGTTCAAATATTTCTCCATAACTCCAACCTGAAAATGGAATGTAGGAAAGACATGAGGAAGAGGTAGCAGAGAACCCTCCCCATAAAACTGGCTTCACACTCCCTAACTCAAAGCCACAGTTTGGAGGTGTTCTGCTTTCGTTAGGAATCCGAAACTCAGTATGCTAAATACTATAAATGATTTGTATGTTTCCATGTATCTCATTTACCCTAGAAATTTTTCACCAATTCTCCTTTAGGTATGTTGATTCTCAATGTGTCCCATAGCCCAGGCCATATAAAAATTCTCATGAACACAGTTCGAGATGTGAAAAATCTGTCTTTGATGATTTGGACTCCAATCCTCTTTCAGATTCACTTGTTTCTAATAAAAAAAATGAATCTCAAATGAATCTAGCCTTTTTCCTCACTTTTTTCTGAGAAAAAAAATTACAGTCATTACAATTGTCATTAGTGAGAGAATAGCTGATATTTGGAATTACATAAAATTATAATGGCCAAAGTAACTTGCACAAAATGTCAGAGGCAAGGGTCAGCTTAAAGGATGACTCAAACAGTCAGGTAAGTATTCCATGTACCAGAATCACCAGAGTGGTGCTTCAAACATCCATGGAACCAGTACTGTCTGCAAATCAACCTCCTACAGTCTTAAAGATACCTGACTTGGTGGGTGGAGAGAATGGATGCAGAAAAGCCTCCAACAGTGTTTTCTTCATTACCCACACTGCTTATAACACTTGAGCACTAATTCAATACTATATATGTAACACAAACAGTGGTGTGCTGGAACTGGTTCATATCAGCTTGCAAGATTTGCCTGTTAAATTCTCAGGAATTTTATAAGCCAGTAGTTAAACACTGTCATCATTTAAAATTGAATTACTTAACCTTATAATTAAATATGTTATATTAAAATAGTGGTATGAATACTCAAAACTCATCACTTCCTAATTATTTTACTATGTTGTTTCATCATCTATACTCTTGGGGTCATTTATAACCATTATATCTGTATAGTACATAATATGTTTTAGAAAGGAGGTGTCCTCCAAAAGTTCATGAGTGAGACAATGCAAGAACGACCAAAGGTGAAGTGATCAGATTATGAGAGGTGTAAACTAATCAGTAGATTAATCCACTGATATGGGTTGGGGCAGTAACTGTAGGCAGATAGGGTGTTGCTAGAGAAAGTAGGTCACGGGGGCGGTGGGGGGGGATGCCTTTGGGGTTTATATTTTGTCCCTGGAGAGCCAAGTTCTCTTTTCTCGCTGGTTGTCATGTCCTTAGCTGCTTTCCTCTGCCACACCCTTTCAACCATGAACTAAACCTCAGAAACCATAAGCCAAAATAACCTTTTTCTCCTCTAAGTCATTCTTTTCAGGTCTTTTGGTTACAAGTATGAAAAGCTGACCAAATCAGAATGCACCTCTTTCTAATCATGAAATCAGTGACATCATATCGATAGCTTGTAATCAACCATGATGGTAGCATTCACCAAACAGAAAACATTAAATACAACAAATATAGTCTCTGTTTACTGTTTTGCTGATAGTCCAGAGAAGAGGTCAGCAAGAGTTTTCTAGAACAGGTCAGATATAAATATTTCAGGCTCTGGGGCCATATCATCTCTGTCACCACTCATGGTCTGACTTGAAAGTGATTAAGAAATTGTTAATGTACAGCAAATTTAAAAGCATGTTGTAATATAAGGGATCTATTATATTGTAAAGAGGACAAAAATTTCAGAAAATATTCTTTCAGTGTTCTAAAACTATTTTCCAATTCAGCAAATAAGTCTCATCTCATTGATAAATAGTTGAAGTCCCAACATTATAGCTATTTTACTTTCATTTACTTGTAAACATAAACAAAAATGTCAGCAAGCATTCAAACATTTACATTAGAATGATTTTGCTAATAACTGTTTCAAAAATAATCAATGTTTCCCTTAATTTTTTGTTAGGTGATTAGTTAGATCTAAAAATGTTTTTAAATTATCTGTCATGCCAGTTAGATGTGTGGTTTTTTCCCCTTTCCCTTCCTTCCTTCCTTCCTTCCTTCATTCCTTCCTTCCTTCCTTCCTTTCTTTCTCTTCCTCCTCCTCCTCCTCCTTCTTCTTCCATGAGACTCAGAACACTAACCTTGGATACTTATTTTGTTAATTTTCTACAACAATTAGAATGCTTTGTCATATAGATAACAACAACAAAAAAACTCGATCAACCTAACTTCAAAAATAAGGAACATAGGGCTAGATTGTAGCTCAGTGGCAGAGCACTTGCCTCACACGTGTGAGGCACTGGGTTCAATCCTCAGCATCACATAAAATAAATAAAATAAAGATATCGTGCCCATGTGTAACTAAAAAAAATTTAAAATAAAAAGAATAAGTAATGTTCCTGGCTTAAAAAAATGGAAGATTAGAAGATTGAGCAGCTTTCGTAGTTGATATCACCCATGGCTCTGGACACAGGTCCAAGCTGTTCCATCTTTTGCTGTGTGTGGCTTCCTCCTTATGCCTGATATACAATGACTATACCTGAGACGAGGCCACACCTGGACTCACAACATCCAGAGGAAGATCTCTAGCAAACCTCTCTCCTTGATGCTTATTAGCAAAAATGAAGTCATATGACAATTCCTGAACCAATCACTGGCAAAGGGAAAAAGTTTACCCATGAGCCTGCTCAGTTCTTGGGTAGAACCAGCCTATCCTGAGATATGTGGACTGAGTTGCAGGGTTCTCCCACCTGAGTATGAGAAAGGAGAGAAAGATAGATGATGAAAAGACCACTAATGACGTCCATGACTGCTTACTTTTCATATCTTTTCTGTGAGTTCTTAATTTTCTCTTCGGTTTATATGTCCACTGAGAAATAACTTGAAAATTATATTGAAGAGTTGCCTCAAAAGTTTAGAATTTAGAAGGCACTCAAGATGGCTGAAAAAGAGAAGGTTTCTTTCCTGGCTGCTCTGTGGCATAAACCCAAGAAAGCAGACAGGCAGCTTCTCAATAAAGTGTGTAAAAAAAAGGAGGGGACTTTGCTGGGGTTAAATACTAGACATTCAAAGCAGATCGGGGACTCAGGAGGTTGAATAATAATATAAGGAAGAAATCCCCAAAACTACCATCCACTGCCACCGGTGGCACCAGTCCCTCCACCAACAAAGTGGAGGGATAACAGAATTAAAGGAACCTGCATATTTAGGAAACCTGAGGTGTGCCTGGGTATGGAGAGATCAGAGGTCAAAGACGCTGCCTCAGTAATCAGAAAGGCGTGCTGCACAATACCCTTGTGTGGGAAAGAAGCCACATCTCTCCTGGCTGACTGCAGAAGACAGAGGAAGGAATCATTTTGCAGTGGCTGTAATGGGGGCCTGCAGCTGGGGCAACCAATTCCTGGCAAGCCTGAGTTTGGACCAAAATACAGGCCAGGCAAACCCACACTGCATGATATAGTGTGTTCCTAAATGACCAGGAAAAAATAAAATGTATAGAGGATTTTACACAGGAGAATACTGGTCATGAAAACCCACCTGGCTCCCTACCCACTCCAATCTGGCCACTTGCAGGACTGGCTGAGAAGGAATTGCCTGGATGGGATTTGGAAGGCTGAGGGGCCATAGAGATTGAATTTTAAGACTGAACCCATGAGACCAGGAAATGTGGGGTCCACAGGTGATGGAGGGGACTGAGAATTGGCTCCTCAACTGCACAAGTGGAACCCAGAAGAGATCTCTGGGGTGCAATCTTCCAGCATGGACTGGCAACTGCTGGGCCCTAGAGGTGTGCTGATTCAAAACCTCCAGACCAACTGCCATTCAACAAAGAACCTGGAGCCTGTCTAAGCCTGAGCCCCACCTCCAGGCATTATGCCTATGGAATTTCCTCCCTCCTTTCAGCAACCCCACCCTGAGGTTGGAGCAGGCATCACATTCCAAACCAATCCACCCAACACTGCTGAGATGCGAAGCTGAAAATATTTTGAACTCCAACTGAAACAATTCTTGTGTCCATGTATAACTAAATGGACTTTTTTTTTTTTCCTTTTTTTCTATTCTCTGTTTAACTGGGACTTGAATGGTGCTTGGACACTTACATATATGCATATTTTTTCTAATTTCTAAGATTTTTTGAAGCCAGTTATTTTTTATGGATCAGTATTTTGAGGACTGAGATGTTTGATTAGTATATTCTAGTTTTGTTTTAGATTCTTTTTAAATTTTTATTATTAATTTTTAAAACTTTTACTTTGTATATATTTTTTTCTCTCACTTATCTGTTTCCTTTGACTATTTCACTCTTCCTATAATTTTTAAAAAAAAAATTTTAGTGCTGATGTACCTTTATTTTATTCATTTATTTAGATGGGGTGCTTAGAATTGAAACCAGTGCCTCACACATGTGAGGCAAACACTCTACCACTGAGCCACAACCCCAGCCCCATAATTTTTTACTTCTATTTTCTCCCCTTCTCCCTCAAAATTATTACATCCTATATCACTTCTGTTCTTTCCCTGTTCACCATTTGAAATTATAAACTCTTTTTGTGAACTTACTGTTTTTATTGTAGGCAATAACTGATCATATCATTTATGTTTATTGTGATAATTAACATTGTAGATGTGATAGCAGAAACTATTTGGCTTAATACTATGTATTGTTTGCATTGGTTGTTGTTATTGTTTGTCTCCCCACTAAACAGTGAGGCACTGGAAACCTTCAGGGACATTATAAGTCCACAGAATAGAAACTATACTGCCTCAGATCAATACTGTCAGATGGATAGACACACAAACAACTTGGAAAGGCAAGGAAATAAATTGCCCCAAACAAACCAAGATACTTCAATAACAGAATCCATTGATACCACAGTGGAAGAAATGTGGAAGAAGGAGTGTAGAATGTACATAATTAAACTGACCTGCGAGGTAAAGGTGGATGTAAGGAGATAAATCAGAGAGAAAATACAGGAAGTAAAAGATTACTTCAATAAAGAGATAGATATTCTGAAAAAAAAAATCAATCAGAAATCCTCAAAACTAAGGAATCAATAAACTAAATTAAAAACTCAAAGGAAATCATCCCCAACAGACTAGATCACTTGGAAGACAGTTTCAGGCAATTAACACAAAATATATAATCATGAAAATAAAATTGACCATGGAGAAAAGATGCTAATAGGTAAAGAGCAGAATTTCTAAGAAATATGGGATAACATAAAAAGACCAAATATAAGATTTATTGGGATAGATAAAGGCTCAGAGATCCAAAATAAAGGAATGCACAATCTTTTCAATGAAATGATATGAGGAAATTTCCCAAATCTTAACAGTGAAATGTAAAATAAAATATAGGAGGCCACAGGACACCAAATATACAAAATTTAAAAAGACCCACACCAAGGCACATTATTATGAAAATGACTAGCATACAGAATAAGGATAAAATTTTTTAAATCCTGCCAGAGAAAAACAACAGGTTACATTAGGAGAGAAATCAATCCAGATCTCAGCTGATTTGTCAACCTAGACACTCAAAGCCAGGATGTTTTAGAATACTATATACCAAGCTTTGAAACTAAATGGATGGCTGCCAAAAATACTATACCCAGAAAAATTTAGCATCAGAATCGACAATGAAATAAAATCCTGCCATGATTGACAAAAGTTAAAAGAATTCACAACTAGAAAGCCTGCACTATAAAACATACTCAATAAAATATTTCATGAAGAAGAAATGAAAAATAAAAGTGAAAACCAGCAAAGGGAGGAACTACACTGAAGAATAGTCAATCAGAGGAGAAACTAATTCAAATTAAAAACCAGAAATAAATCAAAATGAAAGGGAATAAAAATCATATCTCAATAATAACATTGAATGTAAATGACTTAAACTCATCAATCAAAAGACATATACCAGCAGATTGGATAAACAAACAAGACCCAACAATATTCTGTCTAGAAGGGACTCACCTCATAGGCAAAGGCATCCACAAACTTGGTAAAAGGACCTGAAAAAACATATTATTCACATGGATCTTGTAAACAAGCAGGGGTTTCAATCTTCATATTAGATAAGGTGGACTTCAAGCAAAAGTTAATCAGAAGGGACACAAAAGGACATTTCATAGTGCCTACAGGGATTATACATCAACATGACATAACAACAGTAAATATTTATGCCCCAAACAATGGAGCATCTATATACATCAAACAAACCCTTCTCAATTTCAAGAATCAAATAGACCACAACACAATAATACTGGGTGACTTTAACACATCTCTCTCACCACTGGATAGATTCTTCAAACAAAAATTAAATAAATAAAGAAGCTATAGAACTATCTTTCTCTAAAATAGACCATATCTTAGGCCACAAAGCAACTCCTGGCAAATATTTTAAAAATATAGAGATAATACATTACATTCTATCAGATCATGAAGGAATGCAATTAGAAATCAACAATGAAATAAAAAGTAGAAGCTACTCTAACACTTGGAGATGCCTTTGCCTGGATTGATTTCTCTCCTAATGTAACCTGTTGTTATATTTTCTTTTTCATGTCACTATAAACCTGCATCAGTCATGATTCAGTCAGGAATGTCACTAGCATTTAAACAGAAAGATTTAAAATCAGAGAATGGGGTGTGGAGAGATGAAAGCAATGAAGATGAGAGGAAGATCAACAGTGAGATCAGGAAGAAGCCATCACCCCAACCTAGGCTGGAGGGACAACAGGAAAGGTGGTGTCAGTGGAGCCCCAAGGCTGAGGTCACCTGATGGACATGAGGACTATAGCACTCCCACCAGACAGGGGCAAGGGTAGGTGTACCCTGGCTCCATTCTCTTCCAGCTCTGCAGACTCTCACTAGGGCCTCCCTTTGGCCAGGGTTTGCAGAAAGCCAAGTAGTGGGATAAAGGGAAGAACAGGAAGCATTGTCCATACTAATCACTCAGTCCCCCATTCCTTGCACACAGAGCAGAGGAAGGAAAGTATCTGACTGCTGATAGGTCAAGGCCTGTAGATGAAGAGAGAGAGAAAGTGTACACTGGCAAAGACACTGTTTGAAGGCTACCTATGTAGAAGAAAAGTATCATTGTTGTTTATGTATAATAATTTTATTTTTTATTTACTTATCTTGTTTTTAATTATATTTTATGATTATCCCCAATGAATGTGTGGAACTAAAGGGTTTTATTAAAAGATTAGTTATTTTAAAGATTATAAGGTTTTGTTATTGAAAAAGAAATAATATTGCAAGTATCTGTCAACAAATCACTGCTGCTTTCATAAAATCTGCTCTGACCTAGGAGGACAGGTAAGTTGATTTTATTTTAAAAACTAAAGTCAAATTCTTCAAAAATTCTTCCCATTTATTGGAACAAACAAGTTTTTCCTTGGCTCTGATTAGCTGCCTCTCACTATAAAGGGTCAACACATTATTGTGCTAATAGGATGTACTCCCAGCTCTCAGGGAAGGGGAGTGGAAGTGAAGAAGTGGTCAAAGGGAAGAAAATGTCATCCTGTCACAGTTCTAATGGTTCAAATAATTGTTCTCTAAGAGTAAAGTCTGATTGCAGGACATTCACTCAGGTACATTCAGGAATCTCCTAATGGAACACCATTGCAGGGACTGCCTCTGTTGCCTTCAGCAAGGACAAAATGGAATTGCCCAGTTGTTAACTTGAGACACTTTGACAAGTCATTTTGCTTAAGTATGGACCCTATTCAGAAGGAGGACTAAACGAAGGCAGGTCTATTCAGTCTGTGTCTGGACAGCAGCCTAAGGCCTTCTCCCCATTCAGAGTGGACTGCAGAGTTCTACAAGGGTAAACCATTTATCCACTTCTCCACAAGTGTTTTGGCACATTGTAGCTGTGTCGACTTTTAGTTCCCAGACAAGGCATGTCCATTTCAAAATTGAGGTGTACACTTACAGACACAAAAAACAGCTGACTTTGCTGGTTTGAGTCCAAGGGTTCCTTCGAGCAACTGGTCCTTCGCTACATCACTTTCCTCATTTCACTGATGGAGAAACTGAAAGGGGGGTTTTCAGCTTCAATGTCTCCTCAGAGGAAAGAATCTCAGTTGTCCCAAGTTAATACCCTTTCTCTACAGTCCCCCCGCCGTCGCCATGCCCTATCATAACCCACCAGACCCAAAACTCCAGGAAACAGGGATTCTCTTGTTCTTTGCTGTAGGTCCAGTGCCAGGCACTCTACCACATGTTAGGGGAGGTATATAGGTATTCTTTGATTTTTATCAAGTGACTGTCATTTTTTGCATGTATGGAGCTGAATATCCTAATAACTCTATTACAAAAGCACAATCCACCTAAGGAACATGCTAGGAACATGAACTTCACATTCCTATTGCTGCTGTTATACATAACAACATCTAAAAAATAGACTTGGAATTCAGACCAGATCTAGCTTTTTTTTTTTTTTTTAAATGCTAACACTGTTTCAGTAGACCTTTTTTGCTTCTGTGACTTAAAAAAAATGACCAGAACAATTTTAGGGAAGAAAAGTTTATTTGAGGGCTCATGATTTCAGAGGTCTTAGTCCAAGGAAGGCTGGCTGCATTCCTTGGGGCTCCAGGTGAGGCAGAACATCATGGTGGAAGAGTGTGGTAGGGGGAAGCAGCTCCCAAGATGATCAGGAAGCATACAGAGAGACTTCACTTGCCAGATACAAAATACATATACCCCAAAGACATGCCCCCCAATGCCCCACCCCCTCCACCCACACCCCATCTGTCTTCAGTTACCACTCAATCCCCATCAGGGAATTGATTCCCTTATTGGGCTAGACTCTCCCCTGAACCATCTTACATTGTCTCACACATGAGCTTTTTGGGGGGCACCTCACATCCAAACCATAACACTAACTATGACTTATGAATATAGCCCCAGTTGTGTCAGAAAGAGGTTCCAAGGTTGTCATTCCTAGGAGGAAAACTGAAAAGTGAAAGGAAATAAATTGAAAATGAGCACAACCATTAGAGGCAAACAAAGGAAAACCACTGGCCAGGACATACAGGGATTTTTAGATGATTGCATTGTATTTTGGCTGGGATTTATACACTTACTGGTTTGGGAATTCTTGGGGGAAAATAATCAGCAGTCTGGTATTACTTAAGAAATAAAATTGTAAGGTATGAGCCAAAGGCACAAGGTATTGATCTCAACATCCAGAAATCTACCTTATTTTTTATCTACAAATATTATAGAAAAAGATGTCTAATGGAATGTGTATTTTCAGAATCTCATACTTTTTCTAATGTTCTCACTTATCTATAAGCAAAGCAAAGGTACATTTAAGCCATTATATTAAAGAAAAATTTCTTGTGAGACAAGTATGTTATTTCCCAGTTTCCACGTCAATTTTCTATAACCTTGAATATATGAATATGTGGCTGTTATGTCTCTCTCTCTTAAGAAAGACACTTACATTGTGTTTTTAGGCCCTAAAGTTATTGGCTAAGTTAATTATATCCTAAAAAATATTTCCCCTTTCATATGAAATTATAGGTGAAAAGAGGAACCTACCAAGTCTCTTCCAAAAAGAATTGCATAGAATTTTCCTTTGTTTCTCACCGTCTTCATTTTGTGACCTCATAGTTACTACCAGTAGCTCTGTTGTCCTGCAAAAAAGAAGATCTGCACATGACTCCTCTGCTAGGTACAGGCAAAATTCAGAGAAAGAGTTGTACAGTCTTTCACAAGCCAATTATTATGTATTCGGCATTTTCCCTTAGGTGGAGCAGAGCCGGCTTACATTTTCCTACTCTCACCTGCGTATGTCACCATCTGATCTTATTCACCATTTCTGGTGGTAGAAGAGGGAAAGAAGGCTAGTTTCTACAGCAATGTTTAGTCAGACAGAAAAGCAACATTAGCAAAGCAAAAATCCCTTTGATGATCGGGAAGGGCATGCTGTCAGAAACTGTTGCTGAAGACCAAAAAATAAAATAAATTCAAGCATTCAGGCCACCAGGAGACATATCAATGAGTTGTAGATCACGCTTAGCCAGGAATTAAGAATTCCAGACCAGAGTTCAGCTTAATCTCAACAGTCAACATCAACAAAGGGAATCAAGTCAGTATCCGTTTATTATCCGCTCTGACACCAGGCATCCTGAATGAGGTTTGCTGCCTGGTCTGGGAATTACTCCCCTACTAACAGTAGATCAGGACTCAGGTACCTAATAGACACCCACTAGAGTCTGATAATATGTTTAAGAATTAATTGAAGTTGTTTCCCCAATCTCCTGCTTATGAAACCAAAATCTTTAAACAAATTAATTATGGGAATATATTAGAATTTTACTCAATCTTGCTTCAATATTGCTATCAAGATTGGTCCACCTACAGCTACCAATTCAAAGATTTAATAAGATGTTTTATAGGAAAAGGGGATGGCTAGATTAGTGTTTCTCATCTTCTGAACTATGGACATTTTGGACCTGATAGTTCTTTATTGTGGGCAGCTGAGCTGTGCATCACAGAGTACTCAGCAGCATCCTTGATCCTTTGCATTAGATGCCAGCACCTCTACCACCACCATCTCTCCAGTTCGGACAATCACAAGACACCTCCAGACATTGCCAGATGGTTCCTGGGAGGCAAAACTGCTCTGGCTGAGAAGTGCAGGGTTAGGTTATTATTAGGCTCAAAAAGAAGAGAATGGTTTGTTAAAGGTTATTAAATTTTGACAGACATCATCTGGGTAGATAAATGACTGGGTTCCCAAGAACAAGTTTTAATCCCATTAAAGTCCTCAGGAGATTGTCAAAACCCCCCCCCCCCTTTTTTTTTTCAGGAAAGCTATGTCCCATTTTAAAAGGAGATTGTGAATTACATAACACAAAAGTTCCGACCCAGATCAGGTTTGGGGCAAGTTTTCTTGCACAGCTTCTGTGGAGACATGTTTTTGTCTTCCTGACCCACTCCCTAGCATTTAGTCAATAACAGTGACAGTTTTCATGTGTGCTGCTGCTAAGGGAAAGTTGATACATCATGCAAAAAAATCATATGGACAAATTTCTAAACATTGTTATTAAATACCTAGCAGGAACAATCACGAGCAAGTTAGAGTACAAAAGCCAGACCTTCTATTGCAAGAATCAGGCCTTTTGAAAGACCAAACATGTTGAGCTCAAAGTTGAAAATCTATAGAGCACTTGAGTAGAAAAAGATAGAAAGATCAATATTCCCACCCACCCACTCCCCCAAATCAAACTTGGTTGGAATACAGAGACAGAGTTAGACACAGGGAGTGATTTCTGAATGGGTTCTATCCATGACCCCAAAGTTAAATACAGATAAGGGCGAGGGTTGGCCCATCATAGAAATACCCAGATCCCAAAGGCAATAGGGCATGTCAGAGGAGACAGGGGTTCTGTAGTGCTTCAAAGGCTAAAAAATGACCCTGTGGAAATGAGTTAGAGAGTCCACCACTCAAACCAAGGCTAGGGGAAGCTGCAGCTCCACCAAGAGGCTGAGTAAGTTGAGTGAGCAGCATGAGACCTCAGTCCACAGGCCCAGCCAGAAAAATGAGTGAAGCAGAGTGGGGAGAGGGAACAGCAGGGCAATGGACAAAGAGCTCAGAAAGTAGAAAATAACAATTTCTAAACATTTGCTTCATGATTAAAAATAGGAGGAGGAGAAAGGGGAGAAGGAGAAGGAGGAAAGAGCAGCAAGCCCTAGAGTCATGGACCTAGTCTAACTAACTGACTGCTCATCATCCCCTCCTGAGGAGCTCAGGAAAACACATATTACTTAAACACTAACAACAAAAACCAGGATTCAAACTGCATTCCCTATAAAGATATTTTAAGCAGAAAGTAAATAAAGAACAAAACAGCATTACTGCAAACAACAAAGTCATCCAGAAATCCACACACAAATATAAATATAAAAAACTGCAAGCAAGCTAAAATTGTTTAGGGAATTATAGAAGTTATGAAAATATAGCATAATGAACAGACAATTTTCAGAAGAAGATAAACAACCAACAACCGATCAACCAATACATGGAAAAATGTTCCACATCTCTAGTAATTAGAGAATGCAAATGAAAACTACTCTAAGATTTCATCTCATGCCAGACAGAATGGCAGTTATCAAGAATACAAACAACAATAAGTGTTGACGAGGATGTGGGGGGAAAGGCACACTCATACATTGCTGTTGGGACTGCAAATTTGTACAAACAATCTGGAAAGCAGTATGGAGATTCCTTAGAAAACTTGAAATGGAACCACCATTTGACCCAGCTATCCCACTCCTCAGTCTATACCCAAAGGACTTAAAAAGTCCTGTTTTACCACAGTATGTTAAGCTTAGAAAGGAGTCAGAGAAACATCAGAAAGATAATTAGGGAACCTGAAAAATAAAATTTATGGGGCAAAGTTAGAGAAAAGTACTGTTCAGCACACTACAGGGACACAGCCACCTCAATGTTTATAGATGCACAATTCACAATAGCCAAACTGTGAAACCAATCTAGATGCCCTTCAATAGATAAATGGATAAAGAAACTGTGGTATATATACACAATGGAATATTACTCAGCATTAAAAGAGAATAAAATCATGGCATTTGCAGGAAAATGGATGGAGTTGGAGAATATCATGCTGAATGAAGTAAGCCAATCCCAAAAAACCTAAGGCCAAATGTTCTCTCTGATAAGTAATGCTGATCCATAATGGGGTGGGGTGGGGGAATGGAGGAACTTTGATTGGGCCAAGGGGAGGGAGGGAAAGGTAAGGGGCATGGGGGCAGGAGAGATGGTGGAATGAGAAGGACATCTTTTCCCTAGGTACATGTATAACTGCACATGTGGTGCAACACTACATCGTGTACAACCAGAGAAATGAAAAGTTGTGCTTTATTTGTGTACAATGAATTGAATAGCTTTCTGCTGTCAAATATAACTGATTAGAACTAATAAAAAATAAATTTAAAAAATAAAATACAGCATAAAAAATTTTGCAGATTTCAAATGATGTGATTGAGCATTGATCATTTTGGCTGTCTAGACATATAATCATGTCATCAACTAGAGATGGACAGCTTTACTCTTTTACTTCTTTATTTCTATGAAGACTTGTTTAGTGAGAAAAGCAAGATGCATAAAAGACTATATAATTTTCTCTAACATAAACAATGGCAAGTTTTTAAATTCATACTTATTCTATATGGTAAATTTGTCCAGAAAAAAAAAAGTAGAAGGATAAATACATGAGTTATTTTGGATAGGAGAGAGAGTAGGTGAAGATAAAAATACACATAGAAAAATCTATTTAAAATATGACCAATTAAAATAATGAGATGATCACATTTAAGGACAATTGTAAAAGTGTGAAAGTAAACATAAAGACAAACACAACATGGTAGTCACTAAAATGCTAAATCCTGATATTTCAATATGATGTAATTTCAGGTGTTTGTAACTTTTCTATTTTATGTAAAGAAAATAAGAGTGATTAAAAATACCTTTAGGATGTAGGGGAAACCTAATTATACTCATTCTAATTGATCCTTATTTCCACCAATATACATTTATATATTTCCTAGTATCACTCTCTTATTTTCCATAGGTTAAAAAGCTGTCAAAGAGAAGCTGATTTTCTGAGTTGAGAACTTACAGCTTTGCAAAACGTTGTGGGAATGATGGGTTTTGCCTTCTGTCAGCAAGACCAGGAAGATTTAGGAGGAGATTTAATGATATTTTTTAAACAAATGTTGTGTAAGAAGGAGCAATTCTTCCATTAATCTCAAAAATGTTTAGAAATGTATTAGAATTCCACAAAAACTGGAATCCCTCTGTTTTCACAGGAGTATGGTAAGCTTAGAAAGGAGTCAGAGAAACATCAGAAAGATAATTAGGGAACCTGAAAAATAAAATTTATGGGGCAAAGTTGGAGAAAAGTACCGTTCAGCAAAGTAGTTAAGAAACTGAATAATCATTTTCACATCTATAAAAGGCTTTTTATGGAGAGTAAGGAGGCCAGCTGGTTCTAATCTCCATTAATGATGTAACCAGAAAGGGGGTCAGGGAGAGGAGGGAAACGAGCAGATGAGACATGGACTGACTACAAAGAGATGGGTGGCAAGACTTGTCAAACACAGGATGAGTTACTAAGAGAGGGTGCGGGATTACCTCTCACCTCTCCTAAGGGGCACTTCCCTCATCTGTCTGGAATGGCTTAAATGCACTCCAGCCTCCAGAGGGTTGAATCCCTTCATGACTTCCAGGCTCGCCTTGCACTGTGTGTCTAAGACAAATTTGGACAAGGCTACATTTTAAGCTAAAACAATTACATTCTCTTCCATCACTCTCCACCCCAGTGTCCAATAATGGGACATTTACTGTAAAAGTTTATGAGGCAGCATGGCAAAGATTGGCTCCAGCAGGCAATTTAACAGAGAGAATGGACCACGCAACAGGGTAAACCTGGCTCCACTACACACGGATTTCAACAAAGAGATTTCATTGTGTCCTGTAAAACTAATTAAAATGTTTTTGATTGTTTCCTAAACAATTTGTTTTAGTTTGGACCATTTTGTTAATCTGGAATCTTAAAACTGACCATAAAGCAGAGGCTTTGCGCAAACTGACCACATCTTATTTTGCAATCATATTTCATGAATAATTGCTTGCTTTTATCATTTGGATTCTAAATATTAAGCATTCAATTAACACCTGTCATAAAATAACAATAAAAAAAGAGATCAAGGATTATCCTACAGCCATGTGGAATAAGAATCCAGGAAACAAAGAAATGTGGAGAAACTTATGGAATTCAGGCTATATTCATTAAGAGACCTAAAATGTCATGGAAATAGCCAGTGCCTATGAGTTCTAATTTTTAAAAAATTTTACTTGTGGTTAAAAAACCCACATAACATAAATTTGCCATCTTAACCATTTTAAGTGTACAGTTCAGTTATGTTAATATAGTCATATTGTTGTGCAACAAATCTCCAGAATTTTTTCATTTTGCAAAAGTAAAACTCTATTCCCATTAAACACTTCCCACTAACCCTTCCCCCCAACTCTTGGCAACCAGTGCTCTCTCTACTGCCTCTACCACTATTCATTTTTACAAAAGAAAATAATTTTAATAAAGTACTTTGTTAATCTACTGACTTATCTTCTATAGAACTATACTGTTTTAGACACAATGTTTAAGAAATTTTAAAAAAACTCTGCTGTTGACTTTTTGTTTTTGTACTAGGGATTGAACTCAGGGGCACTTGACCACTGAGCCACATCCCCAGCCCTATTTTATATTTTATTTAGAGACAGGGTCTCACTGAGTTGCTTAGCTAAGGCTGGCTTTGAATTCATGATTCTCCCGTCTCAGCCTCCCAAGAAAATACAAATAGACTCTCTCTGGAAAGCAGAAGTCTATTCATAGTTCATAATGATAGTATGTATTAGATAAAATTATCTTTACATTAAATTTTTGAAAGTTAGACTAATGGAAACATTCTGGAGAGTAACATTCTGATAGTACTTAGTTAAAAATATATATATTGCATATACATATATATATATATATATATATATATATATATATATATATATATATGCAAATATACCAGCACCCACTCCTGGATATGTATCCCAGAAAAAACTATTGCAAAGTCCCAAAGAATCTTCACTATAGCTTTAGGGAAGCAGAAAATGACCAATCTCACTATCTATACTAGAGAAGTAGAAAAGCAAACTGTGGTGGATGCTTATTACTGAGTTCTATCTAAGAAGGTAAACAATCACATTTCACAGACTCCTTTGCAGCTAGAGCTCTGGATCTGATTGAAGCTACTCTATCAGGTGCATCTGAATTGTTGTAATTGTTCCTTAATTCGTGCCGGCTTCCTAATTGTGGCAGGGCAGTTTGAATCTCATGTCAGCACCTTCCTCCTGTAATAAATCTAATAAATTTATTTCTGCCCAAACTAAGTAGAGGAATTTCTGGTTCCTGCCCTGACCAAAATACCAACCACACCATTATCTATATTGAAAAGGATGCCTTGGCCATGATTTATCAGGACCCAAGGAGAGCAATCTGCATCTCAGTAGCTGAGTAAACAGCATTTCAACTTATTTTTTTTTCTTTTGCTAAAAATAAGACTTTAGTGTCAGGCATGTTTATGGTCAGTAAATTTAGCATAAAAAATGAAGCTGCTTAAAAATAAACATGTAGTATCTCCCAACAGCTATATATACAAAGCATTTAGAAATATATCCCATTCACATCACCAGGCACAGATATGGCTTTATTTATATCAATAAACTTGGTGCAAGACATGTAGGCACCTCAAGGGAAACCTTGAATCATGTTCTGTTTATTTTTGTTTTACTTTATAGTCTTAGCTGAAACTAACTCTGGAATTTGAAGAAGCTTAAGGAAGTTTGTCAGATGCCCCAGTAGCAAAAACTACAGCTGTGCTGCTGTATGGGAAATATTGTGTTTCTATATTTTCTGCCGTCCCTTTCTAGCTAGAAACAGCCTTTTTCAATATCTAAGGAGGAAGCAGCATTTAATGCTACTTTTACAAAAGGGCACACACTTTTATAGGAATGGGACATTCTTGTTAGCTGGTCTGGACCAGGATTGGTCCACTAGGAAAAATAGTGAGGCCTGGGAAGCCTCCATTGCATGGCTATGGTTCTCTGTCTACCCAGAGCCATAGGGCCACCATGCCTACAGTGGACATGAAATTTGGGCACCATAGCTCAGCTTTTCTCACTTGCATATTGAGTGCTGCAGCCAGCTCTACCTTGGGAAGGGAAGTGGAAAAGAAAATATGTTTTCATTTGCCAAGATCACACCTGCAAAAATGGAAAATTTTAACTTTTAATATTCTAGAAAGGGAAAGTGATGATGCAGAACTTCAACAACATTACTTTTGTCATTTTAATTATCAAATGCTGAACTTGAGAATTAAAAACCTGCATCTAAGCATCCATCCCAGTACTCATTAGCCTAGCCATAAAACATGGTTCAGTCATCCAAAGCAGGTTTCTATTGCTTTACTAAGGATAATTTCTTTCTGACTTAATCCTTGGACTAGAATTAGGAACATAAATATTGTACATGAAACCTCTTAAGGAAAATCATACTATTGTCAGGTGTTAGCATAAAAATATGCTATATTCTTGCCATCCACATATAATGACTAGCAAATTCCAAAAAAATCTGCTTCAAAACTATTGCTAACAGTCATTGATCAGATTTCTTTAGTAAATATTGATCAGGCATAAATATTTGAATGAACATATGTATGAATGACTACAGCACACCCTGGGGAGTGTGATGATTTCCATCATGCAGGGAACACACAACCCAGTGACACACAGAGCCACAAGAAAGAAAGGCAGATGCTTCTTTGCTTCATTATTCATGTTTCTCACTAAAGATACAGCAACTAAACCGTAATCACTTTCAGAATCCCTCGCAGGTGTTTTATTTAGCTTCTTCGCTCCAGTTCCAATGACTTTCCACATTCTGGAATTTGTGGTAATGGTGGGTAATAATCTGTGGAAACAGTAATTAAGTTAGGAAGGGTAGGAAACTGTGTGTCATGGCCGCTCTCAATGACTATGAGACATAAATCATGCTTCTTCCATGATATTAGAGCAGTTCAGAGGAGGATGCTGTGATAATACCCAGCATGCTAATAGATACACTGATATATTTTTTTTCCAAAGAGTCATTTCACAGGCTGTGTGCATCTGTGTTAGTAATTACTTAGCCTCTGATGCAGATAGATAGCAGCCATTGAGCCTATGGGCAGCACTGGAGAACTGAAAAACAGTTTTGAAAAATGTGCATCAAGCATTTTCTCTTACCTCCTCTTTTTCTAGAGACACTAGTATGTTGGGTTTTAACATCAAATATTCTCAAGTAACACTGAAAAATATGAAATCAACAATCGGTTTTATACTCGCCAGAAATTACATTTCAGATTCAGTTAATCACAGTAGTGACTATCTACATGTGTAAACCACAGGGTCTTGATTTTTCTTCTAATTGAAACAAACTCTAAATTCTTGCAGTTATTTCTGGTCTAATAATTTATTAAAGGTCTCTTAAGCCTTCACCATCCCAAAGCAACATTGGAAATGAGAAATCTTGACAAATTTAGAATCTATGTGCTGTCCTTACTTGGCCATTAAAGACCTGATTTCAGGAATCCCCACATACCCCTGCCACCCTACAGATACCAAAATGCATGGAAGCAAAAGTTCCTTATATAAAAAGGCATAGTATTTGCATGTAATCTATACATATAGCCATGTGTACTTTAAATCATCACTTGATTATTTATACTACCTAGGACAATGCCAGTGCTTTGTAAATGATTGTGCTGTGTTGTTTAAGGAATGAATACAAGAGAAAAGTCTGTACAGGTTCAGTATAGATGTAATTTTTAAATATATATATATATATATATATATATATATATATATATATATATATTCTTCATCTATAAGTACCTGAATTCATGGATGTAAAACCCACAGATATGAAGGGGAAAGTATTTTGATGTAGTCACTTTGTCAAGAAATTGTCCTCCTAAGAATGATATACAACATAAACTCTTCAATATTTCAAAAACATTTTCTACTACATTTACCAACCTTTGAGTAGAAACTGTTTTTTAAGATTTTTTTTCTCCCATAACAGCATATTCCTGAGCTCCACCCAGATCTACCAAATCAGAAATGATCTTCGTTTTAACCAGTCTATCAGTTGATTCTGATGCAGCAATTTATCAAACTTTCTGAAAATTCAGCCATCCTGAGAATTTGCATGTCTAAGAAGCTCTAAGTAACTCTGGTGCTGCTGGTGGGAAACTCTTCTATGTGGTATTTTAAAAAATATTATGACCTCTTTTAGAGTCTGACAAATCAAGACAGGCCTTCTTAAGTTATTTGACTACAATTAATAATTGTCAAAATTTTCTTAGCCAGGTGTGATGGCACATATCTGTCAGCCAGTTACTAAGTAGGCTGAGGCAGGAGGATGACAGTCCAGGGCCAAATTTGGCAATTATGTCAGCTTTTTATCAATGTGACCAAAATGCCTGACAAGAATGACTTCGAGGAGAAGAAGTTAATTTGGGGCCCATGGTTGAAGTCCATGTCCAGTCAACTCCCTTGCTCTGGGTCTAAGGCGGGGCATAATATCATGGTGGATGAGTGTGGCTGAGGAGAGCTTCTCAGCTCGTGGCAGCTGGGAAGCAGACAGCCAGGAATTGTGACAAGACGTAGTCCAAGGCCACACTCCCAGTGAACTACCTCCTCCAGCCATACCCCCACATTCCTACAGTTACCACCCAGTAGTCCATTCAAATTATTAATCCATTAGGTTCTTAATCTCTTCTAATCTAATCATTTCACCCATTACTGCCTAACATGAGCTGTTTAGCCAATACCTGTAACCAAACTATAACAGTAATTTAATGAGACTCTGTCTCAGAATAAAAATATAAAAAGGGCTGGGAGTTTAGCTCAATAGCAGAGTGACCCTGGGCTTAATCCCCTGGGCTGAAAAAAAATTCTTTGTGGTTGCTCTTCCTTTCATAGTTATGCTGTGTAATGAGTAGACAGGAATATAAAAGGATTTTATCTTGTCATAGGAAAGCTCTCAACTAATATTTCAATAGTATCATGCTTTTCCCAAATGGCTGGGATTGGAAGCCTCTTGTCTGTGTTCTGTTCCCATTTGGTGTCTCTTTATGGACATGCCCCCTAGGAAGCTGCCAAAAGCTTTGTTTAACTCCATCACTTTCCCTGAGTGGCAGACCTGGGAAGAGCTAAAAGTTGACGTCTAGGATTGTTCTAGCCTTGCAGTACAAAATTCTTAAATGCCACACAAGTGATTTTACGGTAGAGTAAGTCCTTTGGCAAAGTTGAGAACAAGAATTCCACTCTGCAAAATTCCAAGGAAACAGAATTCACACTATTGCAGAATGGGGGTGTCCAAAACTGGGCTGTGCCAGCCTGCATGCCCTTACTCAATAACATTTCTTTCACCTCCAAACACATGTAATTCTTTTTGGATTCCCAACCCTTAGTTGGTAGTGTGTAAATCTAACCATCTTACCCTCTGTGCTAAGGAGAAAGCTCTACTATGCTAACAACTTGGTGAAAAGTGTGATAACTACTCATCTTATATTTGAGTAGCTGACAACTTTCGGGTGCCTGCCCCATCAATGCCCCTCTACACAAGTGAGAGGACCCCTACAACCAAGTTCATAATATGATCTAAACATTTCAGATCATGGGGCACACAGATAACAGAAGAGAGACTAGACTGACTGACTCATGGTCAATAAAAATCTCTGTGAATAATTTGAACTAAAAGATATAGAGATAATGAGTATGGAGAACTAAATAACATCAGCAAAAACTTTAGCGATAGAGTTCAATAAAGCACTAAAGTTTCTGAAAATGGCCAAGTTTCCACTCTATCTGAAATGCAGTAGCTTTTGTTGATTCTACAATGAACTCTATTCTCCTTCTGTGCTGGTTATATTCCACTTACCCCCTCTTTCCCCAGACCTACTTTCTCTGTCCCTCTCCCCTCTTTTCTGCTGTGAGCTTGACCAAGGCACCGTATCACCCTAGTTCTCTTGCTGTCTGACTTCCATTGGAAGCACCTGACATCTTCTGAAGATGAAGAGAGAAACCAGAGTATATTTTCCCTACTCCCTTCCTCCCTGCTTTGGTGACTTCTTTGCTGATATCTGCATCCTTCTGCAATTACCACTCCTATCAGACAATCCTTTCCCAAGGCTTTAACTCTCACTAGCTTCTAGTAACTCTATCTTTTCCCATCTCTTTAGTCCTAGGGATAGTAATGACTCTCACTGATGCTAGACTTTGGGTACCTTACCATCTCTTCTTTATTTATTTAATTCTGCTCATTCCTTCATATGTATTCCTTTCATTAATAGGTATTTGAACCGTCTGGTTGAATTCTATTTTTAACTAGAACCCTGATACCATCCAATAAAATTTCCCATTACTACTAATAGTATTTGCTGTAGTCAGTTATGATTAGCATTTATGTAAGCAGACATTACTTAATTGAATTATGCTTTCCTTTTCAGGGGTATTAAAAATTCGAGAAGATAACATCACCTTTACATAAACATGATAGATTTACCTCCTTTCTTTTCAAAATTCCATTGAATGTCAGAATAAAAACATATAAATGGACCAATCCCCACAAGAACAAAAGAGTGGAATAGAAGACAACAGTGAACGATTAAAGGCAACCAGATTTAGAAGACACTAAGTAGATGGAGAAGTGATAACCAAATTAACACAGCACAGAAACCACAGTCTAGCTGAGGGAAATACCAAGTGGTGGCAAGCTGATTTCCCTTAATCTCACCTATGAGACTACACCTTAGAAATACCAAGGGAGCAGGGTGGTGAGACTTTTGCCCTAAACAGGAGCACTGGTTGAAAGTTTGCATATGAAGTTGCTGAAATTTCAGGTCTCCTACACTCTCCAAGAGATTTTGCTTTGGAGAAATGGAACCAAAAACAGTAGAGAATGGCTACACAGCACGGTTGAACTCAGGGCGACCATGGGAGTCTAGACACCTGTTGTACCTCCAGAATTCTAGCAGTCAAAAAAAAATCAGAGAATCTTACTCTGGAAGATAATGATCTACTGAGAGAGAAGAAGTTCAAGGACTGACAGCTGAAAGTCCATCACAAGGTTTGATTTATGCCTATTCACCATGGAGAGAAACCTACACATTGACAAGCCCCACTGTTACACCCTGAAAAATGTCCTTTTAGTCTCCCATTCAATTTTGAATGGAAAGCCAGAACAGGAGTGGCCCTTTCCCTGGTCCTCATGAATCATAACTCCAAAAACTAAAGAACACTGCCACTCTATGCTTACCACATATGTAGTAGAGTGATCTATTACCATTAATATATACTCTACATATCTTGAATAAAAATACATTTTAACAATATACATGAAAAATAAAACTTACTTTTCTTACATTCACTTTAACTTACATTTTCTGTTGAAAATACATTCAAATTGTATATAGTATTAATACAACTATGTCTCTACATAATTACTGTCCATAATAAATTATGTAAGAATCTTCCTTATAATCACATAATTAGTACATTTACAGAAATAAAGTCAAGAAAAATAATTTTTACAGTCCATAGTAATTTATAAATTTTATTTGTTCACACATCTGTAGATCTATATAACACCTAGAAATGAGCTGTAGTATTTATATTCAACTGTCTTTGATGTTTCTTTGTTCCATTCATAAAATTACCTTTACATAAGTTTATTGCTATCGTGATTATTAACATTGTTTTGGAAGCTTACTTGTCAAGGTAGGAGGATTGAACAATTTGTTAGCCTAAATTATAATTTCTAAATATTTAGATGCTGTTATGGTTTGGATCTAGAATGTCTGCCCAAAGCTCTTATATTAGGCAAAGAAGCAATGTTCATACGTGAAAAGAATGGATTATGAGGGCTCTGGTCTTATCAGTGGTTTCATCTATCTGATGGATTAATAATTTGAACAAACCACTGAAAGTTTGTGATAATTATAGGCAGGTAGGGCACAGATCCAAAAACTAGGTCACTGGGGGCATGCCTTTGCAGACCATATCTGTCCCTGCCCCTTCCTGTCTCTCTCTTTATGCTTCCCAGATGCCATTAAGTGAGCAGCTTTCCTCCACCATGACTTCCACCATGATGTTTCTACCTTAGAGCCTGTGGACTGTGGACTAAGACCTCTAAAACCACAAGCCCCAAATGAACTTTTCCTTTTGTAAGTTGCTTCTGTCAGGTTTTTGGTCATAGTAACAAAAAGCTGACTAACACAGAAAATAGTTTATGGGGAACATTTGTGTCTTGTGCTGGGCCTCACAAATATTAGGGACAGGCTTGAAGCATAATTTGCTGGACATTTTAAGAAAGCCTCAACAGGGAAATTAAAGAGCATAAAACAAACAAAAGAAAGAAATTCTAACACATAAACAAATGCAAATGTCAGAAACAAGCACTCCAATTTTTTGTAATTAATAATCTCAAAAAGATGTTTAAAGATCTATTATATCCCTGAGAAACCAGATCAGGATTTTTTAAAATTTGGTTTTGGAATTCAGAGAACAAGAAATATCTCATGAAAATAGAAAATGCCAAAATAAAAATTTCAAAATATTTTCTGATCAAAACAAACAAAAATAATTCAGCTAAAGCATGAGCAAAAGATACAGACTGATATTTCCCCTGAAAGGATATGCGGATGGCAAATCAACAAATGAAAGAGTTTCAATATCATGAGAGACTTATATTAACCCACATACAAATTAAATACAAAATATAAATCAAATTAAAACCATGCTGAGGTGTCACTACACACCTGTCAGTAGATTAGAGAAAAAAATAATGTCAAAAATCAAATGTTGGTGAAGATGCTTATGTACTTACACAGTACTAGTGGAAATATAAAAGATGTTACTCTGAAAAATAATTTGTTTCTTATAAAAACTAATCATGCAACTACCATACAATCCAGCAATCAGATTCTTTGGCACTTATTTCAGAAATATTCAAAAGTTATGTTCACACAAAAATCTGTACAAGAACTTTTATTGCAGCTTTATTTATAGTAGTTAAAACTGAAGCAACCCAGATGTTATTCTACCTTCAACAGCTGAATGTCAAAACATGGAACATTCATACTAAAAAATATTACTCAGAGAAAAAGGAAACTGATAAACAAAACAACTTGCTTGGTTTCAAAGATATCACAGTGAGTGAAAACAGCAATACAAATTTACATATTGTGTGATTCCACTTATTACATTCTTTAAACAAAAAAATCATAGATATGGAGGGCAGATTAGTGATTGCTAAGAGTTAGGGATTGGGTGAAAAAGGAAATGAGTGTGACTATGAAAGGCCAAACTGAGGAATCTTTGTAATGATGGAAATGTTCTGCATCTCAACTGTTAATATTCTAGAAGTGATCCTGTAATATTATGGTTTTTGCAAAATTAGTATTGTTGGGTAAGGAGCACATAGGATCTCTCTGCTTTATTTCTTACAGTTAGATATGGATCTACAATCACCTCAAAATAAAACATTTAATTTGGAAAATAACAAAGAAGTAGTACTGGAACATAAATTCTAGGAAATAGAACATAAAGACAAGGATATTAAAATAGGATATAATAGGTTTTTAATTGGAAGGTCAGTACAAATGTTGTGACTTTTCATTAGCAAATTCCAAAGAAAGATTACAGTAAAAAATACAAAGAAAACTAATATGAGAGTATAAGGAACTGTCACAAAACCGAAAGATGTGAGACTTCAGAAGTGAAAAATGAAATGAAAGGTTTAATTGCATGTGTCAACTTGACTGAGTCATAGGGGGCCCAGACATTTAGCCAAACCTTATTTAGGGTATGTCTGTGAGGGTGTTTCCAAATGAGATTAACATCTAAATCTATAGACTGAGTGAATCTAATTGCCCTTCCTCATGCGGGTGGGCTTTATTTAATCAATCAAAGAACTGACTAGAACAAAAAGGCTAGTGGTAATTCCTCCTGCCTGACTGCTTGAACTACAACATCAGTCTTTTCTAGTTTTTATACTTAGACTGAAACATCAGCTATTCTTGGGTCTCTAGCTTCTGGCTTTCAGACTAAAATTTATAACTCCTGGCCCTTCTATTTATCAAGACTTTGGATTCAGACTAGAGCTACATGTTAGCTCACTTGGGACATAGCTTGCTGACTGCAGAACTAGGAATTTCTCAGCCTTCATAATCTCATGTGGCAATATCTTATGTATCATACACATATATGCATGAGATTTATAATAAAGAATTGGGATATATGTACACATATGCATACACACAAACACACACACACACATACACACACACACACATATACAGATGTGTGGGTCTGTTTCTCTGGAGAATCATGACACAAAAGATCCCATTAAGTGCCCTTAATAGAAATGAACAAAGGTTCACAACATGTCATCAGTTCCCATAATTATGAGGGGTCTTGTGATTTTACCCAACTCTTCAACTATCAAGTTAGACTGTCACAGTTCATAGATTCTAGTAGAATACAAAGGACTTTGTCAGAGACAAAGGACTTTATAACAACATAGCAAGCAGCATGGGTTTTATATTTTCATAGTTCTCTTTGTTCCTCAGGTCCCATGGGGCAACAAAGAACAATTCAGGTGTATGCTTCACATTCTGTGGGCTTATGTCACAGCTAAGAAAACTTGAGCTTGAGAAACATAAGTCTTGCAGAGTGGACTTCATGAAAACCTTCTGCATTATGTTGGACAACAAACACAACTGCTCCTATATTAAAAATGGAGACACTCTGTCTTTCAAGATTGTTCTCTATATGAATATCTTTGAAAAGACAGTTTAAAAGGTATCTGCTCCTCAACTCATAAGACATGTAGCAATGCTAGAGACTTGTGGAGAAATATTTTCCAATCAGACCCTAAATAAAAATAAGAGAAGATTCAAAATGTTTCCACAGGGAAAAACCATGTCTATTGAGACTTTAAATTGTCATCCCTATAAACAAAAAGAAAATAAAAAAAGAAACAATGCCAAAACCTGTAAGTATTTTAAACTTAAAATATCAATGCTGTAAGAGAATAAAAACATTTTCAGACATGCACATATTTAAAAATAAAATTTCTAAGCATTTCTATAGAAAACTACTAACAAATAAAAGTAGAAATGGAAAAATACAAGATTCAGTATATAGGAGATTCAACACAGGTGAGCAGAGAAATTTTCAGATGATGATGAAAGAAATCCCAGGAAAACTGCACAACATGAGCTTTAGTGTTAAATGGGAAAGAGACATGAATCTGGAGGGAGAGATCTGGTGTTAGGGGAAGATGGGAGAACTGATAGGTTTTGTTCTATTTGGGAAACAGTATTGATAAGGGTTGACAGATTTGTTCAAGCTTGGAGCCTAATTAATAGCAGGTTGCTAAGCTCTGAGTAATTGCACCCCCCGCCAAAAAAAAATTACATGTTGAAACCTAATCACCAATGTGTTAGTATTAGGAAATGGGTTTGATTTTGGAAGAATGATTAGTCATGAGGGCAAAACCTTCATGAAAGGGATTTGCACATGATATAAGAGACCCTAAAGAGCTAGACAGCCCTATCTAACATGTAAGGACACAGCTAGATGGTTCCAACTATGAACCAGAAAGCAGCCTCTCACCAGAAACTCAATCTGCCAGCGCCTGATCTTAGATTTCACGGCCTCCCGTACTGTGAAAAATAAATTTCTGCTTTTTATAAGCTATGCAAATTATGATATTTTGTCATACCAGAGAAAAAGAGGAGGAGGAGGAAGAAGAGGAAGAAAACAGGGATATTTTTAAAATATTGCAAGTGGAAAAAAATGAAGCAATTATTAAGATCAGGAAAAGCAGAGTCATGAACAAAGAGAATAACACTGCAGTACTTGACAATAAGAAACTAATAGGAAATAACCAAATAATTCAAATACTGGCTATTGAATTACTTTGTTATAACTACAGCAGAAAGATAGGTAGAAATGATTTGGAACTGATAGTTATATAAAAGATAAATTTTCTTCTATCAATAGAATGCAACAAATGATGTCTACAATTAATAACTAAAGAAATTACAGTTTAAGTATTTCACTTAAAAACACTGAAGTAATATTAGAATAGCTAAAATTATTGAAAGTTATTCATTGAGTACAGGGGCCAGGCTATGCATGAATGAGGCAGTGGAATGGTTTCTGGAGACGGTAATAATCTTTCTATTAACATCAAATTTGTTATATATGTTTAAATTCCATGTGACTTTTAAAATTATGCATCTAAACCACATGTAATTCCAGCTATGCAGGAGGCTGAGTCAGGCAAATCATAAGTTTGAGCCAATCTTGGCAACTTAGCAAAAGCCTGTCTCAAAACAAAAAATAAAAGGGCTGGGGATATCGCTCAGATTTAATCCCAGTACCCCCGAAAAAAAGAAAGAAAGTATGTTCCTATTCATTTTGAACAAAGTAAAACTGTTATACTGTTATGCACCTTCAGGTTTATGTGCAGGTGTTTTAGGCCTCAACATTTTTACAAACATCAAAGCTACTCTGTACCCATTTTAATTTTAAGCTAATTTTTCTGTTAAAAGCAAATACTATAATGAATAAAATGGAAATTCAAATTAATAATGTAATATAAAAAAATAAAAGTTTAACAAAATAAAATGAAAATAGAAAATAAAATATACTTGGAAAGTACTTCTTAAAGCTAAATAATAAATTCCTAATCACAGGATGTCACATATCAGAAATGGGCTAATACAGAGATCACTGGAAAATGAAGAATCAATTTTATTGTCTTGTTTTAAATCAATCTATAGACAGATCAAGTCCTTTCTAACAATCAAGTTATAATTCTTCTCAGGAAGGAAAATATCCCCTCCCACATTCATATCAATTGAATTTTATTGATGTGTGTGTGTGTATATACATGTGTGTGTGTGTGTGCACACGTGTGCACGTACGTGTGTGTGTGTGTGTGTGAAGGTGTTTTGATTGAAAATGGCATAAATTCAATTCAAATTAGCTTAAGGGAAATTAAAATAGAATTTATTGACTTGTGTAACTGAACAACTCAAAAGCAGACTCTTTGGGCTGGATGGACCCAGGAGCTCAAGCGTCAGGTCTCAGTTAGCAGGTCTCCATCTCCTCTTCCCCCACCTCTGCTTCTTCCACACTGACTTTATTACAAAACAAACCCTCCAAGTTGATATCCAACAGCCTCAGTTATCCCACAGCAAAATTCCACCAAAGTTCCAGATTGGTTCTGATTGAACCAACTAAAGTCATGTGCCCTTCCATAAATCAAACCCTTTAGATCTATTTGGGACAGTGCAAATGGGAAATAAAAGAGAAGGGTATGCAACTGTTTTAGAGGCAACATTTCTACTATGTAGATACCAATTCAGGTACTAAATGCTAGAAAAGGGTACAACTTACTTGGGATCGAAGGAGGAGGAAGCAAGCCTCTGGAACCGACGAACTCCATGGGAATGAGAACTGAGAGGTGTTTGAATAGCATTCAGCTCCCATGTTGACTCTGGATTCTCAGGTAAGACCTCAGTAATAAGAGCTAAATATTGTCTCTTGGCTAAATTGTTTTAGATAATAGTTTGAAGAACTACTTTCCAAAGAAAGTGACCTGTTGGGGAGGGCTCCTACTGAAGGTATTAAGGTTAATTTGAGAGGGGTGTTTTTATAATGCTTCGATAAAGAGTCTTATTATTCTAAGCCTTTAAGTTCAACTTAACAATTCCTTTAACTTTTTTTTATGATTCTAATGTTTATATTGGTAAATTAAATAAGGTCATTGTTCTGATGCTGTTTCACTAACTGGAGATTGTTGAAAGGAACCACAATCAAACTTAGTACACAAACAGAAAAGTAGGAAGAACTGAATCTCAGCCAATCATAAGCTCCCATATTTCAGCCAATCACAATCAGCCAAGTGATCAAACGGAATCCAAATGAGGCAAACACCTACCTGTAGACAATCAAGGTATTCCTGTCCTCTGCTTCCCTGTTCTTTTAATACTTACTGCCTAATCTGCAAAATGGAGCTCTCTAAGCCACTTCTACTTTTGAGCACTGCCCAATTCATGAAATTTAATTTGTCAAGAGGTTAAATTGTCATTTTTTTTCTTTTAGCAAAAATTAAAGATTTACATTTGACCAGTAATAAATGTGTAAAAATTAATTCAATATGCTCATAATTTCAATGGCATTTATAAATTTAACATACCTGATTATTTCAAGCATGTGAAAGGAAAATCTGGGTAAAACTCACAAAAATAACAGACAAGATTCTTTTAAATACTCAGATAAATCTCTTAAATTTATGATGGCATAAACCTAACTGACTTAAATTTTCAGATATTATTTATGAACTTATAAAAATCATATACTTTCAAAATTTAAATCATGATTCTACTAACATCTACATATTTCAATTACAATTACAGATTAATTCAGATTTGAATACAAGTTGAACATCCCTAATCTGAAAACCAAATTCAAAATGTTTTAAAATTTTGGCACATTTCAGATTTTGGGTTTTTTTGATTAGGTATTCTAAAATTCTGAAACCTGAAACACTATGTCCCAAGCATTTCTGATAAGGGCTGCTTAACCCATATGCTACATTTCCTTAAACATCGCCAATAGTTTAAGCATGTGCACACGTGCACGCAAACACACACACACACACACACACACACACACTCCTGATGTTTATAAACTTATTCCTAAACTTTATATAAATGTATTAAAATATGTGCTTTGGTTACTTCAGCACATCTCCATTTATTTTGAACATTATTGTGGTTATAAATAAAGAAGATTTACAATCATGCCAACCCTGGATACATTGGATGGAAATCTTGGGATGTGATATGGTGCTTTATCTGTCAGGGGTTATAAACCAGAGCATTAAATGGGGTCTGCATTAAATTACAGCATGAGTCCACCTAAGTCATAGGCAAACATGCTGAGCCCTTTCTCATAATTGTTCACTATCTGTAATGTCCATGACAAACCTACTTTGGAGCCCAAATTGTATTTTTCCATCCATGTCATTATGCAAGGTATCTTTCAAGTTTTGTCCTTAGCAATGCCTACTGATCGATTTATGTGAATACTTTGTTCAAAATTTTTGATTAGGGATGATAAAATGTTATTTCACCTCTCTCTCTAAATAAATGACTGAATCACAGAGCCCATTTGAAAGAGAGAAGCAAAATGGATCTGGTGACAATAGTGGACTTTTATAATAGACACAGTGGGGTAGAGAGAGGCAGCTCCACCCAGTAATGAAACTCTGCTACAGTAAAGCTCTGCATACCTTGATGTTCATGATGCTCCCAGCCTGCTCACCTGCTCATCTGTGTATGCAGTATCCTAGGAAAACTGCCCTAATTATTTATTCAGCCCTCAAACATCCCTCCCAATTAAGATGTAGAGACACAAATATATTTATTTGTGTCTATATATCAAAACAGGTGCAGGGTTGAAATGCGGTTCAGAAAAGTATGGATGTGTCCAATAGAACAGCTATTGCTTGCTAGGTAATCCCAGTGACTGAGGCAGGAGGATTGCAAGTTCAAAGCCAGTCTCAGTCTCGAGGCCCTAAGCAACTTAGTGAGTACTTCTCTCAAGATAAAAAATAAAAAGGGCTGAGGATGTGGCTCAGTGGTAAAGTGTTCCTGGGTTTAATTTCTAGTCCCCCCCCAAAAAAAATAGCTACCCCTTCCATGTATCATGAGTATATGATCAGAATATTATACATAAAATGAAGATCTCCTTGAGAGTCATACCAAGACAGTTTTATTCACTGACTTATCCCCAGTGTTTGGCCCAAAGCATATACCAAATGAGTGAAAGATTGGAATCAATGAATGGACAAATCATTAGTCATTCACACAATTAAATATAGGGATTTAAATGAGTTGCTAAATCTCTATGAACCAACGTGAACATACATTGTATAGATTGTTTGGGCTGCAAATAAGAAAAATCTTCAATTCAACAAGCCTTGTGAAATAAAGAAAATCTCTCATGGGGACTACTTAAAAAGTTGTCCTTAAGGAGAGCATCTCCAGAGCTTAAAAGAAATATCCAGTGTCTATCCATGATCCCACATTGCCAGTATCAGCACAGCAGCCTGTCCTGAGACTGGCTGTCCTTACAGTCTCAACACAACTACTAGAGTTCCAGTTATGTAGATTCAAGTATGTGCAACAGCAAAAGCGCTGCCTCTCTATGTCATATTTTAAGTTTAAGAAAACCTTTTCTATACTTTCTAATATTTCCTTTCATGCCTCCTAAATCAATCACAGGAAAAAGAAGGGAATCGCCATATATAGTTTGGTAAATCCCATTCATACATTATACAAAAAACCCATTTGAATAAAATCAGGATTCTATATTAAAATATTAAAGAGAAAGGGGAGAACTGTCTTTGTCTATATAACAGCAGTATTTGCCATAGATGTCTACAATGTAATAAGTAGACGAAATAAGTTACAAAAAATGTGTACAATGTCCATGGTACATTTTATGAATATATGCATTCTATATTCCTTCTAATATTTGGATTTTAGATACAGTTAACATGTATTTTCTATATGGCAGAAATAATTTCTTACAAAATAAAATCCTTTGTTGGATTACTAAATATTTAATACTGCTGTAAGTGGTCGTTTTTTTTTCTTTTATAGTTGTTTTCTACATATTTTCTTTTTATATCTTCTAGAAAGAATTTACTAATCTCCCTGCTTCTACTCTATAATCTCCCAAACATTCCTCTACCTAATGAAGTATAAATTTCACCCCTAATAGTTCTTTCTAAGGGAGGAATACCCATCTTAACTCTTAACTTACCCACTGCAGGTGATTCCACATCCCCACATCTCTAGATCTCTTTTTTAGTTTTCATTGTGAGTTCTCTTCCTTTGTTTCTTGGGTTAATATTCCTCAATAATTTTGTCCTAAGCCCTCTCCTCATTCTACAATTTTACATAGGCATTTATTTCTTTAAGTGCTATGTATAATGAAATGGACTACTAATTATCCTCCTCCCTGTTCTTTCTTATCAAGTTTAGAAACCATGTCTGAGGCTATTGATTTCCACCTATGTTTGTATTCTCTTCTTTGCACACAAACTGGAATACATTCTCCATCTCAGAGGGACTATCTGACGTGTTCTGGAAGTGAGAGCAAGTGATATTTACCACGTCCAGGGCTGACCCATAAAACCCAGAGCAATGCTCATTCTGTCAGGTGGATCAGGTGAATTAAGGAATGCCAAGGGCCTGGAAGAAGTCCTAGATGGAGAGAGCCTGTATTGTTATATGGAACAAATTCCCATCTTACGACTCCAATCTGCATTGTATTTCCAAGAGAGTGAGAAATAAACTTTTATGGCATGAAACTACTAATGGATGTCTGTTTCAGCAACTAACACAGATTGTAACTAACAGACATATTCCCTGCTTCCACAGCTTTGTCAAACTCAAGCAGATGCAAAGCAGCTCACCTCCCCTTCTCCCCACACCCCCCACCTAAACTCCTCTTCTAACTCTCTGACTGCCTCATCTGCCTAGTTACCTAACAGGGAAATCTGCCAATCTTGGGTGCCCCCTCCCCTTTATGAGGGCAAGTCATCAAGTGATCTTAGGAGTCAAGCCACTGTTCTTTATGCCCACCCCACCCCTTTCCTTTCAGGCACTTGGTTGGACTACTGCAGTGGCCTTCTAACTCTTTTCCCTGCTTATATCCTTGCCTTTCCCCAATCCATTCTCCACACTGAAACCAGGTGGCTCTTGGAAAAAATGCAAGTACAATCATGTTGCTATTATCTTCATTATTCTGAGGATAAAAATCAACACGTCAGCATGTTTTAAAATGCCCCATACTATCTGTTCTTTTTGTATCTTTCCAGCCCCAGCCTTTATCATTTCTTCTTAGGGTTTTCCACCACGCTAGACATTTCTTTATTCTGTTCCTTGAACATATTATGAGCTTTGTATTTTCCTCTGCTACTGTTAAGTAACACCATTACTCCTGAAAACTTCTACCCTATAAAGCCCTGCTAAATATACTGAGTCAGTAGAATACCATTGACATTCTACCAACTACTTTAAATAATTGAGAACTTTTGGTTCTAGCGATTAATAAAAGGGAATGATAAACTCCAAAATATTTTGGCTGCTTAAACTAAAGAGATTTGATCATGTAGGAGCAAGCTTCCTGCCCTTGGCACATGTCCAGAAGTGTGAGATAACTCCGGGACTGAAGATGGGAGGAAGACACATTTCAGTTCTCTTAGCAGTTTTATTTCACTTTACAAATTCACTCCTTTTTGGATCTACAGACATGACCCTAGAATAACCTTTCTGCTGGCACCTTTCCATTTGTTTCCTCCTCATTCTCACTCTTCCTGAAATCTCATTAATGAGCAAGGAAGGAAGAAGAGAGAAGCAGTGTGGAATGGATATTGGTTGCCCTCCTTCCAGTTCTGATTTATCCACAGGCAGCAATTCCCAACACTGTGGAAGAGGCAACGGTACCTCACATTGGTGAGATACATTATCAGCACACTCATGTCACTCCACGGTCTCCAAAACATTATGTGGAACCATGTACTATAATTACTATTCTAGTATATCTTACTCCCAAATGAGGTGAAAGGTAATGAGGAATCCAAACAAGATAAGGTATGTATTCTCCAAAAGTTGACCCAGAGGGACTTCGCACATGAAGGCAGAACAAAACTAGGGCTCATGCCTTACTAAAAGAATCTTTGAGACTTCATGAACATGCTGTCATCCTTTCCACCCCAGGTCTATCTCTAGAATTTTCTGAAAATACTATTTAAACTTGCTGGGAAGACAGAAGGTTGGAATGAATTAAATAAATGGTGAATAAAACTTAGTTATCTATTCTAGGGACAATATACAGCTGATATAACCATTCCAAACTGCTACAGTACCTTCTCTATAGACGTTGAGAGTAAAAGCTTTTATGAATTGCTTGCCTTTGCGTCAGATACTGTTAAGCACTTTATGTTTATGACTACAGTCTGTGCTCCAAAAAGCTAATTCTGTGAGATTTTTTTCAAGGAAAAAAAGATTAATGTTCAGAGAGATCAGTTAATTTGCCCAAGACCAAATTGCTAGTATGTAACAGACACATCACCCCATCTCTGCTTTTTCTACCATACATGCTCACAAAGGGTCCTTATAACAAAGAGTCTATGGCAGCATCTTAGTTCATTCCAGATGCTATACCAAAAATTCCATAGACTACAGGACTTAAACAACAGAAATTTATTTCTCACAGTTCTAGGGGCTGGGAAATCCAAGATCAAGTTATCAGCAGAACCAGTGTTTTGTGAGGACCTGTTTCTTCATTTGCAGATATCCACATTCTCATTATATCCTCACAATAAAGGGGACTAGGAGGTAGGCAGAGAGAGGGGTGCTCTGTATTCCCTCCCCCATGATTGCCTGACTTTTTAAAAGGGAATTAATGCTATTCAAGAGGGCTTCACCCTTATGAGCTGATTGCCTTCCAAATTCCCCACTTCCTAATACCATTAGGGGTTAGGATTTTAAATACATTAATTTGAGAAGGACCCAAATATTAAAAAGAACAATTTATTCTCATAAAAATAAAGATATGGATCATTAAGTATTTTAGTAATGAGACTTTATAATGACAAAATATATTATCTGAAGATCACAAAACTACTTGTATAAAGTTGAGAAGTAGTTTGGAGAGCAAGAACACAAGGGCAAAGAAAAGGGGAGGAAGAAAGAGAACCAGAAACTCTGTTTTATCCTTTAGTCTCTGCAGTTTGTCTGAAGTTAACTTTATTAAATAGATTCCAAATTAAATTTCAACACATACTCAGAGCCAATCTTAAGTTACAAACATCCCAGATTTTTTTTTAGAGACCTAAGATATTGTTATGGTTTGGATGTGAGGTGTTCCCTCAAAAACGCACATGTGAGACAATGCAAGAAGGTTCAGAGAAGAAATGACTGGGTTGTGACAGCATTAACCCAATCAGTGAATTAATCCCCTGATAGGGATTAACTGAGTGGTAACTGAAGGCTGGTAGGGTGTGGCTGGAGTAGGCGGGTCATTGGGAGCATGGCTTTGGGGTATATATTTTATATCTGGTGAGTGGAGTCTCTCTCTGGCCGTCAGATCATGATGTCAGCTGCTTCCCGGGGGGAACTGCAGAACAGTACTGCCTGGAGGCTGAGGATAGTATGGATCCTTTCTTGTTACGTCCCCCAAATCCACAGGGTTGTGGGTAGGTTTTGGGGAGAAAGTGAAAGAAGGTATTAAAGCCAGAGTTTCTACTAATGAATAACAGATTTGCCACAAGATATTGATTATTGTACATTTTTTAGAGTGATGAACCAACTAATTATACACACACACACACACACACACACACACAGTTGTAGATAGACACAATACCTTTACTTCATCCATTTTTTTTATGTAGTGCTTAGGATAAACCCAGTACTCCACATGTGCTAGGCAAGCACTCTACCATTGAGCTACAACCCCAGCCCCCCAAGTAAGTGATTCTGATATCCAATTATCTAAACTGATCCTTCAGGATGAAAAATCCTTCCTCCTATCTTCTACATCTATAGAAATTATTACTTCTTTCAAAGTTATGTACTAGTAACCCCTACTATAAATACCTTTCTTGATCTATTCACCTTCTATGTTTGCCTAGTTTTATGTTTAAAACTTGCAATAGAGGGCTGGTGCTGGGGATGGGGCTCAGTGGTAGCACAGTGCCTGGCCCGTGTGAGGCATTGAGTTCGATGCTCAGCACTGCAGATAAGTAAATAAAATAAAGGTTTATCCACAACTCAAATAAATAAATAAATAAATAAAGACTTACAATAGAGCTAATGCATTGCTCTGTGAGATAGCAGATATGGAAAGAACTTTGAACCACATATCCAGGGCCTTCCCTGGCTCAATAAATTACATTACCATTTTCTATTTTATATTATGATTACTTATCTCCTTCCTTATAGTATTAGTTTCTGATGCTACTATAACAAATGATCATAAACTTAATGATTTAAAATGACACCAGTTTATTAAACTATAATTTTGGTAGTCAGAAGTCTGAAATGGATAATACAAAGTATTGGCAGGGCTATATTCCTCCTGGAATCTCAAGGGAAGGGTTGTTTTCTTGCCTTCTCCAGCCTTTAGAGGCCACTCACTCTTCTTGGTTCATGGAATCTTCCTCCATCTTCACAACCAAGGGCCTAACATCTTCAGACCTTCCTCTGCCTCAGATCCCTGCTTCTATCATCATGTCTCTGACTCTGACTCTCCTCCTTTACTTATAAAGACCCTTATAATTTCTTTGGGCTAATCCATGTTATCTCCCCTCTCAGGATCCTTAATCACATATGCAAAGTCCCCTTTGCCATCATATTTTTTTAAATTTTTTTCACAAGTACCTTTATTCTATTTATTTACTTATTTATTTTTAAAGAGAGAGAGAATTTTTAATATATATATATATATATATATATTAAAAATATATATATATTAAAAAAACTAATATATATATATATATTAGTTTTTTGGCGGACACAACATCTTCGTTTGTATGTGGTGCTGAGGATCGAACCCAGGCCGCACACATGCCAGGTGAGCACGCTACTGCTTGAGCCACATCCCCAGCCCTCTATTTATTTATTTTTATGTAGTACTGAGGATTGAACCCAGGGCCTCACACATGCTAGGCAAGCACTCTACCACTGAGCTATAGCCCCAGCCCCAGGACATGGACATCTTGATGGTGAGGGGAACATGATTCTAATACATTTCTCTATGGAGTTTCCCCCCTAGTTTTATTGAAGTGTGATTGACAAATAAAAATTGCATGTATGTAGGTTGTACAAGGTGATGTTTTGACATATGAATACATATGAACTAATTACCATTTTCAAGCTAATTAATTTTCCATCATCTCACAAAATAGCCTCTTTTTTTTTTTTTTTTTTGACGTGGCCAGATCACTTGAGATCTAATTTTAAAGCACTTTTCTAGTGTATAGCACATATACATTAAAGACATGCGTATATACATTAAAGACAGTAGACAGCCAATAAGGTAATAGCTCACTGAAGTTCTGATTTGTATTTCTCTGATGATTAGTTATGTTGAGACTCGCCTCATATAGCTATATGACAATAGCATATCTTCTTTGGAAAAATGTCATGTAGAGCCTTTGTCCATTTTTTAACTAGATTATTTGATTTTTGTTATTGCATTACATGGTTTCCTTATGTTTTTTATATTAATCTCTTAGTGGATATGTGGCTTACAAATAATTCTCCCATTCCATAAGTTGCCTTTTCACTTTGTTGATTGATTTTGTTTGTTTGTATTTTGTTTTTTTGTTTTCACAGTGCAGAAACATTTTAGTTTGATATAGAAACCAGGGACCATGTAATCCTATTCATCTCTTTCATAGAACTTACTATATTACCTAGTGCATAGCAGGTGTTCATTGAAACTGGGTAAAATGAATGCTTCCCTAGCTGTTCTTCCTATTGATTTGACCTATTATAATCACACATTTAATAAATCTACATTCAAGGAAATAAAGTTAAACATCAGTTGGCCAAAAGCAAGTACTATTTAATGATCAAATATAAAAAATAAGACTATTGAGAACAGATTTTGTGTCCCTTAATCCCAGAAATGTCTAAGAAATATCTGGACATTTGTCCAAGAAGTTGCACAGAGGTATTTGATGATTATATGCTGACCAACCAAAGGGAGAAGGATTAGATGTGAAAGAAGCTGCCTCACAGGGGGGCAGATGTGTCACCTGCCAACAGCCTTCATCACTAAGAGAACTCAAATTTTGCTCAGTCTCCATGTTCTCTTATTGAGGTTGCCCTCAGCCCAGGACTGAATCATGACAGCCATTCATGTCTCTTGCCAAGTCTTTGCTTAGGTCTGGATGTATGACCAGTACACTTCCAAGGAGGTTTTCATTACTCTCTAAATAAAAAATAAAAAACAGCAAAGACAAGAAACTTTCCCTTTATCTACCTCTAGATAGTCTTGTCTTCATAAAACCATCAGGAACTAAAACAGCCATCATGAGAATCAGCTGAGCTAGAAGGACCTCTGTAAAAATCTGAACAAAAATAAAAATAGCCCTACCTTCAGACTTCTAGATACATCATGTAACAAGTATTCTTTGTACTTGGGCCACATTTTGGTGTGGTTTTTTCAAGCTACTTGCAGCCTGTAGTAGATTATTGATATCCACAAATTATTTTCTTCTCCTATTGAGGTGTAGAGGCTAATCCCTCTCCCCTTGAATCTATGATGGACCTAGTGACTCACTTGGTCTACAGAGTACAATGGAAGACTTAGGAAGTTGCACCATTAAAAACCTTGAAGCTTTGACACAGTCCTCTTGGAATCCCCACTCTGATGGACAGAGTAGCAACATAGGAAATCCAGATATGTCATACTATGAGAAGCCCAAGTTACATAGAGGGAAACACTCATGTAACTCTGAATACAGTCAGAGAAGCCAGGGAGTGACAACTAAAGCATTGTGAGAAAGTCCATGGATAGAAAATTAATAATATGAATGTGGTTAGGTATCACAGGAGGAAAATTCTTGCTAAAACTAGGCTTGGGAGCCAACACAAGGCCTCATACAGGGCTTAGAAAAGCCCAGTGAAACTTGAGTCAAGAAAAATTTGTGTGTCAACAACAGTCTGCTTCAACTGTCAAATGAGTGACCATCTTAAATATCCAGCCCAGCCCAGCCTTGAGATGACTCCAACCCAAGGTGCCATCTCATGCAACCACATAAAAGATCTCTAGCAAGAACTACATAGCTGAACCCCACCAACTAAAAGAACTCGAAGATAAAATAAATAAGTTGTCTGAAAAAAAATTATAGATTTTTTTGTTAAGAAGCAAAAGATAGCCAAAACACAACCAAAAACATTTCAAATGATACAATGAAACTAAAACAGTAAGCAAATTTCTTTGCACACAAGTGTCTTCTGAGGAAGTCAAGTGTTAATGACATATGGAAAGAATTCCAGGACTACTCAGAGGACCTATATACTCTATAATAGAAAAGATGGGACTGTCAAGGTTTGGGACAGAAACAGGAGCCATAGGGTGGGAAGGAACTATAACTAGCCATGTTTTGGAGCCCTTCCCAGTATCATATAAAAATCTGGGAGCTTTAAATAATAGCTACAAGACTCATTGAATCATTCATGGTACAGTCAACAAATTTTTATGGAGAAATTTACTGGGGGAGGGAGACATAATAAATAAGTGAATGACTATGATATAAACAGAGCAGGGAACCAGAAGTTCATGCCATCATTCTGCTACCCTATGCTGCGTGTTACACCTGTCTGTCACTGTCCCTCAAGCTCTGCAGTCTGGGTATATTTTTTAGGCACTCTGCCTGTGGTTCTCTCCTCAGTATCGGCCTTGGACGTAGAGACCCTATTATGGTTTGGATGTGAGGTGTCCCCCAAAAGCTCATGTGTGAGACAATGCGAAAAAGTTTAGAGGAGAAATGATTGGGTTGTGAGAGCCTTAACCCTGTCAGTGAATTAATCACCTGATGGGATTAATTGAGTGGTAACTGAAGACAGGTTGGGTGTGGCTGGAAAAGGTGTGTCACTGGGGATGTGCCTTTGGGATATATATTTGGTGAAGTGAGCTTATTCTCTCTTTATGCTGCCTGATCATCATGTCCCTCTGCTACACTCTTCTGCCATGAGGTTCAGCCTCACCTGGATCCCTGAGGAATGGAGCCGGCTGTCAATGGACAGAGATCTCTGTACTGTGAGCCCTCAAACATTTCCTCCTCTACCACTATTCTGAAAAGCTGACTAAAACAGACCTGCACTGCTGTCCTTGGGCCTCAGCACTTGGCATCCAGTGCCATGACACCCCGACATTGCTCAGCCATTTAAATTGCAGCAGTTCATTTAAATTGTTTCTTGAATTAAAATGATGAAAGGATATTTCAGAGAAAAGATTTGAAGGTAAAAAGTTCACAGAAAAAGGTTTTCTTATTTATAGCCTAGCCTCCCCTTGAAATGAAGAGTATTTCAGTTTGTACCAGGATAATTAATAGCCCCAAGAAAGCAACATTCCTCTCAAAGGTGATACTTAACAGTGCTCTATTGCATTAAAAAGAAAAATGCACTGTTCTGTGTGTCCATCTCACAAATTCAATCCTTCCAAAAAGATAAAAACATCTGAGGGCTCATCACCTTAGAAATTAAATATAATCATCTAAACATGAAAGAAGGTTTTGATATTGATAGATTAAGAGTGCCAGTTTGAATCAGTAACATTTAACAAAAGCTGGCAGCAATATAAAAGGAGTCATTTCCAGAGGGATCATTATTCAGCCACAGTTTCTTGCAATATAGAAAGAGCAAAATGAGGTGGGAGTTGAGACGCATTGCTTCATCACAAAGGAAAACATCCATAGGGAAATTCCCACAGCTGAAGTCAGAAGACCTGTCACTTAGTGGAACAGCAAACATTACCCTGGGTGTGCTGGGCCAAGCCACTGGCTCAGAAATGCAGTTCCTTGCCCCTACCTTGGGGATAATGTCACCCACTCTGCCTTCCTCCCAGGGGCTCAAATGAAAGACATGTGAAAAAATGTGTGTCTACTATTCCAAACCCATTCCAAGTACTAACCACCATTGTTATTGTTGTTGTCAAAGCCAGTCTTGCAGTAGTTGAGATGTGGCCTTAGAACAGAGTGGATTGTGTCCAAAGAACTTAGAGAGCTTCAGGTTATAACGATGCCCATGGCACAGGACAATAAACAGAAAAGACACATTTTCACAAGACATCATACCAAGAAATATTTGAAAAGAATTTTTCCCCAAGTTAGCTCATAGTCCCTTTACCTTCTTCAGTACTTGTTAGGTTTTCAGACCTTCATTGTGAAGGTTTTCAAACATAACACAAGAGTGAAGAAAATATATAGTTAACTCCCATATACTCATCCTATTGAATCACAATGATCAACATTCTGCTTGTTATGAAATAAATTGTATCTTCCTCAAATTTGTATATTGAAGTTTTAATCCCTAGGACTGCAGAATGTCACTGTATGTAAAGACAGGACTTTTAAAACCTAATTAGATTAAAGTGAGATCATTAGAGTGGACTCCTAATTCAATCTGACTGATATCATTATTAAAAGCTGAGATTAGAATATACCACAGAGAAGTCACATGAGGACACAACAAGAAGGCAGCCATCCATAAGCCCTGGAGAAGGGCCTCAGGAGAAACCAAACTCCCCAACACACTGACCTTTGACTTTTAGCCTCCATGCCTATGGGAAAATTAATTTTTGCTTTTCAAGTCACTTAGTCTTTCTTACTTTATTATGACAGCCCTTGCAGACCAATACACTGGTATTCTTGTTTTGTCTATAGCCCTCTATTACTTTGCTTTTGTTTTGCTGGAGTTCTTCAGTAAGTTTGGAACTAATTAAATATTGTCCTTTAACCCCTGGGCATCCTAAGCTCTGACCTAAAGGAGTAGTTTGGGGGGCTGGGGGGGGGGGTGGCGCCGTGGTAGAGCACTTGCCTAACATGTGTGAGGCACTGGGTTCAATTCTCAGCACCACATATAAATAAATAAAGTAAAGGTCCATTTACAACTAAATATATATATATATATATATATATATATATATATTTTTTTTTTTTTTTTTTTTTTTTAAGGAGTAGTTTGGCCATGCTCCACAAGAAGGGCCATCATCCTGAACTATAGGGACAGCATCTATTACAGAAGAACCTGAGTTTGGCTCCAGAGAAGGAAGGAAGCCTGGCTACTTGTGTTCATCCAAGAGGACAAGGCCCAGGATCCTTTTCTTTCTTAATCCAGGAACAACAGTATTATATTTTCTACTTAACATCCTAGGTCTTTATGTTATAGGATGGTTTTTGAAAAAAAAAATCATTCCTGCAAAATTTGAAACATGGTCAAGTGCCCTAGACCTACTCCACAGAGTAAATATTATTAAAATATTCACACTAAAGTAGAAGATAGAGACTTACATTCCAATACAATATGTTTGAGAGTAGGAGCCTACTCACTTATAGGATGGTCACTTATAGGAGGACAGCTATGTCAGCCTGGATAAGAATATAACCTGGCAGCCACTCCATAGAAGTAAAGGTCAAAGTCAGAGCCCACAGTGTCAGGCCAAAGTGGAAAAGTATGAAACAAACACGGACCGTACAATTCAACCAGACATACTACTATGGTTTGGATTTGAAATATCTCCCAAAAGCTCTCATGTTGAAAGAAATACAGCAATGTTCAGAGATGGGATTTGGGAAAGCGATTGGGTCTTGATGGCTCTAACCTTGCCAGTAGACCAATCCATTTGATGGATTAATATGAATGAACTAGTAGGTGATAACTATAAGGGGGTGGGCATGGTTGGAGAAATTGGTCCCTGTGGGTGTGTCCTCAGGAACTATACCTTGTTCTTGGCCCCTTACTTTTTCTCTGTTTCCCATCTGTTCTGAGCCGAGCAGCTTTCCTCTGCCACACCCTTCTGCCAAGATCTTCTGCCTAACTCAGGCCCAAAGCAACAGAGCCTGCTGACCGTGGACTGAATCCTTCTGAAACTATTCAGCCAAAATAAATCTTTCCTCCTTTAAATTATTCTTGTCAGGTATTTTGGTCACAGGAAGAAAAAGCTAACTAACACATTCCCAGAGACTATGACCAGAAGCTATTTCTACAAAGTCCTTTGGTTATGGTTTAGATATGAGGTGTCCCCCAAAAGCTCATGTGTGAGACAATGCAAGGAGGTTTAGAGGTAAAATTATTGGGTTATGAGAGTCTTAACCCCATCAGTGAATTAATCCCTGATATTAACTGAGTGGTAACTGAATGCAGATAGGGTATGACTGGAGAGGTGAGTCACTGGGGACATGCCTTCGGGGTATATATTTTGTCTCTGGTGAGTGGAGTCTGTCTCTCTCCCTCTCCTTCTTGGTGGCCATGTCCTCTGGCACATTATTCTGCCATGCTGTTCTGCCTTACCTCAAGCTCCAAGGAATAGAACCAGCTATCTACAGACTGAGATCTCTGAAAGTGTGAGCCCCAAAATAAACTTTTCCTCCTCAAAAATTGTTCTTGTTGGGTTTTTTAGACACCTCCAATTTCATATCTAAGAACATGGCAGGATTTAAGACTTGTGACTTGAAAAATGTGAAGAGAAATAGCAAAACAATGGAGACCAGATCTTTAATTTGCACTTCTGACCAATACAAAGTGATAAAAAAACATATCTATCCTCTTATATAAAACAACTGAAAAAGCAAGAAAAATGTGTGAAACCATAGCTCACATGACACTGCACATCAGGCAACAGAGAACAGTGATGTTTGAAAGATGGGAAATAAATGAGATGAGTTATAGAATGCTCCCAGCATATTGCCTACAGGAGGCTTCCAGCCTGAGATGCAAGAAGCAGGAACTCAAGTAAAGTCCAGTGGTCTCCTTCAATTGAGGATATAGAGTTGGGAATCTAAGGAGCATGAGTCAGCCACCGTTTAAAGGGCAAAGTAATGGGAAGGCAATAGCTACACACAGAGAGAAGCCAAGGATATGCAGAGGGTCTTTCTCAAGTACTCAGTTGAGTGTTGATCCACATATATTTGAGAAAACTACTAGAGGCTTCGTCTGGGGTCAGTGTGAAGAGTGTCTAAAAAGGATTGGAGGAAACGGTGCCCAAAGATCACACAGGATTGAGAACTGCCTGCTCTGAAGGGCAGAGTGGAAAATCTCCTAAATCACGGGACATTGGTTAAAATTAAGAAGTCTCTTGCCTAAATAGTGGGGAAAATTGAACCCTTACCAAACACTCTAATTTAAAGTAAGGGCAAAGCACAAAAAACAACCAATCTGTTCCTAAGAAACTTGACTGTATTATAAAATATTCTAGAATGTTTAAAGAAAAGCAGAAACATGGAGTACGACTATTGTGCTTTGGAACTAAAATGTTCCCAAAGAGCTCATGACAAGAACTGTAACCTCATCAGTGGATTAATCAACTGATGGATTCATAATTTGAATGCATCACAGGAAATTGTAGGCAGGTTGGGTGTGGCTGGAGTAAGGAGGTCACTGGGAATGTGCCCTTAATGATTATGTGTTATCCCTGGCTCCTTTCTCCTCTCCTCTCATTCCTCCTCCTCCCCCCCCTCCTCCTCCTTCCTCCCATCCCCTCCCTCTCCTTTCCTCCCTTCCTCACTCTCCCCCAACCCACTTCCTGGCTTCCATGATGTGAGCAGCTTTCCTCTGCCCTTCCATTCCATGATGATCTTCTGCCTCATCTCAGGCCCAGAACAATGGAGCCTGCTGACCATGGACTAAGACCTCTAAAACCATGTATCCAAAATAAACTTTTCCTCTTCTAAGTTGTTCAGGTCAGGTATTTGGTCACAGTGACAAAAAGGTAACTAATACATCCATCAAGGTACCACATACAATGTCTAGCACCCAATCAAAATTTGCCAAGCAGCTAAAGAAGAAAAATGTATAGTCCATAAGAAGAAAATGAGTCAAAGTGATCTGAAAATTATGTAGACAATAAAAGTAAGTCATTAAACAGTATTATTACATTTGCTTTATTTTCTAACTGTAATTATTAAGTGTATCCCATCAATCTCAGTAAGTCAAACAAAATAGAAGCATGGAAGATATAAAGAAGACCCAATGTGAACTTTTCAGAGATGTCTGAGATGAAAAGACACTCTCCAACAGCAGATTAGACATTGTGGGGAAAAGATTAGTGAACTTGAATACATAGCAATAGAAATCATCCAAAATGAAACACAAAGAAAATTGATTGAAAAATGATAAACAGAGTATTAATTAAACAAACTGTTGGTGAGAATGTGAATAAAAAGGAACCCTAGTGCATACACTGTTGGGAATGTAAACTAATAGAGCCCTTATGGCATACTGAATAAAGGTTCCCAAGGAGATTAAAAATAGACTACCCTATGAACCAGCAATCCCTCTTCTGACTAAATACCCAAAGGAGGAGGAGTCACCATGTTGTAAAGGTATCTGCATTGCCATATGCTTTGCAGCAATATTTATAATGGCCCCAAGATCTGGGAAAAATATGTTCACTGTCTATCAACAAATAGATGAACAAGGAAGAAGTGGTGTGTAGGCAGGTGTATGCATGTGCACACCAAGGAACATTATCCAGCCTTTAAAAAGAAGAACCCTGTCACTGACCACTATATAAATGGAACCAGAAGACATTATAAGACATTGTAAACAATACTTCATAATGTATAGTCTAAAAAATAAAGGTCAAATATACAGAGAGAGAGAATACAACAGCAGATACCATGGACAGGAAATGGTGGAGATGTAGAATGAAGGATACAAAGTAGCAGATATGTGGGGCAAACAAGTCTAGAGAGCTTAATGTTCATGAGGACTGTAGTCAATAAAATTGTATCATACTAGAGAATTTTGTTAAGTAAGTATATTTTAGCTGCTCTTTTCACCAATGGAAATATAGATATGTTACTTATATTTACTCCAGTAACCATTTTATATTTGTTTATCCCTCATATTGCAAACATAAAATATATACAGTAAAATTTATTTTAAAAGAACAAAAGTGGAATGGCAATCATCAAGAATACAAACAATAAACAGTGATGAGGATGTGGGGGAAAGTACTCATACATTGTTGATGGGCCTGCAAATTGGTACAACCACTTTGGAAAGCAGTATAAAGATTCTTCAAAAGACAAGGAATGGGAACCACCATATGACCCAACATCCCACTTCTTGGTATTTATCCAAAATAACTAAAATCAGCATACCATAGTAATATATGTGTACCAATGTTTATAGAAACACAATTCATAATAGCCAAGTTATGAAACCAGTCTATGAGTCTGTCAATAGATGAATGGATAAGTGGTACATATACACGAAGTAGTTTTGCTCAGCTGAAAGAAGAATGATATCATGTCATTTGCAGGTAAATGGATGGAACTGGAGAACAGTGTGCCAAGTAAAATAAGCCAGATTCAGAAAGTCAGTGGTTCAACGTTTTCTCTCATATGCAGAAGTTAGAGAGAAAAAAGGAATTGGGCGGGGAGGGGTGAGTGGGGTGAAGGAGGAAGTTCCCTAAAAATAGAAGGGAGAACAGTAGAGTGGGAGAATTAAAAGGGAGGGAGGATTAATGAGAAAGGGAAAATGAAACTGACCAAACTATGCTATGTGCATGTATAGATATATAATAATCAATTCCACCATTATGTATTTCTTAAAGCACCAGTTAAAAAAACATTAGCAGAAGTAACTCCAATAGAGTAGAGAAAGGAGGTCAAGGGAGGGAGGAGGGTAAAGAGGAAATACTGGGGATTGAAATAGAGCAAAATATATTATATACATGTATGAAAATGTCAAAATGAATCCCACTATTACATATAACTATAATGCACTAATAAAAACATAAAAAAGTAAAATATACCAATTCTATTCTCTTTCAGAAAATAGGAAGATCACTTTTCAATTTATATTACAAAGCAGCATTGCCAAAATTAGATGAAATGAGCATAAAAAGACAACTACAAACCATTATATCATGTGAGTATAGATGCAACAATCATCAACAGAAAATTAGCAAATTAAATCCAATACTACATAAAAAGAGCAATGCATCACAACCAAGTGGGATTGATCTCAGAAGAACAAGCCTAGTCCAATGTTACAAAATCAATATAAACCATCATATTTTTAAAAACACAAATGACATGAATGGATTCAAGAGGAATATTGAAAAAAATTAACATCTATTCATAATTAACAAAAAAATAAACTCTCAAAACTAATAATAAGAGGGAATTTCTTTATCTAAAAAAAAAAAATCCTGTAGCTGACATCATTCTTTTTTTTTTTTTTTTTCTTGGAACAGGGGATTGAAATCTGGGGCACTCGGCCACTGAGCCACATCCTTAGCCCTATTTTGTATTATATTTAGAGACAGAATCTCACCATGTTGCTTAGTGCTTACTTTTGCTGAGGCTGGCTTTGAATTCACGATCCTCTTGCCTCAGTCTCCCGAGCTGCTGGGATTACAGGCATGTGCCACCACACCTGGCAGCTGACATCATTCTTAATGGTCAAGGACTAAATGCTTTTCCTTTGAGATCAAGTACAAGGTAAGGATATCAGCTCTAGCCACTGGTACTCAATATCACACAGGAAGTCCTAGACAGCATCATAAGCATTGAAAAGAAACAAAACTGTCTCTATTTGCAACTGAAAGGATTGTTTATAAGATTAAAAGCCCTAAGAAATCTACAATTAAGCTCTTAGAATTAATGTTAGTCTAGCAAGATCACAGGATACAAATACAACATACAAATAGCAATCATCTTTCTGTATATGAGCAATGAACAATTAGAGATAAAACAATTAGGCCCCAAAATGAAACATGCATATAAATCTAACAAATCGTGTACAGTATCTGTATGTGGAACATACACATATGAAGTGCCAATGAAAGAAATCAAAGATAACTTCATGAATCAGAAGATTCAATACAGTTAAGATGTAAGTGCTTTCTAAGTTGATCTACATATTTAGTGCATTTCTAATGAAAATCCCAAAAGTGTTTGTAAATACAGACGTGTCAATTTAAAACGCATGTGGAAGTAAAACAACTATAATAACCAGAGTCATTTTGATAAACAACAAAGCTGGAAGCTTCATACTACCTAAACTTAAGACTTAGTATGAAGTCCCAGTAATACTTAATAATAGTATATTAATCAAAAGATAGACATAGAACAGAGGAATGAAATATAAAATTCAGAAATGGGCCTCTTCAGATATGATAAATTGACTTTTGACAAAGTTGCAATGGCAATCTAATAGAGAAAGGACGTTCTTTTCAACAAATGATTCTGGATCCTCAATCTATAACTTGCACCTTATATGACAATTAACTTAAAATTGATCTTAAATATAAGTGTGAAACGTAAACCTAATTTTAAAAGAAAACATAGAAAAAAATTTGTGACATTAATTAGGCAAAGAGTTCTTAGCTATAACAGCAGAAGCACAGTCTGTAATATTTTTTTAAATGACAAATTAGACTTCATGAAAACCCAGAACTGTTGCTCTGCAAAAGACTCCTATGAAAAGATAAGCCAAAAGATGGCTGGAGGGAATCTTCAAATCACACACTTGTCAGAGGACTTGCATCCAGGATAAAGAATTCTCAAAACACAGAGGAAATAACAGCTCAAGTTTTTAAATGGACAAAGAATTTGAACAGACACTTCACCAAAGATGATATTTCAACGGAAAATAAGTGAGTGAAACATCTGCCATCAGAAGAATGTGTGAATTAAGACCACAATGAAAGGTCACCAAAACCTATTAGAATGACTAGATGAAACAACAACAAATTACAAAAATCTACCTAGACCAAGTGTTGATGAGCATAAGGAGCAACTGGAACTCTCATACCTAGTGAGATTGCAAAAGAGTAGTGCTGCTCTTGAAAATAGTTTGGCAGTTGCTTTAACAGTTAAAGGTCTGCTTTCCATGTGACCCATCAATTCCACTTTTAGAATTTCCACTCTAGAACTAGAGTCACACATTTTGTAATTGAAGTTTATTGGAACACATTTGTACCTATTCATTTATGTAAGGTCTGTGGCTCTTTTAATAGTTCAGTAGTAAAGTTGAACTACAACAGAGAATATATGCCCAGCAAAGATCAAAGTATTATCTGTTCCTCTACAGAAATAGTTTGCTAGAGGAATGAACACAGGTTCTCAAATAACAACAACAACAAAACAAATACAAACAAACAAAAAAACCCTGAACACAAATATTCAGAATAGCTTTATACATAATTATAAAATAACTGGAATCAACCCAGGAGTCCTTCAATGAGTGAAGGGATGAACAAACTGGAGTAAATCTGTACAATAGAATTTTACTCAACAATAAAAAGAAATGAATAATTGATACAACAACCTAAATGATTCTCAAAATAATTATGCTGAGTGAAAGAAGGCAGACAAAAAGAACATATTGAATGTTTCTAATTACATCAAGTTTCAGTAAATGGCAAATAATCTGTAAGGACAAAGTGAAAATCAGTTGTTGCTTGGAGATGACGGGATTGAGTGGGGAGGTACAAGAGGTAAAGACTACAAACAGGTAAGAGGAAATTTTAGGGATGCTGGGTTTGATCATTATCTTGATTATGGTGATGGTTTCATTAAATTCTGTAAATGTGTAGTTTATTATATAAAATAAAGCTATCAAAACCCAGACTTTCTGAGTTCAATGCTCATGTATTCTACCCACAATGCTCTGCTTTCACTCCTATGATGAAGGAGCTACATCATGAAGAGCCTGACCACTGACACTGTGAGTGACAGCCTGCAGTGTTTAACCCCAGACGCTCTCATCTTGGGGGTGGGGCTAGTTAGAAGGACACTGGGGTCTCTTCACAGGACTCCTCTGTGGGCATCAAAGCCAGGGCATCAGCCTCCCCAGGAATGGGCCTGCTGTGCTTGCCCCTGACCTGGCCTAGGCAAAACTTCTTAGAAGTCCAAAGAGAAGTATAGTCACTTCTGTACTTAAACTCCAAGCAGCCAAAGGAGTGCGGACTTATTTCAAATAAGTGTCTGTCATTGTCACAGTTTGGATTCTCTGGAAGCAAATACTGAAACTGGATGGGGCTTGTGATATTTCTTAGGGATCAACTTATAAAAGAGAAGGAACAGATACAGGATTGGGCAGAGGGATGATCAAACTGTGACCAAGGCCTAGCAAAGCCTTGGTCTGTTTGGAGGGAAGCTATGGAATATTCCTGCCAGAGATGACCAAGTTAGATCCAGATGATTGGTTCTTTATTCTGCCTTGCCCACTCACAGATAGGACTGCCCAAGAAAGGCTATGGATTGGCCCTTTTGTAACCAAGACTGGCCTGAAGAGGCTGTTAGCTAGATACTATCCTGCCTCTCACCTGATCGGTATAGTCAGGGTGACTTAAGAGAGTTATGATAATTTGTCACTGAACAACAACAGGCGAAAATAAAGATCAGTATGCAAAATATAAATGTGGTCTCTTGACCACAATTAGGTTTCCTAGACAGGAAACCCAAAGCATAGGAAAAGAAATTGGGTCCCCCAATTACAAGCAGATCAAGATCACTAATTTCTCTTTTGTGCCTTTAATGTGCAGCCCAAGGTGTCCAAGCTTTGTCACATTATGGGAGTTAATGTTGGGTGGCAAATATCAGAGCTACCTAAGAAGGAAAACTACATCTGAATATATTAGGAAAAAACTATTGTATTCAGAAAGAGAAAGTTGAGAACTATACATTAATTTTGGGTATGCCTGACTGGTGTAGGAAGCCAGATAGGTGTAATGCAGGGAGAAATTGGAAGACGATAACAACTCACCCATCAGGGGGTTGAAAATCCTATTTATGGTGCATGGAACTTAAAATGGGTGTCAGCAGAAACAGCAGGAGGAGCGTGTGCTGTCAGGTCTGCGATTAACAGGAGAATTTCAGGGAACCGTGGCTGCAGTCATGAGGTTTTGCTAAATACTAAGAGCAAAAAGTTAGTATGCTCCAGTATCAAGAACAGAAGTAACTATGAATTGGTATTTCTCAAAAATGAACAGCCAAGAGGAAGTTTATTCATCCAGTGATAATGTTTTGCTGTTGAGTGATAGCATTTGCAGAAGGCAGAAAAACAGTGAATCAGAATTCATAGGACATTTGAAATGCTGGTCTATGGAATAAAATGCCTTGCTTTTAATGCTGAAGGAAAACCTCTACCAATTTCCATTATTTACACTTGACCCCTGTGTAAATAGCAGAATTCACAGTAAAAAGAGGCGCAAATGGGCCTCTTCTGTCCTATCCATTTGTTTCTTCCACAGCCTCCCATGGGGCCTTAGTCCCTGGCACCATTGGGTCCTCTTCCTCTCTGCCATTCCCTCTTCACCTCCCGCATCAGCTCCCATTCACCAACCCCTCTCCAACACACCTGCTCTGCCATTTTTATCCTTCAGTCATCTCTAGTTAAACAAATTTACACTAGTGTATGTGATCCTTCTAGAAGCATTTGGATATATAAAAAATACTTTGAGACAATTTCCTGCATGCAGGTGGGGGAAACATTTTTGGACTGTTGAGAAGTCTTCCAGGGATTCTCACACAATGTAAGCAGTAAAAATGCCCAGGGGCATTTTTACAGGCATTAAAAATGCCTGGGGCAAGACCAGAATTTAACTTTCACTACATAAAGTTCATACCAGCAAGAACTTTACATCTCCTCCTCTCATCTTGAGGACACTATTTTCTTTCCATGACTCTTTTTCCTGCCTCTCCTTACCATTCAATTACCTCTAAACACATTGAAGATGCAACTGATAAAGTAGAAAGAAGATGATTTGGATCTCAATTCTCACTTTCCCATCCCCTGGATGAGACCTTGAGCAAGTTAAACCTCTTTGAATCTATAATTCATCTGTAAAAACTAGTGTGGATATCTACTTTATAGGGCATCTTTGAGCAGAACTGTTTGATACTTGGCCCATGCCAGGTTCTGAACAATAAGTTTCTTTTCTTCAAACCAAAGAGCCATGAACTCAAACAGTGTGTATTCTCCCTCGTACACGAGCCTAGGCATCCCTGTAGAAAGAATTCCAAGATACCGAGTGCATAGGAAAACGAACCCTTGTGCTTACTTACATCAATAAAGGCCACACAGGGAAATTGCTGGACCTGGCTGCAAAGTGACTCTGCCACAGGCAAGCTGATGATCTTGGGAACTCAATTGCCTTCCCAAACCTCTGGGACTACAAATACAAAAGGAGAGCAACCCCAATGGCACTCTCTGATCCAGAGAAACATACTGAAGATCAAGCCAAAATAAAATGGCTTTGCAACAATAAATTATTCAACATAAAATCACAGTTCTAGAAATCCTGAGAAGCATAAAAGAAAAAAAAATGTTAATGGAACATTAGAAGGCCAGCTGAGAATTATGGATACAAAAATCAATGGCTCAAATTTCGCTATCCTACTTTCCTCTTGACAAAATTAAACCTGGCTTCAGATACTACCAACTTTTACAAGATAGTGATTCTTTTTAAATTTAAAGGCAAAATAATTTTGTTTTGATAATGTTTTAAATATGGAAATATCAAATACTGATCAAATTACTGAGGCTAGGAAATTTATACATGCACCTTGCACCTTATAGCACATTGCTTAAATTAACCAAAATAATTCTGGATAAAGAAAGTTGTACTTATGCCATAATCGATACAACTCAAACCAAGTTTTGATTTTCAGAAGGAAATCCACACCACATTGGAGCAATCACTGCTGTACAAGGTATTGTGACATTGGACATACAACAATCTGTCCCAATAACCATGTCACCTGATGCTCCCACCCCCAAAAAATAAAATAAAAATAATTTTGTAGAAAGGAGTCAGAATGGAATATAATGAGAAAGGTATTTGTGAACCTGAGGGATGTTCCCTGAAGATTTGCAGAAATAGCAAGTGATGTGTTCAACAAGTAAGTCTGTAAATCTTAAGTCAACTATGAGGGCAAGACACAGCAAGACAGGAACTCCAGCTTAATGGTACCCTATTTGTATTCAGAAGCTGTGCAAGCTGGAGAAAAATTCTGACACCTGTAACATTTCCTCGTGTCTATAGATATTACGGTGGAGTCGGTTGCAAAGAGAAATAACACTGGTGAAGCACACACCCCAGCCTTGCATATTCAACTTTCAGAAAATTCTGTTGAGTTTCCTCAGCAGACTTCCAAAGTGAACTGGGTCAAATCCTTTCAAAGTCACCTTCCCTGAATATATTTTAATTAGGAAGAAAATATATTCACCACCAACTCTGAGTCTTGATATGGTAATTAAATGCCCTCGTGGAAAAACCTTTACTGTTTGAACTGACACCATCATCTTAAGTGGTTTATTCTCTGTCTCTACAAGGATGTTCCAACAGGATACTATTATAGGCAAATGGAACAAGTACCACTGAATAGTTGGGGGAAGCCTAGGGTGGTCGCCAAATAAAGCTGACAGGATGGCAGGGTGAAGAGCAATATCTCCATCAATGTGGTAGCCATGGCTAGGTTAGGGTATTTCTTTGACTGCAGTGACTTTAAATTGATGGGAATCTGATAGGTATAGATAGTCTATATTTCTTTGACTTTTAGGTAACATGAGAATAAGACTTTTTCTGTAAGAAATTGTATTCTATTTTTTCTTTCAAAAAATTTTGTAAGCAAAATTTAACTTTAATAAGCAAGAGCTTTTGAGAGGATGCATTGTGATGTACACGAGCCCCTCTTCAACTGCAGACTAAAACAAGATCACTGGACCTAGGTTGATTATCTGACCTTCATTGACAATTGGTGAACTTATGGCTTATTGAGTTTAGAAGTCTCAGGGGACTTTTGATCCCATGTCAGACTGTTTCCAAATAGCCAAGGCATTTCTACCTTCTCCACCTCCACTATCTTCAGCAAACACCTGCATGTACAGAGCAGCTCTTCCACCAGGAGCTATAAATGGTTGACTAAGACTAAGCCCTTACAGCTCTCCTGGTAGGAGATAGGCCTACCTCATACTCCAGGTAGTCAACTCTCCAGACCAGAGCCTGTGAGTTTTCCTTTCAGCCCTCAAATCTTGTGAAAGGACTACAAAAAAAAAAACAAGTACCATTAATTCCTGTTGAGCCAACTAGCACAAATGGGAAGGCAAGCCTCCTTACACTAGTCACATGAGTGACAACCCCAAAGCTTCTGGCTTTCCCTCTGAATCCTACAGAAGTTCTCCTAAAAATGTTCCTCAGACATTCCCGTGCCCTCCAGGGCTCCCATAAGGGTTGTCTCTCAGTTGCCTGTTTCTACCATTCTTCTTATTCTATGTACATCTCACAAGACACAGGAGCTTGAGTTTTCTTACTGAGGAATGACTAGTATCTCCAAATGTCAATTGTAGAGCATCACTCGAATAGTATTCCACTAAAATTTATGTCCACCTGAACCTCAGACTATGACTTTTTTTGGAAATAGGGTATTTGCAGGATAATTAGTTGAGAATCTGGAAATGAAACTATCCCAGATCCATGGTGAACCCTAAATACAATAACTAAATCCATTTCTCTCCAAGGGGAATGATTGGAGATTTGGAACAAAGGCAAACAAAAGATGAAAGAAAGAGGGCTAGTGGAGACAAAGGCAGAGAGCATAATGTTTCAGCTGCAAGGCACAAAAGGCCAAAGGATGCTGGGAAGTTTGAAGTCCTGGCTTTCAGAACAGCATGAGAATAAATTTTTGTTGTTTTAAGTCACCCAGTTTGTGGAACTTTGTTATAGTAGCCTTAGGGGAAACTAAAATGCAGAGAAATAATCACCCTAAAATGCCTGAAACCTCTCTTCACGTTTCTCCATAACTTTGACCTAATTTGTCTGCTACCAGGTCTCTGGAATATACTTTGCTTGACTGATATGGATGAAGATGATCTGGAAAAGTGGAAAATGCAAAAGAATCAGGTTGTGTGCCACAAATGTAACCAAGTCACTGCATTACATGATACCCTACTTCCCTTGTCTGTCAGGGGGTAGCAGTACTTTACTTACTGATAAGCTATTCTAAGAGTTTAATTATATACGTGTGTGTATGTGTGTGTGTGTGTGTGTGTGTGTGTAAGGTGGAAGCTCAGACTCTGGGAAACAGATTCCAGATCCCAGCAGGTGAAGTAACATGTGAGATGCAGTTGGATATTAGACATTCTTTATTCAGAGGAGGTCACAGGCCCCAGCCTCCAGCTCCAGCCTTATTTTGACCCCTGAGTCCTTCCATAGGACTTTTTATTTATGCACACCAGGCAAAGAAGGCACATTGCCAACAGGTTCATAAGCAAATGTTAATGACCTGAGTACGTACACTGAATCAGGGTGTACATGACCTTGGTTACATACTAAAAACAGAGCCCATCAGAAGCCTCAGTGAAGGAGCCTAACTACAGCCATCTTAGACCTGCCCTACAATGGGGTATCTTAAAATATTTAGGAGTGACCATGTGTACTTTGACTAAACCTGAAATGTAGGACCATGTGTCAGAGTGATACTATACAAAAAAATTGAAAGCTAGTAATCTCTGAGGTGATTAAGCTAATCAGTTTTGGTAGCACATTGAAATCACCTGGAGATATTTTTACACTTCCCACCCCAGTCTAGCCTCTGGGAGTGGAGTGGCATTGGTAATTTTTTTAAAAAATTCTCCTTTGTGTAACCTTTGAAATTGGATTCCATTTCACTAGTCACGCTTCTTTTAGTAGATTATATCTTGTGATGTCGCCCATAATTGGTTTCCCTTATTTCACATCACAGAAAATGTGATAAAAGAATGAGGGTTCAAACAAAGAAAAGCAGCCATGCCCCAAACAGTGACCCTTGCTAATATTCCTAATAGCACAGACACTTGATGGAAAAGACACAACTGATTATGGCCTTCATCCCCATGACACATTTTACAGTCAAGATGACCGAAGATAAATCCTTCTGCATCAATGATTAAGTGTGCAGAGTCACTGTTTATTATACCATGGTGTCTTTGTTTTGTAGATATTTATGTACATGTGTGTATTTTCAGATAATGGTACCTAATTTGTTATTTTCTATCTGTCCTCATTCTTGTAGTTATTCCTGTGCCTCGCCACGTAAAAACTTCCCATAATGCAGCATCGCCCTTACAGAACCCGTATTTTGTTTTCTTGGTGAAGAGGCATTGATTGTCTTCCCATCTCAAGCGTATGTAACACATGTCATTTCTGTAGTCACAGTGCATCACAATGCATCAAAAAATAAATATTAGTAAAGAAGATGGCTTTGAATCTCAAATATAGTGCAGACCTCCTTAAAGAGAAGAGCTAGCAGTGTCCTTGGTGATAGAGTTTCTTGTTGCCATGGGAATGAATCCAAAGATTCTATGACATTTTCTGGGACCACATGAGCTAAATGCAAGGATGACTTTTTGACATAAACCTCATGTTCATATAGTACCTGGCAAAAAATTCTGGTAAAAATATGTAAGTAGTCAGTTATGTGAGTCAGTCATTATAAGATTTCTATCTGAATAAAAAAAAAAAAACTTTTTTAGCTGGTATACAAACTGCAAAAAAAGCAAAATTAGAGAAAATAATAATAGATGGGCCAAATTTTAATCCCATCAAATTCAGAAGAATAATGTGTGAAATAACAAAACTTGCACTTACGACCCCAGTAGATTTTTTTACTTTTACATGTCAAACTCACCCCAAGACAAGTTACACAGTAATAAGCTTTACTGCTCATGCAGTCTTGGGGCCAGCAGGTTTGAGTGGAACCACTCAGTTGCCTACCTTCATGCATATTTTGTCATCTGGCTTTTAAATAAATATCCTAAAGATTTAGCAGACTGGTTTTGCTGCAACAGAAACAGAACCAGGAAGTCATCTGACTCACTGTGTCTCTGTTCTTTATCATGGAATCTACGTCAGAAATATCAAGATAAAGCTGGTCTGTTAGCAGCCCAGGGACACTGTGAGAGGTTGTCACCAAGGAACAGTTTTGCTCTGAACTCGCAGAAGTGGGCCACCTTCCCCCATCAGTCTGCACCAAAGAGGGTTCATCATTATCCAAAGGCTGTTGCTTTATTTATTTTTTTATTAGGCTGAAAAAAGTGAAATTGCCAATTTTCAACCATTTTTGACATATAAAAATGGCAAATTCTTACAATCAACAATATATTGTTATTTTGCCAAGTTCTATTTAGAATGAAGATATTAAATACTTATGTTTGACATTTAAAATCCTGCATAGTTTAAAATCTATTTAAGTATGTATAGATGTAACCACACCAGTCATCTCTGCTCTATCTAACCATCTCTGCTCTATTCTAAAGGAATTTATTTTTGGATTTCTATAAACAGTATTGAACACTTACAATGTGTGAGGTACTGCACTAAGTACTATGTCTTATAATTTAAGGCAATAATTTTGTGAGTTAGGTACAATTATTATCTAATTTAAAAATTGAATTGAAGCCAAAGCAGGTAAAGTATCTTATCCTAGGTATACATGTGTGTATTTTCAGATAATGGTACCTAATTTGTTATTTTCCCAGAGGAGGTGAAGCCAGACTTGATCTTGAGGAGTTTATGTAGCCAGGGTCCTATGGTATGTTGGGTCTGGGAAGGGCCTTGCAGGACTTCTAAGTTTTTTTCCAATAGCAACAAAAGTCTCTTATCAAGTGAAACTTTATGATGAAGCAATGAATAGAGTTCTTTGGCCTGTTTAGAGGAAGCAGGGGACTCCCTGAATCTTGTGGCCTGACCAGGCATTTCAGCCATTTTTAATAGTAGGTGTTGGGGTAGGCCCCCAAATGACTGTAGTTAGGCTCCTTCACCAATACTTCTGGTGGATTATGTTATGTTTTTAGTGTGTAGCCAGGGCTGGGAACCTGCTATGTTATGGTTAGTCAATGCCAAAAACATTCTGATTCAATGTTTATACTCAATATCATAAACGTTCACTTGTGAGTATTTACCCCCTTATGTAACCTGTTAACAGTGTGCCTTCTTTGTTTGGCTTGCATATTAAAAGGGCCTATGGAAAAAACTTGGGAACAAAATGGGGGCAAAATGACAGCCAAAATGGAACTGGCTGGCGGGTGAAGCCGAAGCTGAAGGCTGTTACCACCTCTGTATAGAGAAAGCATGTTTAAGACCCTAACTGCGTCTTGCATCTTCTTCTAACTTCCAGGACCTTGAATTTATTTCCTGGGTCTGAGCACCCCCAGGACAATAAGCATTATTTTTTTCTGTGCATGAAGGATCCCACCCTAGATGATGTCCTTGCCCCCAGGACAGCTGTGTTATGGGAGAATTTCCCCAGGTGAACATATACCTTCCTGTTGAGTCTTATATTCTCTTCCTTTTGATCCAGTTCTTTCAAGATCTTTTCCCCTGGTTTCGCCAGTGTATATGTTAGTCAATTGTTTCTGTAAGTAAGCCATTTGCTCCTGGAGCAAGGACTTACTTTCAATGCAGAGTGAGACCCTACCTTACTACTGGTCTGAAAGAATGAAGTAAGATGAGGGTGTGCTCTGAGGAAGACAAGCACCATCTTTGAGACATCTCTTCCAGGTCAGGTCTTTGACTGGTCTCCAGGGAAGAGAAGGTTGCTTTCTCTACCAGAAAAGGAAAGGAAGCTGCTTCTGCCAACCCCATAAGTTCAGAATCATCTGGAGGCTCAAATGTTTGGGGCTCATCAGTCCACACATTCCCATCCTGAGTCTTCTTTATCAGGCCCTCATTTTGCAAACCTGTCACATCTGTGCAGACACTCTCCATTTTGCTCTTCCGTGTAGGCCGGATATTCATTGAAGCCTGCCCTGTGGCTTCATGAGAAAAATATCTCTTCAACTGCTACCTTGGAGGACTTTCATATTTTACACCTCACTCTCACCCCACTACTCTTGGCTGAACTGAGCCTGTTATTTTCCTTGTTGAAGATTTCCACAGCCAAGGCTATAATCCTTTAAATCACCACTATACCAGCCCATTCAAGTGCCAGAACTAGGGTGCTAGAGACTCCTTCACTTGTACCTCATCTTGATCTACCCCAGTGTGTTTATTTGTGGAGATGCTAATTATCGGGAACCATCCACTTACCACCAGCAATAGGTGTTACTGTTTGATGAATGAGTGTTCCGGAATCCCATCCTAAAGCTCTGTTTCTAGAATTATTCCTGATACCAATTGGCTTATCTTGGGTTCCCCCTAAAATCCAGCCTGTACACAAGACCTGTGTGTAGGTAGTTTATTTAGGATCTGGAGCAAACCACCAGGACAAGCAGAAAGAGGAAAAACAACAACATTGAGAACATTGGTGAATTATTGACATTGCATTTCTGGACACAAGGGTTCAATTTCACAATGACTTTCTGAGCAGGATGGAAAGTACCTCCAAAATTTGTCTTCTGGAGGAACTCGAGGTGGAAGCATTTATTCACAAGTCTCCACCTCCCACTGGTTAAACTTGTATAACTCACACCCCCACATTTCCAGTGGCACACTCAACTGCCCAAACTCCCACCAATGGGGAGGCATCAGAGGAGCCCTGGAGCAGGGATTGAAGATGGCCATGTCTGCCTAAGGCAAGTCTCCATAAGAGAGAATGGAATCAGAGCAAGTATGAAACTGTTTTCCACAGCATGGAATCCATGGCCAAAAGGACGAGGTTGCCTGCAGTGAGCATCTGATACACAGCTAACCATTCTTTCCTCTAAACTGTCTATTCAAGTGTCAAGCCTTAGCCGAATCATCTAGACTACAACGTTTACAGAAGTCTGTTCACAGAAACACATTTTAACAATACGCCTCTAAGTTTTTTCATGAGTTTCACCATAAGAAGAACTGCTCTGAGCTTTATGGATTGTAGATATTATAACTTTAATTATAATAAATTAAAATAATAATTGTAATATAAATAAAATAATTATAATATTTACAATATTGCAGACATTATCATTTTAATGAACTATATGTATATTTGATATGACCTAACCCCAAACACCCCCAGAGAAGTTCCATCTATTATTGTTCTGTACAAACCTGGGTAAGAGCATGAAAGCCACCACTCATACCTAGAATGACTTAATTGGAACTCTTCTTAGATTCTAATTCTTCCAGCATAATCTCCTATTCCCAAGATTTCAACTCCATTATAAATACACATAACACCTAATCTTGACCACAAGGCAATTAACCTCTCCTAGGCTTCAGGTAAACTATCTAACAGCTGCTTGGATCGCTCCACTGGAACTTGGAGCTCATCATGTCTGAACAAAATGTTTTCTTTCTCCTAACCCTGCTCCTCAACAATACCCTAGTGTTGGCTTATGGCATCACAATCCATTTGGTATTTCATGCTGGAAACCTAGAAATCATGCATACAGCTAATCTTTTAGTTTTTTAAAATTCCATCTCCCATAATGTCTCTCAAGTCTGCCTACAATTCTCTGTCCACTGCTATCGCCTAGGTCCAAGTTCTTGTCATCTCTTGTCTAGATTGAAATAGTTCCTCTCTGTAGTCTTATCTCTGTGCATGCCCCCAACCCATATGTACACTCTTCACTTATCCACTGAGTCCAGAAGGACACATCTACACCAGACTTCCTTCCTCAGTCCTCACTGCATTCTACATAGCAGCCATCCAAACAACCTTAATTCTCCTCAAAACTCAACTTCTTAAGCTATCCTTCATCTCCCAATTCACAGAAAAAGAAGAAACTACCTAAAAGACATTTTCCCACATTCTTAACAACAAACAAGAAAATCTTCCTGCATTGGTACCTGTTTTGTGTTTTCCTTCTTTAGCAGCAGAAAAAAATGAATGTTTCTGATCCAATCTGAAGCTGAGTCCTCTACCTGTATACCAGGTCCTGTGTGGTAGTAATTAGATTCCTCCATTATCTGCTCTTATGTCTTCATCCTTTCCTTCTTCCCCAGATCTTCCCTCGCCATTTAAACATGTTCAAAGCTGGAATTTAGTCTTAATTTTTAAAATTGAGCCTAATCCACATACCATAAAGGTCACCCTTACAAAGTATTGATAATTTCAGTGGTTTTGAGTATATTCACAAATTAATGATACATGATTAGTGATAGTGGTATCCAGTTATCACCATAATCTAATTTTAGAACATTTTCTTCTTCCAAAGAGAAACCCAGTACCTATTAGTAATCATTCATTCTTTCCCTCGCCCAGTACCTAGCAAACCTAATCTATGTTTTTGTCTCTATGGATTCACTTCTTCAAGTCATTTGATATAAATTAATTCACATAATATGTGGTCTTTTGTGTCCAGATTTTTCCACTTAGAATAATGTTTGCAAAGTTCTTCGATGTTGTAGCATCTATCAGTATTTCATTTCTTTTTATGATGACTTAATTCCACTCTATAATTATACCACATTTTATTTATTCATTCAATTAGTGGATAGTTGGACTTGTATCATTCAGCATTTTCCAGAGAAACAGAAATATGTGTGTGTGTGTGTGTGTGTGTGTGTGGTGTATATACATATACATGTATAATCATGCTTTTATACACACTGATCTGAAGGGTAAGGCAGCAAGCTGGAGATTCAGGAGAGCTACTGATTTAGTTCTACTCCAAAGACCATTAGCCTAGAGACCCAGGAAGAGCTCATGTTTCAGTTTGGATCTGAAGACCGCCAGAGAAAAGCTGCTGTTCTAGTTCAAAGGCCATCAGCAGGAAGAAGAATCTTATTCAATGGAGGGTCAGCCTTTTGTTCTAGTCAGGCTTCCCACTGACTGCATGAGACCCACACACATTATGGAAGACAATCTTCTTTGCTCAGTCAACCAGTTTAAATGTTAATCTCATTCAAAAACATCCCTACTGAAATACTGAAAATACTATATGACCTAATATCAGAGCATCCTACATCCCAGTTAAATTGACATAAAATCAACCAGCACAGGATTATGTCCACATTTTGGCTATTATGAATAATGCTGCTGAGAGTACTCAGGTACAATTTTGTGTGGACATATGTTTTCATTTCTCTTGGGAATATACCTACAAATAGAATTGCTAAGTTACATGGTAACTCTGTGTTTAATGTTTTGAAAAAGTGCCAAGCTGTTTTCCAAAGCAGACCTGCTATTTACATTCCCACCAGTAGCTTATAAGCATCTCAATTTCTCCACAACCTTACCAACACTTGTTTTTGCTTTGTGATAGTGGCCATGCAAGATTTGTAAAATGGTATCTCATTGTGGTTTTGATTTTAGTCTTCCTGATGGCCAATGAAAAAGATCTTTCTCCATGCTTATTGGCCATATGAATCCTCTTTGATGAAATATCTGTTCAGAAGTTTTGTCCATTTTAAAAGCTGAGTATATATCAGTATATATATATATATATATATATATATATATATATATATATACTTTATATATCAGTAGTCTCTTTATGAACAAACCTTCTAACCCCACACTCTCTTCCCGGAACATTCTTAAGAAACAACCCCATGCACTTTGCTCCTCATCCTTACACCATCACTTGGGCCACCCTTCCTGTAAGCTGTCTTCCCAGACTCCCTCTAATTTAGTTTAGGAAATATCTATGAGCTTGTTGTCATCCTGTGCTTCCACCTGTATGGCACTTATAAGAATTCATGTTTATTAAGTGTTTAATATGTGCCAGGTATAACCCCATTAAAATCTTACAACAGGCTCATGAGAAATACATTATTATTATTATTATTATTATTATTATTATTATTATTCCTATTTTGCAGATGATGAAAACCCATTTTCTAGTAAGTAGAGGAACAAGTATATGAACCTAGTAAATCTGATCCAGCTCTTTGTGCTTCATTGCTTTCTTTTTTGTATTAATAAATTTTATTAAGAAAATTTATAATAATTGTTCTATTCAACTATTTGTCTTCCTCCCCTAGTAGTATCAGCTGAACAAGGAATAACTCTACTTTTCCCACCACTAGATTTCCCACCTATTTCAGTGTCTGTCATGTCATAGTGAAGTCTGGGGGTGGGGGGATTGTCAGTGTAGATTGTAGATAATAAATAATTGGGTCCTATAGGGAGATGGGGGCTGGTTAGAAGGGAAAGGAAATCAAATGCTAATACCTCAAGGGCCCTTCCACCTCCTCCTCCACCTGTTGCCAAGGTAATCTGCCCCCAGGAATTATTCCTCCCTACAAGGGGCTGTTAATTAATGCCTCCTAGGCTGATCCTTTCCCTTCCAGGATCACTTCACCTTTGGTCCACCTTTTGGGTCACTTGTCACATAGGCAAAATAAGGGGAGAAGGAAGGCATGAGAACAAAGGAAATCTAAACTACATAAAAGGGGCAGGGAACCTCCATTTATTTGGATACCAGCTCTAGATTCCCTTCTCTGCAGAGAAATATATCTCTGTTCAATCCTTTAAATAAAACTTGCTTTCTGTGCTTGCCTCAGAGATTCTCACTCTCAGGTATTCAATCTTCACATCTGGGGAAACAGAACTCAACCCTGATCGATTCTCATCATCACCGGTATCAATGGTTGTTTTAAAAATTATTATTGAATTAACTAATTAATTAATGGATCACATAATTAAATCATGCCACACCCTGCTTAAAGACATTTGATAGGTTTCCACTAAATAAGCAGAAAATCATTTTGCAAGTCATTCAACCTCTGAAAGGGATCCCACTTAATCAGAGCAGGATCCTCACTTCCCTCCTTGCCTGTCTGGAGCAGACCCCCCCTACTTTTCTTTGTTTCACTTAAACCACATTCACTGCATTTTGCAAAACTCAACTATTTGTTTATACCTTGGACCTCATTAAGCTTGCAATGGTTGTTCCTATATCTTTTTACCTAGAAAACTCTTATTTCTCTATTGGAAACCAATTATCTTATTCAGGAAACTTCCCTGATACACCCAGTGCACCAGGGTACATTGTTCCCACCTTCTGCTACTACAGTAGTTTGCATATATTTTTATTGTTGTATTATTAAATTGTAACCTTATTTAGTAATGTCTCTCTGCTTTCCCTGCTTGCCTGTAAATTCTTAAAAGACCTCTTTATCCATAATTTTGCTTTTCTTTTTAATAAGAATATTTCTTGTAGTTAAATTATTATTGAATTTTTAAATGGTGCATAAAATAAAGCATCCTATAATAATTGTCTTAGATCAATGAAATGCAACACCTTGCACAGAAAGGTTCTCAGTGTACCTAGCACATAACAAATATGCAGCTAATATTTTTGGAATATTAGTATATTAATGTTTTTCTTTGGGTCAAAGCTGTGAATGTTTTTCTCTACTATGAATTATTACATTTCTTTGCTTTATATGAGAGCTTTATTTTTCAGTAAGTCAAACTTTTGCAAAAGTTGTCTCGAAGTTCAGAGCTAATGCATATACTCGATTAAAGGATATTCATTTATTAACATTAGCCATTATTCCAAGGAACCAAGTCTAGAAACAAGAGAAAGAGATTATATTGATTACATAAACATAAAAACTATCAGCTTCCCTTGCTATAAAAAGTCATTCTACTGTATTGAACTTGGATCATAATATAATAGTGCACTGGTAACAGATGTAGGGTTCACTGGTAACAGTGGATATGTTTGGAAGAATTTCAGTTTCAAAATGTGGAATTACTGGACCTGCAAGAATATTCCAATAGAGATAAAAGAAGCTCAGAATGAATCCTTTAGTAAAAGCCAAAGCTTTTCCTAAGTCAAATACATATGATCTTCTCAATGAAATCTCTGGTAGCTAATTTATTATGTTAGGTCAGTTTCTTTATAAAACTTATTGAAACATATTTTTAGGGCATATCCTATGTGCCAGGCACTGTGCTAGAAGCCAGGGTTGGGGTGGAGAATGAGACAGATGAGGTCTCTGCTCTCACAGAGTTTATATTTAGTTGAAGAGGCCAACATTAAACAAAGAAGCCAAAAATAAACACAATACTCTAAAGAAATAAAACAGTAATGGGCTGGAGAATATTTGGGGACCTTTGTTCAGATCGTCTGATCAGGGAAGGTCTTTCTGAAAAGACAGTATTTGAGGTCAGAATGACACAAAGAAACCAGCCACTGGAAAGTGACCTGGCACAGAAGCAGAAATAAGCATGGTGGGTTTGAGGTTAGACTGAGAGTGGCAGAGGGGCCAGCAGAAAATATGGACCCCAAGTGGGGACCAGGAATTGTGCTTCATAAGGGTCCTGTCTCAGAATTTTGATTTTAAGTTAAATCAGAGGCTGTTTGATGATTTTAAGTAGAAACATGATGCAATATTATACACACATATATAAGTAGACAGAGATATACATTTATATACATATATATTTTTCATTCATTTTGACTACTATGGAAAAAATAGGAAAAGAACATATTTAGTTGGAAGTTATTTTAGTAATCTTGGCAAGCTAATGGGGGATGTTAGGTAATAGAGTTAGAGATGGAAAGAGGTAGGAAGATTGTAGATATATTTGGGAGGAGACGCTAACAGGAGCTGATTATAGAGAGGATATGGGAGAGTGTATATATGTGAGGGTGTGAGAGAGAGAGATGTGTGTGTGGGGGTGGAGATGACCTCCTGAAATTTTGACTTCAGCTTCTGGGGAAATGAAATGCTTAAGTTTCATAGGAAGGAAAGATTAGGGAAAGAACAGGTGGTGAGAGAGATAAGGGGGTTGAGAAATGAACGCTTTCTTACATAATTTCACTTTAAACTTCTACTAGTGATAATGGTGGAGAATACCACAGGCGTATGTATGATCTAAGAAATAAAGCATTATTTTATAACTTGCAACAAAGAGGTATTGCCATATTATGATTCCTTGCACATACTTTAAGGAAAGAACACAATCTATTCATCACTGACTGAAAAATGAGAGCATAATCCATAAAGCTTTTCTATCTGTGGAGTATACTTTTCATGACTATTTAGAAACTGTTTGTGGAGAGAATTAATGAATGAATATTTTCTTACTCTGGGATTTATTATAAGTCTCAGAGGTGTCAAAATGTTCTCTACAAAAAGTTTTGGTAAAATCTGACACTATTAACAAATGAGCAAACATAGAACCCAATTTTAATAGCATTTTCTCTTACAATTTGACTTTTAAAATAACAGAATTAAAACTTCTTAAATTGGGCTGGGTATGTGGCTCAAGTGGTAGCACGCTCGCCTGGCATGCGTGGGGCCCAGGTTCGATCCTCAGCACCACATACAAACAAAGACGTTGTGTCTGCCAAAAAATAAATATTAAAAAAAAATTCTCTCTCTCTTTCTCTCTCTCTCTCTCTCTCTCTCTCTCTCTAAAAAAAAAAAAAACTTCTTAAATTGTCATGTTGAATGCCTCCTTACAACTACATTTGAATCAATAACACAGAAAAATTAATGGATTATAAGGAAATCCACTGTGATATTTTGATCAAAGGAAGAAAGGAAAGGAAACCCTTCTGATTTGGTGATTGTTAACCATACACAGCTTGGTCTACCACGGGACATGTGGTACATACAACAGGCTCAAAAATTGGTTGTTCCTAAGTAAACAAGAGAATTAACCAGTTAAAATCTAGAGGTAAGAATGGCACAAGGGAGTCAAAATCCAACAAGTAGGGCACAGGGTAGCAGGAGCTGTGAATTAGTGGATAAACCAACTCAGGGGCAGCAGCAGAAGACTTCCATGAAAAGGGAGAAGAAATTCATGGATCTTTCACCATGTGCCTTGCCATTGCTCTGCCAAAAGGTTTTATAAAGGCCTTAAAAGGCACTAACCACTGAAACTTGACCCAAATATCATGACAGGGAGATTAAATTATTGCAAACCCAGTCTATTACTCAGGCCTCCTTATCTAAGTGCTATTATTTATATACTTTCTGGCTATGTCTGGCAGGATTGTATTTTATGAAGTAAAATTCAGAAGACATGGTGTCTCAAATGTGGATACACTGCTGAAGGACACTGCAGAAACTAAAATGGGTACTCTTCAGCTTTCAAGGTCAAATTACTTACACTGAATGTGCTGACTGGTGGAAACTGCAACTTCTAAGTAAAACAGATAAAGAGAACTTTAAGAATACAGGACATTAATATTAGCTACTAAGCAAAATTTCTCATCAATGAACAGTTACAATGCCCTTGAGATTTTATATGAATAACATTCTTTTCCTCAGCTGTGTCTCATTAGTTTCTTTAGAGATAAGAGGTGCTGTACAAAATTATTTTGAAAGCTATTGTTATCCTTTCCTATGTCAGTGGTTTGTTTTCCTCATCAAGTAATTGTGAATTCCTTGTGGAGAAATTTGTGGTTATATAAATAAAAGAAAGATAAAAAGGACTTTTCTTATGTGCCAGAAATTGTATGTTTGTTTGTTCTAGCAATTCTAAAATCTAAACATTTATATGATTTATTTTATGAAGAAATTTTACATAAGAGATAACAATAGTTATGTGGCACATTTGAAAATTGTTAAATACAGACACAGAAAGTCAGTACAGCAGCATCAAATCTACCAAACACTAGACAACAAAATGTCAAACTACATTTTTCTCTCTCTTCTCTCTCTATATATAGATATAGATATGGATATAGATATACACATACATACATATATACATATATATATACATATTCATAGGTATTCCTGTTATAAATGTATATTTCAATATATTTCTATATACATGTATATTCTGATATATATATATATATAATATTTATATTTTTTTCCAATCAGAGACTGTGGAAATTTAAAGAATTTAGAAATAATTTAGAGCCTAGAAGTCCATTTGTGCCTAATGCTACCCAGATGCTAGTAACATGTTCACTGTAATAAAAATACTTAGGAAAGCATCCAAAACCCTACCATTGAATCTTTAAAACTTCCTGGAGTTTTAAGCTTAAACCAGCTGTGACCTGAACATATTTTGAATTACTTTCCATTTGGGCTTTCTTTATTTTGTTGACAAGATACTGGTAAAATTAATTCATGTGGAGAAATAAAAGCCTACAAAATTCAGAGCCAGTAAGTGTAACTCCTAGGACCTACTAGGCAAAGAAATATGACTTGGTTTCCCCAATGGCCAAATGAGGATTATGAAACTTGTCATAAAACATAAGAATGTTGCAAAACAAAACACTACATCACTTAGTAGGAATGAAATTAATTTTAAAAAACATAAAATCATTCCCTTTTATTAACACAGTTGTCTCTTTTTTAGGAATTGGAACACTTGAGACTTTTCTACTTCTCAATTCCTTACCCATAAAATAATAAGATCACAAAATAAGTAACAAGAGACTATGCAGCTTAAGACTAAAGATTTACTTCTTCTCTTAAATTTTAAATAAGCTTTAGCAACATCCAAGGTGGAAGTAAAGTAATCTCATAAGGAAAAGCACATGCTATTTCTTAAAAATCAGGTTTGGATAAAACACAAGTAATCAGAAAAGAAAATCAGAATGAATGTCATGGAAATATTTTGTAAAATGAAGGAAGAAACTATAATTTATAAAGCCTATATAATATATGAACATAGAGGATCACAACACTAATGGAAGGCCATGCTTCTAAATATTTAAAGATTTGAGAGAGTGTCTATTTTATATTCAATAAAAATTAAAACCTTATTTCTATGAAAAAGAAATTCTACCTCTGTTATTATCATATGACCTTGAGAACATTGCTTAATTTATCAGTTGAAGACCAGAATTTTCAAAAGTGGTAACAGCAATGTTTCTAGTTTCACATGCTCTTCAAGAAAAGTTACCACACCTTATCAATAGCCAAAATCTATTGCACCCTTCTTCCTTGACACTGAAAGTACCTTTGTGGCTGCTTTAATATGTATAATGTGGTAAAAATTATGCTGTATTACTTACAAGGCTAGGTAGATCATAAGAGGTGATGTAGCTTCTTCCCAGCTTGTATTCTCCAGGGACACTAATTCTTGAGACCTGACCACCATATTGTAAGGAAGCCCACATTATATACAGACACTATTCATAGGTCTCCCAGCTAAGGGCTCTGCCAACAACCAGCATCCAAATGAGCAGGAACAAGACTGCAGGAAATTTCAGACCCTAGCCTTCAAATCATCCCACCTGGTGCCAAGTGGAGTATCCCTGTTGGAACCTACTTATATTGCAGATTTTTGAACAAACTAAATGGAGTTGAGGTTTTGGGGTGATTTGTTATATAACAGTAGATAAAACAAGGATCAGTTTGTATGATTGTTTCAAGAACTGAATGATATTATGCATGCAAACATTCAGCATAGTAAATGTTAAATGTTCAAGATGTGATAAGCAATAGATCACAAGGGGAAAACAAAGGATTAGATGAGAAAAAGAAATGGTTTGAGGGGCTGGGGATGTAGCTCAGGTGTAGAGCACTTGTCTAGCACATATGGGGCACTGGGTTCCATTCTCAGCACCACATAAAGATGAATTAATAAAGTGAAGTTATTGTGTCTATCTATAATTAAAAAAATGGTTTGAAATGGAAAAAGTGACCAAATTTTTAAAGATAAAATTGACAATGCATTAAATATTTATTGTAAATGAAAGGAATAAGAAATCTCCCATGATACAAAGGTAAGTGCAGAAAAGTAACATGATTATAGAAAAAGTGAGGGAAAGGGTATGATGCTGTTGTTCCTGAAGAGTCTGGAACAGTTACAACAAAAATAAATATGTCTAAACACACACAAGTACACTAGAAAAATACAAAAAATGCTAAAAAAAAAAATCTAACTACAAATTCACCATTTCCCAGATAAAAAGAAAATTGAACTATCTAAAGGTAAAATATGTTTGAACTCAGGGCCTGTCTGCATGTTAGGCAAGTGCTGTACCACTGAGTTACATCACCAACCAGAGAGATGACGTCTTGAACATAAAGAAATAGAGAAACTTCAAGCATACAGGCTGGAGAAAGTTTTACTTATAAATGAAAAAAAGTAAAGCTGCCTCAAAATTATCACTAAGAGCACTACTATGTATCTTACAAGCTTCACTGTGGAATAATTTTATAATATAAACTGTATGTAAAATACACAATTTGTTTTGACACATGAATGGCATTAGAAACTATCACCCAACCAAGCTAATGAACATGAACATCACCTCCTGTTTTAGTCAGCGTTTTCACTGCTGTGACTGACTGGACCAGCACAACTATAGAGGAAGAAAGGTTTATTCAAGGGCTAACAGTTTCAAAGGTCTCAGTCCATGGACAGCTGGCTCCATTCCTCTGGGCTCCAGACAAGGCAAGGCATCATGGCAGAAAAGTGTGGCAAAGGGAAACAACTCACATAGTGAGGAGAGAGAGGAGAGGTGAGAGAGGAGAGGTGAGAGAGGAGAGGGAGAGGGAGAGGGAGAGGGGGAGGGAGATGGGGAGGGGGAGGGGGAGGGAGAAGGAGAGGGAGAGAGACTGACTGACTCCACCCTCCAGATTCAAAATATATACCCCATAGCCACACCCTCAATTAACCACTTTCTCCAGCCACACCTCACCTGCCTCTAGTTACTACTCAGTTAATTCCATCAGGGATTGCTTCACTGATTGGGTTAAGACTCTCACAACCCAATCATTCCTCCTCTGAACATTCTTGTATTGTCTCACGTGAGCTTTTGGAGGACACCTCATATCCAAATCATAACACCTCCCTTGGTGCCCTTGGAGTAGAATCTCACCTTCCCTGTTCTGCACTGTTCCCAGGCAACCATTAGTTTGCTTTCTGTTTCTCTTTATTAGGGTGCACTTCCAAAACTTTATATTCTTGGACATACAGGATGTTTCTGGTTCCTTTTACTTGTCATAATTGTTTTCAGATTTGGCTGTTCATGTTTATCTAGTAAATTTGCCCATTTCATTGGAATTGTAGAAGGAATAAGCATAATATCCCCTTATTATCCTTTGATAGTTTTAAAATCTCTCTTGATGTCCCTTTCTCACCCTTAATATTGATCATTTGTGTCTTCTCTCTTTCCTTCATCTGTTTGAATGTTTATTTATATTTTTTTTGATCTTTCTGACAAATGAACTTTTGGTTTTATTGATTTTCTCTATTGTTTTTCTGTTTCCTATTTCATTGGTTTCTGCTCTGTTCTTTATTCTATTTCAAATTTCTTTATTTTCTTTTTTCTAGTTTCTTAAACAGAAACTAAGACTTTAGTTTAAGAAATTTCTTCTTTTCTGTTACATGTGTTAAGTGCTTTATGTTTCTCCTAAGTATGGCTTTAGCATAACCCCCAAGAACCTTGACATTTTGATACTTATGTTTGAAATATTAATTTCCTTCTTGATTTCTTCCTTAACTCATGATTTATTTAGACGTGAATTATTTCATCTTCAAATATTTGGAGATTTTCCAAATATATTCCTATTATTGATCTCTAACTTAATTCCCTTGTGGTCAGAGAACATGCTTTGTGAAACTTTAATCCTTTCAAATATATTGAGACTTGCTTTATGAAACAAAATATGACCTATCTTGATAACTGTTTTATTTGCACTTGAAAAATAATATGCATTCTGATGTTGTTGTGTGTGTGTTCTCTAAATGTCCATTATGTCAAGGGGATGGATCATATTATTTAAATCTTCTATGTTCTTAATGATTTTCTGTCTAGGCTTCTTGTCAATTATTGAGAAAGGGATTTTGAATATTTTGATTATAATTATATATTTCTCCTGGCAATTCTATCATTTTTTGTTTTGCTTCATGTGTTTGAAGTTCTGATCTTTGCATCAATATTTAGAAATATCACATTTTCTTGATGAACTGACCCCTTTGTCATTTTGAAATGTTTCTTTGTCCCTGGTAATATTAATCACCCTGAAATCTACTTCACTGATAATAACCACCTCAGCTTTCTTTGGATTTGGGCTGTTCTGATTTGTCTTTTCTTATTGTTTTTCATTCTTCTTTTAACCTATTTTTGGCATCCTTGTATTTGGAGTGTGATTCCTATATGTCATATATTCCCTATTTTTTTTATTTGATCCAATCTGGAATTTTCTGCCTTTATTTGTAGTATTTATACAATTTATACTTAATGTGATTATCAATATTGTTGTTTTTTAAGACAATAATGTTGCTATTTGTTTTTGTTTCCCCATCTGTTTCCCCCTCCCTCTCTCTGCCCATTTTTAAACTAATGGAATACATTCTTTTCTGATTCAATTTTACCTCTCTCATCCGCTTGTTAGTTATCACTTTTTGCTTGTTGTTTCCATAGTAATATCTTGGGGTCTCCTACAACAGTGTACCTTCACGTGATGCTATACTCCTCCACACTTGGTATCAGAACCTTTCCTCCCTACCTGGTCCTATACTCTTGATGCATTTAAAAAAAAAATCTACTAAAACTTTCCACATTTCCTTGTTACATTATTTAAACAGTCAATTATCTTTTTAAGAAATGTAAGCAATACACTTTTTAATTTACTTGCCCCTATAGTGCTCACCAGCCCTCTGGCATCATTTTCCTTTAGCCTGAAGGATTTCCTTTAATGTTTCCTGGTGCATGTTTACTGGTGATGAATTCAGATTTTGAAAATTTTTTGATAATGTTCATTTTGAAAGGTACTTTCACTGGGTGTAGGTAGAGCTCTAGGGTACAATTTCTGCTTCTCTTTCAGTACTTTAAATAAGTTGCTGCACTGTCATCTCAGTACATGGTTTATAATAAGAAATCCATTGGCTTTCTTATTTCTGCCAATGGATTTTCTATTCATAATGTCTTCACTTTTTTTAACATTGTCTCATTATCATGCCTTTTGAAAATATAGACTATGATGTACCTTGTTTTCCTCATGCTTCTTGTCTTTGGGATTTTTAGAGACTCTTGGATCTGTGGGTTTATAGTTTTTATAAAAAAATGAGAATTTTTAGCCATTATTTTTTCAAATATTATCTTTCCCCTTTCTCCAATTTCACATATATTAACTTCTTGAAGTTATTTCACTGTTCACTGATGCACTGTTCATTGTGTAAACTCTCTTTTATCTGTTTCCTTTCTTAATACTTTTATTGTGGTAAAATTTACAAACCAAAACATTCACCATTTTAAGGTGTACAATTTGATAGCTTTGAGTACCTTCACAAATTTGTAAAACTATCATTGTCATCTAATTCCAGAATATTTTCATCACCCCAAAAAGAAAACCCACACCCATTACCAGTCAGTACTCAGTGCCCCTCCTCCCAGGGGCAACTCCCCAATTACCAAGCCACACAGCTGGCCCACTGGTCCCTGCAGCGATGGGCAGCAGAGCAGCAGAGAGGGGAAGCTGGAGTGCAGGCAGCCAGCAAAGGCCTGAGGCAGGGTGGGCCAGCACTGTAGGTGAGCCAAGGCACACTGACCTGCCCCACCATAGCGCTGCTGCTCCAGAACACTGCAATTCACTGCCTTCAACCTCCAGCTTCCTAAGAAGCAAGGAGAAAATGGAAGGAAAGCAAACCTGAGTGGGATTCAGGGCTAACCAATAGCGTTAGTACTTTTCCAAACCCTAATTAGCATGTGTTTGGACCAATAGCATGGACCCAAGTGATATAGAAATCCCTAGAATAGCAGATTCAGACAGCAACCTCTCCTGGGTCCCCTCGTGCTCTGTGGGAGTTCTCTTTCTGTGCATATGTGAATAATCCTACTCTAAAGCTCACTCATCTTGTCTGTGGATTTCATTCCCAAGATAAGAACCCAGAAAGAAGAAGAAATCAACTGTGAGCTGCTGAGGACTGCTGTAATACGGGAAGCATAGCCCACCATTAAGAGCTGCAATATTTTTTTGCTGCAGAGGCCCACGACCAGCACTTGTGGAGAATCTCGTCTTATCTGGCAGCAGAAGCAAAGAATCAAGTTTTGTCTAAAAACTTCAGTTTCACCAGTCCCTGGCAAACATTAGTCTACTTTCTGTCTATGGATTTGCCTGTTCTGGTTTTATACATTCAATATGTGGCCTCTGTGCCTGGCTTCCTTCACTAAGCATAATGCTTCCAAGGTTCGTTCATGCTGTGGCATGACTCAGTACTTCGTTTATTTTTATTGTTGAATAATCTATTGTATGTATATTCAATTTTTGTGTATCTTCTTTCATCAGTCGATGGATGTTTTGACTATTATGAATAATGTTGCTAGAACATTATACAAAATTTTGTGTGGACATGTATTTTCATTTCTTTTTGGTATAAATCCAGGAGTAGAATTGTTAGGTCATAGGGCAACTCTATGTTTAAACTTTTGAGGAAATGCCAAGGTGTTTTCCAGACTAGCTGCACAATTTTACATTCCCAGTGACAGTATAGAATGATTTCAATTTCTTCACATCCTAACAGTTCTTATTAACCTTATGAAGTCATATCTCATTGTAGTTTTGATTTTTGTTTAAAGATGTTGAGCATCTTTCCATATGCTTATTTCTCATTTGCATGTCTTCTATGAAGAAAAATCTATTCAGATCTTTTGTCCATTTTTTAAAAGTGGGTTGTCTTTTTATTGAATTGTAATACTTTTTTATATATTATGGATCCTGTCTCATATCCAACATATAATTTAGAAACATATTCTGTGTCATTTCACTTTCATGATTGTGACCTCTGGAGAACAAAAGTTAATTCTGATGATTTACATTTAATAACATATTAATATATCAAAACTTACCAGAGGATAAAGATCAAGGAAACTAAGATTGTTTTTTTAAAAAAAATAGTTGATTGGCAAAGATGAAAATTTTAAAAATTAAATCCATTATTAGTAAAGATTTGAGCACTCTCATAAATTCTTGGTAGGAATTTAAGTTGGGTGAGTTTTCCAGAGACTATTTGACAAAATTTCTCAAAATCCCTAAAATTCTAGTGTCCATTGATCCAATGATTCCACATTTAAAAATTCATCCTAAAGAATAACTTAAACACTTTATAAAAATGGATTTTATCACTGCAGTATTCATATAATATGAAATTGGGAGAGAAAGTCTAGCAATAGGGGATTTACTAAGTATTTTATGGAAATCACATAATAAGACTAAGCACAATTATTATAAATGATGATTTTGATCCAGGATCACAACCTAATATATCCATTGGGGCCAGATGTAACTGGCCAGTGAAGTCACTGTAGCAAACTGGACAGCATGTGCCCCTGTTGGAAAGGCAGCTCCAATTAATTGATGTCAAGCAAGAGGAGTACATGTGATGTCAGGGGAAGGGAGAGTGTCTCAGGTTATCAAAATAGCCAATATTTTAAAAGAAATTGAATCTCAAAGAAAATTTCTTGATTTTCAGAGTTGTCTATTGATTAAAAATTTTTGAAAAAGATTCAACGGTCAAATAAAATACATCATTTGTGGGCTACGTTCAGTTCAATGAATGTAGGAGCTCCAATGTGTGTATGTGTATAAAAATAGTATTTTTTTAAGAAAAGAGAACAAATTTAAACTCTAAAACAGCATCTGAAGGGATATAAATCAAAATATTAATAATGAGTGATTTTTTTCTTTTTATATATGTCTGTTTCTCATTTTTGCTTTTATTCTGGTCATTAATATTTTCAGAGTGTGTATGTATACACACTTTTGTTTTGTGATTATAATGGAGTTAATAGTACAAGTCTGAGATTTGGAGAATAAATTTAAAATAAAAATCATAAAATAAATACTCTTATACATGATATCAGACAGGCTTAAGTTTAAAATAATTTCTTTCATTTACTATCTCATTGGCTTCGGGCTTTCTCACCTGTAAAATGTCCATGATAATACTTACCATCTCTGCCTGAAATCCCCTTGGCCATGTAAAAGAATGAACATGTAAAGACAGAATTGATATATAACTCACAACTTTCCTAGAATCACCCAAAGCTAAATGGACAGAAGGGCACTTAATCTTCAACCGTTCAAATCTAGAAAGGAGACAAAACACTTGAAAGTAATAATGTGGTAGGAGCATGATAAGCAAAAGGCTTTGTTTTTCTTTTAACTTTTCTCTGTATAGACCAAACCCTCAGCTCCTCTCTCCAGATTCTAAAGCTCCTTTCTGCTCCACATTTCACTTCCTATTTTGCAGCAAAATTCAATGGAATGGAGTGGGGGTGGCCAACAGCCCATGGCGAGAAGTAGTGCCAGATGAGGGAACATACTGTGTTTTCAGGAATATTTAAGGGGATCCTAAGGGTGACTGGAGCTCTAGTTCAAAAGGAATAAAGTAGGGAAGCTACTTCTAAAGATTGTATTTGATCCCAAAGTAAAGAAATGTATAAATATTGAGAGTTTTTGAGGCTTTGAGGCTTTGTCTTCCCCTACCCATTCATATCACCAGTAGAGGCATGGATCAGTCAAGTGGAATTCACAGAAGTGAAAAAGTCTGCAACTAACTAACTGATGGAAGGTGGGTTTTGTTTCTGTGTATTTTATCTCTTTTCATAAGGGACTCAGATACCTACAATTTTTATTCCTTCTACTGGAAAGTTAGTAAAATGGAATGTGAAGACAATTTTTCAGACCTTGTAGAACTTTTAGAAGCTTGCCTTCAAGCTGGACCCAGTGGTGCACACCTGTGATCCCAGCAACTCTGGAGGCTGAGGCAGGAGGATACAGGTTCAAAGCCACCCTCAGCAAATTAGTGAGGCCCTAAGCAACTTAGTGAGACGCTGTTTCAAAAAATAAAAAGGAAAGGGGGGTGAGGATGTAACTCAGTAGTAGAGCACCCTGGGTTCAATCTCTAGTACCAAAGGGGAAGAAAATCAGAAATTTATCTTCAAATGAATTTAGTCATCCCTTTCCCAAGTGCCCAGTTTTAAACTCACAGAATAATTTTATCATATCTGGTCACAGAAATAGCACATCCCTTAAGATATTTTCATATAATAAGCCATTTTCATCATCTTTCCTTTTTCAATTAATTTACAGTAAAAGAGAACAAGGAACAAGAAAAGTGCTTTTTTTTCATATCTTTACTGTCTCAGTAATGTGCAATGTGAACATAATAGTGTTAAGAAGTCAGAAATAACACAATAGCTATAGAAGATGTTTACATCTGCAAAATTTCAACAATTATCTTCTCTAGATTCCCCCCAATTAGCATATTTGTTAATCAAATTAATTAAGAAGCTTTTCAAAATAAAAGCAATGTTTTAAATAAATATATTCTTTCATAACCATAGAACATTTAGTTCTGTCGGAGGTAATGAACATTACACTCAAGTACTTTATAAAGACATTAGGGTAAAAATGATGTAGATGCAATGATAAATGTACTCTAATTAGTTCTTTGCTTTTTTTGTATTTTTTGTATGTGTTAAAATTGTATTATAGGTGCTTTGTAATCAGTTCTTAAATCATAAAGATTCTGACACAGAATTGATATCAGCTCAATGTGATAATATGGTATTGGTAGATGATGTCTTCAAATTTAAATTTAGTACCTATGTTAAATCCCATCAAAGCTAAAACTCCTTAGCTGCCATGTCTGTTATAGAAAATGAATGTTAGATGGCCAGTTTGGAAGCGAGTCCTTCCTACAAATCTTGAAATTCTTAACTGAATGTTAATAACACATCAAATTCCTATTACTAGAGCCTTCAGTGCATTTAAGAGTACCACACGGGTGGGTGCAAATTCACTTATGACCAGGTTTCCCACCGAAACTGTATAATTTATTAAACAACTACAAAAAAAACTTCCTAAAAATTGATTTTATTTAATAAATATTTTAAAGAGTTTGCTAACTAAAGAAATGACTTTGCTGATCTTTCCAGAAATTCTGAACATTTGCTTAATCTTTCATTTACTTTTATTTTGACTATGATTCCTAGGATTTTTTTAATCTATATTTAATCTCTCAAAACATCTATGCTTTGATAAATTTGGTTTTCTTCAATAATAGACTATGCTAATATCTCTAAATTAAATGACAAGAGCAGAGAAGTAAAATTAAACACAGCATCAGGTTACAGTAAGTGCTTGTTAGAATTTCAGATGAACATATTTGTCCCAAAATGATGATAATGATAGAGGAATAACTTACTAAATGAATAATGCAACACAGAATCGATTTTACATTTTAACAGGATCTCTCTCTCTCTCTCTCTCTCTCTCTCTCTCTCTCTCTCTCTCTCACACACACACACACACACACACACACACACCCCTCTTTCTCTTTTTCCAAAGGTGTTCACATATGGGTCATGGGTGTGTATACACACTTCAGAATTTAAAACACTGTTACTAAAGGTTTCAACTGAGATAAATTAACTACATTAAAATACTGACAGTGTGAAAATAAATGTTTATGTCCAATACTCCACAGAAGGTTATCTCCTTGTGAACTTCTAAAAAATAATGTAAAGAAAGAAAACAAGAATACAAGTATGAGAAACCAGAGTCCTTGAGAAGGACGGGTGAGCGTGTCAGTACTGCCAGGGTCACAGCTTCCCATTCTCCTCACCACCGTCCTTCTCCTCTATTGCTTCCAGGCTGCGCTTGCCCTTGGCTTCAGCACTACTGCTGGGGGCTTTACTCAGTCCACAAGACAAGCATGCCAGCTGTATCTGCTTCATGTTTTCTATAGCTTCATTCTTGGCATTCTTCAACAGGTCTCCTTGTCCCTGCAAACAGGTAGAAATAGACACCAAAGAAGATAGTTAGGGGCTGGGCTCATCCTGAGTGGCATTGTATATCCTGAGTGCTATTTCTAAATGATGAAATAGACCCAGACCTGCAAACTCACCTTTCCAGGGTCTACTCAAGGGTGTTTGCTTGATTTATTAAAGGACTTCAATTCCAGGACCTTAACCTAAGCCTTCTCAATTGATTCTGTGATTGCTGGCAGTCCCTTGAGATTCCAATAGTGGGGAACCCCCTCGTTATACACTGAGGACAGTTGATCCTTCCATCATGGTGTTCTGAGACTTTGAATATTGCTGCAATTTCTACCAATCCAGACCTAGCATTCCTAAGCTCAGGAGGAATCAAGGAAAGATGTCTTTCCTTAAACAACTGAAAATTAAATCAGCCCTCAGTATATCAGAGCTTACAAAGCAGAGCATCTTCACTGCACTAAATTACACACCCTTACACTTGCTGAGCTGGTTGTTAATATATTGAGTTATCTTGTAATTTTCCTGTTGATAAATTATTAGTTACCCACATTCCTTCTGTGTTTTCCATCATCCAGAGGACAATGTTCCCATCTGGCTAATGGAGAAAAAGACTCTCCAGAGGCTCAACATGTCAATCAAAACAAAAAGTAAAAGAAGATTGCAGAGACACATTAGCTATCATTTACATCAGTGCATGAGAAACATGTTTTTCCCACAATTTTTATTTTTTAATTTCAGTTCATTGTTAAAATACAATCACTGTTCATGGCCCAGGGGCTGAAGGTGTGGGGATAGGTGCAGGAGTAGGAACATATTTCTATAGTGTGTGGACAAAAGAGTATGAAATAGCTTCCCACTCTCTCCCCTCCATTCTCATGACAATGCCTGCAAGTGTGACCATGAAATTGTGAAGGACAGTATGGGATTGCTGGAGCATTCTTCTACAAAGCAGTGGTTCAGACAAAGGATAATTCACCTGTTATATGCACAGTACTCCATGAAGCATTGCTATGCCTCTTTAATTTGATGAATACTTTTTCCTTAAATTGCATGAGGAAATGTGGGATTAGACATGCCTTGGAATATTTAATTCCCCAAAATCTATACAGGCACATGGCAAATCTATCCTATGCAATGACAACTAAACTCTTCTAATAGCCTTTAGCAATATGAGATGGGTAACGGGGCTTTGCCTAAGGTGTGTGTTAAAATGAACTTCCCATTCATGGAATAGGATTTTAGAATTAAAATTGTATCCCTGGAGGATACAATTTAGCCTTTTCATTAAGGGAAATTAAGCTGAGCCTGGGGAGGTTAAATGATTGGCTCAAGGTCACAGCTGGCTGATGACTGAGCTGGACTAAAGTTCAGGTCTTTGGTCTCCAAGTTCAGTGTTCTTTCCACACACCATGTGGATAATCTAAAGACGACAGACTGAGGACCATCATGGAGAAATGTATTTTCTGAAATATTCACAAAACCTGCAGAGTTTCAGGAGTTTCTTGCTAAGAATATGGATAATGAACGAGTCTCTTATGGACACTGGAAAGTGAAGTCACATCCACCTATGAAAATGCAATTCTTAAGTGGTAATAATACATATAAATTGCTTACTCTGTGCAGAAACTCTTCTTTGTGTTTTTGTGCATTCATTTGTTAAATTGTCACAACATCTATAAGGTCGGTACTTTTCTTAGTCTCAAGTTACTGATGGTTCAGAGTGATCACCTTTCCCCAAGTCATACAGCTGCTACATTGTAGAGCTGGGTTACTTAAGGGTCTGTGGTCTGCACCACTTCATGTTATGGCATCTTTTAAAGGCAAATCATGTAGTCTCTTCAGAGCACAGTAAAGTCACCTATTTATTGTTACCCATAGCATCAACATAGACAGAAAAAAGTCATTGCCCACATGACACAGCCTGGCAGAACTTAGAGATGAGATCTGAGGTCAGGAAGACAGGGTGCAGCAAGAATGTGCTGGCAGGGGTGTAAGTTGGGTATATTCCACCATTTTCAACCTGGGCCACTCTCTCTTCTGTAAAAATGAGGAAAATATTTCCAGACCTTCCTCAACAGTTCTAAGATTAAAGAAAGTATGGTAAGTCATTTACAATTTAAATTATAACAGGTAAACTGTTCTATAAGGTGATGTGGAAAACAGTTAACATTTTCTGCTACAATAATAAATATTTTGGAACTGTGTGTATTTTAATATAGATTTGACAAAATCTGTTTTAAATCTATCTACAAGAGTCTGTTTTACAGAAATATGTCTATTGCTGCTGATTTTACAAGTGGAAAGATTCCTTTAAAAACAAGCTATGTTAATAATGAGATTATCCATGTTCATTTTGGAGAATTACTTATAAGTATTCCCTTTTCACTTATTTTACTCAAGAATTTTAGAAGCAAAATTGGCATCTTCCCTGACTGTAAGACAGCAGCAAAACATACAAAAATATCAAGCTTGATACTATTAACATCCTCACATCTCTTTTCCTACAATAGGTTAGAAAATGTATTTTAATCAGTCAAAATGCCATCAGTTCTAAGAGGTGGCATCCAAGCCTAAATGCCAGACTGTGCCAGTTTCTGGTAAAGTCAGTCTCTCTGGAAAACAATGGCCAATGGAGAAAACAGTTTGTACCAGTGTACAAGAACACAACTACATCATCTCCTGATGATAACTCCGGAGATAATACATGTCACTGCACTCCAGGCAGAAAACAAACAAACAAACAGAAAGTTCAGAAGCTAAACTATGAACTAATAAAGTAAGCAAAGCTGAAAAGGTGATAAAGAGATTTGAGCAGCTTACATTGAAATATCTGTATAGAATTTTGTTTTCTTTTAAGGAGTAGGAATAGGGGTCACCTTTCTGTTCTAAGGAATCCCATACTGTCTCTTTTCTTCAGATCCTCCCAATTAAGCCCCCAGAACAAGAAAAGACTTCTAGGCAAACCATAGGCAGTGTTCAGTTAGTTAACAGTCCCCAGCTTAGCACTTCTTTTTACTGATGATTTTCCCCCATTTTATGTACAGAAAATTTCCCCCAGCTATCTAGTAACCTCTCTCGCGCGCGCCTTTGTCACAAACACTAACTTGCCAGGTTACACCAGATCTCCTCCTCCTAACATCTCTGTCCTGTATAGCATTTCCTCCAAGATATATTAAGCAAAATATTCGTTATGTTGTGTGTATGCAAGGTATCTCCTAACAGGGCATTCTTAAGATCGTTTTAATTCTGTTCTTTTCAAACAGAGGGTCTTGCAGGAGGAGAAAGAGAAGCCCAGGAGAATCTGTTTTACTTAGTGGTATCTAAATTGAAACACCTCTTGCACACTAAAATAAGTCTGGGACTGTTACAGCATGGAATGCAAAATTAATGCACTATTTGACCACAGAACATTCAACTTGAAAGAAATGTCAAGCTGCTGCTGGCTTTTCTACACAAGCAATCCCATGGGGACACATAGTTTCTCTCCCCCCCGATACTGGGGAAGCCTCAGGGAAAAAATGAGGACTGATTCTTCAACCCAAAGGAAAATAAGGGTAATATAGGGCATCTCTTCTGGCCCAGGAAAGTTCATAGGATGAAAAGACTAAGAGTCCCGAGCATAATGGCCACCATTCATCCTCCACAGTCATTTGGTTTCTGAATTGAGATCCACATGTAGAAAGCAATAGCTTTCCACAAAGAGATCATCTGAATCTAAAAATTAATGATGATTGGTGAATATTTTAAAAACAAGCATTCTTTGCTAAATCCTTCCAATTATGTTTAATTGCAATTAAAGTACATTATCTAGAAATTAGAAAATACCCTATGCAATTTACACTGTTGTCTGAGTTGCTGTACCTTCTCACCACATTTTTTATTATTTCTAATGAATTGAATACTAAAACGAAAATACAACTCTAAAGAGTAGTTAATGTGTTGAAAACAGTATACTAAGTATGAACCAATGTGCATACATTACCTCATTATATCATAATCATAAGAGTCTAGAATACTAAATCTAAATTATTCATTAATTATATATCTTTTTTAAATTTTTTTTTGGTTGTAGATGGACACAACACCTTTATTTTATTTATTTATTTTTATGTGGTGCTGAGGATAGAACCCAGTGCCTCAAGTGTGCTAGGCAAGTGCTAGACCACTGAGCTACCATCCCAGCCCCAGTTATATATCTTATGATCTATCAGAAGACGTTAGGGTTCTAGTTATTCCTGTTCTTACCAAGAAATACAGTTCCCCTCCACTGTGTGAAAATAGATTTGACTATAATCTGGCATAGTAAATCACAAAAGACACCCGTGACTCCTTTATACCCATTTTCCCATGAACTGCACTATCCCTTGTGATGTTAGTGCAGGAAAAAGCAGGGGTACATCACAACCACTGTCCTCATCACGTGTGAAGGAAATGTGTGGGCTGCTGCAGGGCACACCACAAATATTTAAAGCAGCTAACTGGGACTCTGGGAATGGAAAGACCCTCACATGTATACAAGTACAATAAACAAATGGAGCTCTGTCTCTAGGCTAATCCTTCAAGTGTCTCTGAGCACACACTCAAGGGCAGAGAGGCTTCCCCGATACTCCTTCCATAGGGGAGTCTGTATCCACAACTAGACTCACACATGGATGGCACTACCATAAAAGTTGGCTACAGACACCACTGTTGAACCATCAGCTCTTTATGCATTCCACTATATTGGTGGACCATATTGTGGTAGGCTGGACACAACAACTACCTTCCTAGTTCAAACACCATAGTTTCTGGAATCTCTCCATCATTTCAAGAGGTTAGATGCTTTGTTCCAAAGAAATAGAAACAACAGTTATGATGTCCTTCATTTGGGAAATTAAAATAGTGGAGTCAAAATGTTTTTAAATCATGACAGATATTTTTCTCTTGATGTTACACTTCTGGTACATTGCTGTGTTTGAAATATTGGGTAAAACTATTTAAAGAGGACCTGATTCTTGGTTTCTAGAATGAAAACCTGGCTGTGTCAGAAGGGTACAAGGTGCTAAGAAGAGTTACAGGGCACAAAGGTGTAGCCATTAGGATATTATATGTAAAGTACCTTAAATGCACACACAAAAAATGAAAGTTTCCATGGCATTGAGTTATTAATGTTCAGATTTATTACTTTTCCACACCTTGCAACTAATATTTCAGGTGCAGTCTACTTGCCACTTAAAAAGTTGAAAATTTACTCCATGAACCCTCAAGAAATACAGATGATATTGTAGAGTAGGTCTGGTCCAACACTCTTGGCTTAATAGAATTTTGTCTGTTCTTCTAAAACTGAGTCCAAACAAATAAAATACTGCTTTTAAAATTTTGATCATATAATGCAATTACATTATATACATTTTTTTAAAAAAAACAGGGAATGAACACAGGGGTGCTTAACCACTAAGCAAGATCCCCAGTCCTTTTAAAATATATTTTATTTAAAGGCAGTGTCTTGCTAAGTTGCTTAGCACCTCACTAAGTTGTTGTGATTGGCTTTGAATTTGTGATCCTCCTCAGCCTCCCCAGCAGCTGGGATTACAGGCATATTCCACCATATCCAGCTAATTTTTATAATAAAAGAATTACATCTGACATGCTCACCTGAGCCATTATACTTTTTAAAATTTTATATAAAAATTATTCTAGTGACTGATACATTTTAGAATTGGTCATTAGTTCCAGTTAATAGAATATGCCTGAAGACAATGGAAGCAGAATGTAAATAAGTCTTTCTAAGATCTGAGAATCCAGTACTCAAAGAAAAATAATTCATAACAGCTAGAAGGTAATTTAAAGAAATTTTAAGAATAATTAAATGTCAAAGAGTTCATATAGAGTTGCAAAATGCAGCAGACCATGTTTAATAAATATAACCATACAAAGGCTTGGGAAAAATTGAAGTTATACTGCTAAAATTCAACATGATGAAAATTAAATTTGAAAGTTTTTCCATATTTCTTTCTCAAATAACACCTTGTATTATTATATCTGTCTCATCAGGATATCTTGGCTAACTTGACTGTTGAAGGAATGAGGAACTTAGTAACTTCAATATGGCAATTAGCTGCATTTTAATTGGAAAACTTTATATTAGCCATGTTTTTTAAAAAGTTTTAAAATGAAATCTTTTTCATTTCAAAAATAGTCTGCATAATTAATATGTACCAACAAAAATAGTTTTAAATCTACAGGAGTCCATTTTTATATCCTCATATTTGCAGAATACTTTATAAAAAGTAGTGTAACATTGTGGGTTTTTGTTTGGTTGGTTAATTGGTTTTGTTTTTTGTTTTTTTAATGTTAATAATAACTTTTTTATTGTTGGTTGTTCAAAACATTACATAGTTCTTGACATATCATATTTCACACTTTGATTCAAGTGGGTTATGAACTCCCATTTTTACCCCATATACAGATTGCAGTTACACATCCATTGATTTACATGTTGCCATACTAGTGTCTGTTGTATTCTGCTGCCTTTCCTATCCTCTACTATCCCCCCTCCCCTCCCTTCCCCTCCCCTCCCCTCTTCTCTCTCTACCCCCTCTACTGTCATTCATTTGTCCCCCTTGTATTATTTTTCCCTTTCCCCTCACTTCCTCTTGTATGTAATTTTGTATAACCCTGAGGGTCTCCTTCCATTTCCATGCAATTTCCCTTCTCTCTCCCTTTCCCTCCCACCTCTCATCCCTGTTTAATGTTAATCTTCTTCTCATGCTCTTCGTCCCTACTCTGTTCTGTTCCCAGTTACTCTCCTTATATCAAAGAAGACATTTGGCATTTGTTTTTTAGGGATTGGCTAGCTTCACTTAGCATAATCTGCTCTAATGCCATCCATTTCCCTGTAAATTCTATGATTTTGTCATTTTTTAATGCAGAGTAATACTCCATTGTGTATAAATGCCACATTTTTTTTATCCATTCGTCTATTGAAGGGCATCTAGGTTGGTTCCACAGTCTTGCTATTGTGAACTGTGCTGCTATGAACATCGATGTAGCAGTGTCCCTGTAGCATGCTCTTTTTAGGTCTTTAGGGAATAGACCAAGAAGGGGAATAACTGGGTCAAATGGTGGCTCCATTCCCAGCTTTCCAAGAAATCTCCATACTGCTTTCCAAATTGGCTGCACCAATCTGCAGTCCCACCAGCAATGTACAAGTGTACCCTTTTCCCCACATCCTCGCCAGCACTTGTTGTTGTTTGACTTCCTAATGGCTGCCAATCTAACTGGAGTGAGATGGTATCTTAGGGTGGTTTTGATTTGCATTTCTCTGACAGCTAGAGATGTTGAGCATTTTTTCATGTACTTGTTGATTGACTGTATGTCCTCCTCTGAGAAGTGTCTGTTCAGGTCCTTGGCCCATTTGTTGATTGGGTTGTTTGTTCTCTTATTGTCTAATTTTTTGAGTTCTTTGTATACTCTGGATATTAGGGCTCTATCTGAAGTGTGAGGAGTAAAGATTTGTTCCCAGGGTGTAGGCTCCCTATTTACCTCTCTTATTGTTTCTTTTGCTGAGAAAAAACTTTTTAGTTTGAGTAAGTCCCATTTGTTGATTCTAGTTATTAACTTTTGTGCTATGGGTGTCCTATTGAGGAATTTGGAGCCCGACCCCACCGACTGTAGATCGTAGCCAACTTTTTCTTCTATCAGACGGCGCGTCTCTGATTTGATATCAAGCTCCTTGATCCATTTTGAATTAACTTTTGTGCATGGCGAGAGAAAGGGATTCAGTTTCATTTTGTTGCATATGGATTTCCAGTTTTCCCAGCACCATTTGTTGAAGATGCTATCCTTCCTCCATTGCATGCTTTTAGCCCCTTTATCAAATATAAGATAGTTGTAGTTTTGTGGATTGGTTTCTGTGTCCTCTATTCTGTACCATTGGTCCACCCCCTGTTTTGGTACCAGTACCATGCTGTTTTTGTTACTATTGCTCTGTAGTATAGTTTGAAGTCTGGTATCGCTATACCGCCTGATTCACACTTCCTGCTTAGCATTGTTTTTGCTATTCTGGGTCTTTTGTTTTTCCATATGAATTTCATGATTGCTTTCTCTATTTCTACAAGAAATGCCGTTGGGATTTTGATTGGCATTGCATTAAACCTATAGAGAACTTTTGGTAATATCGCCATTTTGATGATGTTAGTTCTGCCTATCCATGAACAGGGTATATTTTTCCATCTTCTAAGATCTTCTTCTATTTCTCTCTTTAGGGTTCTGTAGTTTTCATTGTATAAGTCTTTCACCTCTTTTGTTAGGTTGATTCCCAAGTATTTTATTTTTTTTGAAGATATTGTGAATGGAGTGGTTGTCCTCATTTCCATTTCAGAGGATTTGTCGCTGATATACAGGAATGCCTTTGATTTATGCGTGTTGATTTTATATCCTGCCACTTTGCTGAATTCATTTATTAGCTCTAATAGTTTCTTTGTAGAGCCTTTTGGGTCTGCTAGGTATAGAATCATATCATCTGCAAATAGTGATAATTTAAGTTCTTCTTTTCCTATTTTTATGCCTTTAATTTCTTTCGTCTGTCTAATTGCTCTGGCCAGTGTTTCGAGAACTATGTTGAACAGAAGTGGAGAGAGAGGGCATCCCTGTCTTGTTCCAGATTTTAGAGGGAATGCCTTCAGTTTTTCTCCATTCAGAATGATGCTAGCCTGAGGCTTAGCATAGATTGCTTTTACAATATTGAGGTATGTTCCTGTTATCCCTAGTTTTTCTAGAGTTTTGAACATAAAGGGATGCTGTACTTTGTCAAATGCTTTTTCCGCATCTATCGAGATGATCATATGGTTCTTATTTTTAAGTCTATTGATGTGGTGAATAACATTTATTGATTTCCGTATATTGAACCAGCCTTGCATCCCAGGGATGAATCCTACTTGATCATGGTGCACAATTTTTTTGATATGTTTTTGTATCCGATTCGCCAGAATTTTATTGAGGATTTTTGCATCTAGGTTCGTTAGAGATATTGGTCTGTAGTTTTCTTTCTTTGAAGTGTCTTTGTCTGGTTTAGGTATCAGGGTGATGTTGGCCTCGTAGAATGAATTTGGAAGTTCTCCCTCTTTTTCTATTTCCTGAAGTAGCTTGAAAAGTATTGGTATTAGTTCCTCTTTAAAGGTTTTGTAAAACTCTGCTGTATACCCATCCGGTCCTGGGCTTTTCTTAGTTGGTAGTCTTTTGATGGTTTCTTCTATTTCCTCAATTGATATTGGTCTGTTTAGGTTGTCTATATCCTCCTGACTCAATCTGGGCAGATCATATGATTTAAGAAATTTATTGATGCCTTCACTATCTTCTAATTTATTGGAGTATAAGGATTCAAAATAATTTCTGATTATCTTCTGTATTTCTGAAGTGTCTGTTGTGATATTGCCTTTTTCATCCCGTATGCTAGTAATTTGAGTTCTCTCTCTTCTTCTCTTCATTAGCATGTCTAAGGGTCTGTCAATTTTATTTATTTTTTCAAAGAACCAACTTTTAGTTTTGTCAATTTTTTCAATTGTTTCTTTTGTTTCCATTTCATTAATTTCAGCTCTGATTTTAATTATTTCTTGCCTTCTACTTCTTTTGCTGTTGTTTTGCTCTTCTTTTTCTAGGTTAATTGGTTTTGGTACCAGCAATTGAACCCAGTGGCCCTTAAACACTGAGTCACAACCTGAATTTATGATCCTCCTGTCTGGAGCCCCTGGGATTAAAGGAGTGCACCATTGCCCAACAGTTAGGATAACATTGTTTAAATGCTACTCAAGACTAACATAACAATAGCAAAATTATTAATAATCCACTAGCCACATTACTAACTATAGGTATTGATAAAAATGGGTAAAAAGGCATTGCTCAATAAAACCTACTACATTGAGAACATTTGTTGACCAGAGTTCTAAAAAGAAGTATGAAAGGTAATGTTTCACATTCCCATTTGTTGTAGTTTGTTCTAACTTATCTGTGAGGGAGACATACTTGCTTCCTCCCTTTGCTTTAGAAATAATTTAGTCTTTTTTAGCCATTGATGAGGACTTGGGCTTTAATTTTTGCTTTCTTCATCAAATTCCATCAGACAAATGTTTATTGAATACTGACTACACCAGATTTTGTCTTTGGCCTCTGGTTCTTCACCCCAGTGGAATTAAGGCTTTTTAAAATAAATAATTGTAAGGTTCCCTTTATTAGTCTAAAATGAAATTCACAGATAATACAACTCATTCATTCATTATTAAAAATAAATACAGTGCCCTAATTTTAGTGTTAAGTTAGAAGAAATAAGAGACCAATCACTTAAAATAATATGTATTGCAATATATAAATACTTAGGTATGCATTTAGAAACCACAGTGAAGTAGGCAGATGCCTATACTTAATATGAATGTGTTTAAATTTAAAATAGAAGATCATATGTCATCTCCCTCCCTCCCTCTGTCACACACACACACACACACGAGCACATGTAGGAAAATGACAATGCAGATGTACCAGATAGACACTAATAAAAAACAAATAATGGCAAACAACCAGACATACTGACATATAATAAAAGGAAAGACATATCTTAATTAGGGCAGAGATAATATGCCAACATAAGTAGACTTTCACCACGGAGGGAAAATATGATAAGCCCACAAGTGAGAAGATAAATAGTATCCACAAACCACACCAAAATTGCCAACTCTTCAAAAGTACCTCAAAGGATGTTTTCTTGTGATTGATAATATCAGCGTCTATTTCATGGGACCCTATGAAATGCCTACCATGCATTGTCAACAATAATAAAGAATCAATTTAAAATCATTACCTTACCTCCTGGCTGTGCCAATATTACTGTATAATAATTTGAGAAAAAAAAAAGAGGATAGAATTCCCACAGTGAAAAAAAATTAGTCAATAATTTGGAAACAATTTCTGGATTACATCTTGCCTTTCCTCTCAGTACCTACTTTCTCCTCAAGTCCTGAGCCCTTCATGAAACTTCTTGTAACAAAATAATAATAACTATTGTAATAAAATACTTAAATTTATATTTTAGAAAGTTTAGTCAGGTAGCACTCAAAATAGGGTCTGTCATACAGGCAAACTCTATCCACTGTTAGCTGCTATTATTCTGTAAACAGAAAATTGAAGATTTAGTAAATGCAATGTTTCACTATCAATAATGACAATGTTATAGATAAGCCTACTGAGCTTTCAGATAAAATATGCAGAAATGAAAAACTCCTTGACACAGAGCACTTCTGCATTAAGTAGCAATGTCCTGCACAGTACAACACATCCAGCATCCCTGACCACTCCCATTGAATGCCAGGAGAGTCCTTCCAATCACCTTTACATTTTCCCAGTACACCTGCTAGGGGCAGTACTGCCCAGTTTAGAACCACCACGCTGGACTCCAGGGGTCAATAGTGAGCAAAGGCACTGTCCCTGACCCCAAAGAACCTGTCCTGGGAGGATAAGGCACATATCAAACAACCATACAAATACAGTTATGTCTAATTACAGCTGTGCTTGCAACTGAGATTGAGGAAGAGCAATGTGTGGCTGTGAGGACAGGTAGTCTAGGGATCAGGAAAGTCGTCCTCAGGAAAAGGATAATAGAGCCACAATTTGATAGCTGTGCAGGCCTCTGAATTCCTTTCTTGGCATCTTACAGTCAGTGAAACATGTCATAAGGATATTTTGATGATTGCCTTGAGTCCTTGATCCTCTACAGTTTCACAGATAGACAGATGATATGGCAGAGTGGCCTGGAAGGGTGCAGCCTCTATAGCCCAGCAGCAAAATTGCCTAATATAGCCCATTTTTCCTGATATTTTCTCCATTTAGAATTTGTTTCCTTAAAATTTAAACCTGACACACTGCAAGTAGATGATAAAGTACCACTTAGTGACAATATTGCCTAGTTCTCCTTAGTAATAGTTCTTCTTAGTAATTATTTCAAGTTTTCAAGATATTGAAGGTCAGCCATACTGTTTTGCAGATAAAGAAATAGACCCAATAAAGCTAAAGAAATATATTACCCAGGTTCATATAGCAAATAAGTATGAAGGAAATAATAGAAAATGCCTGCTTTTCAAGCCAATAGGTGCTTTTTCATCACTGAATTGTTTTGTGTACTGCCATGTTTTGTATATGGTTTGAGTTTGTTCCCCTGTGGTCACATATTGGAGGATTAGTCCTCAGTGGCAATGTTAAGAGGTGGTAGGGTCTGGTGGGTGGTTTTTAGATTATTGGAGAGGTGTCTTGGAAGTAACTAATGTTGGTTACCTGTTTAGTTCTCAAGAGAGGGTTGTTATAAGGACATAAGACTGAGCCAGGCATGGTGGTAGACAGCTGTAATCCCAGTTAAGTGGGAGGCTGTGACAGGAGGATTGCAGTTTGATCACTTTGGGGAACTTAGTGAGACCCTGTCTCAAAATGAAATTTGAAAAAGGGCTGGGGAATGAACTCAGTGGTAGGGTCCCCCTAGGTTTAGTCCCCCAATACAGCAGGAAAAATAAAAACTAAAAAGACTGACTCCTCCCCAGGTCTCTGGCTTCCTGTCTTGCCATGTAATCTCACCCCTTCACACATATTCCTGCCATGATTCCAAGTGTTATGATGTGATGCAAGCAGGGAGAGCTTCACAAGAGTTGGAGCCATGCTCTTGAATCTTGCAAATCATAAATTAAATAGACTTATTTATTCATAAAATATCCAACTTCAGGTTTGTTAAAGCAATGGAAAACAGACTAATATTACATAATATATTGCACATGTTAGCCAATAGATCTTAGAAATACAGAGAAGAAAAAAATAGCTTAAGCCCTCTCTGGTGTATAAAAGAAAAAATTCTTTTATAGAAGCTTATAAGTGTCTCAGGCATAATACTACCTTTATGTTGATACTTTGATTTCTGACTTTTGTCTTCAATGTAGGAGGAGTTCTGAAGCATTTAATAAGTTTAATCTGAGCCAATTTTTCAGAAAACTTAAATACGAAAGAAATGGTAGAAGATTCATGAGCGAGGGAAATGCTGGAGAAAATGATCTTAAATTTAAAGATATCATCAAAAACCCTGATAGATCTAAAGAGATTATTAAAGAATCAAACCCATTAGCAATACAAGCTGAACATTTTAAATGGTGCTTTTCATGTGAGGATCCAATGGTTAATTCTAAGATCGCTGAGACATGAATTTCTCCTTATACTACCAATGAGCCCATTTCACACATAAATTGTCTACCCAATATGGCAGCACATACAAGCTAAAGAGCAGAATCAGAACACTAGAAGTAATAAATGAATAAACTGGATTCTAAGGATTCCCCATTTATTTCATATGGCAACAATTTGGCCTAGAGGCTTTGAATTATAACCGCGTTGCTATTCTTACTTACACTGTGAGCTACACTGTCAGACCACCTGGGTTCAAATAGGGCAGTACCATTTACTAGATTTTTTAATTTGGACAAGATCACTTGGTGCCTCAGTTTCCTCATACATAAGATGACTGTAATAATTGTACCCATCTCATACATTTTTTGAAAGATTAATAAAGATAATACATGAAAATAATTTAGAACAATGCCTGGCACACGTGGCAAACTCTATAGACGGTTAGTTCTTATTTTATAAATGGACAATTAAAGGGTTTCCATAAATGCAATGTTTTGCTATCAATAATCTCAAAATAATAGATATGTCTATTATATTTTTCCTTATAAAATATGAGGAAATTTAAAAACACCTTGAAATTGACAAAGACCCATTGGTGGGGGGGGGGGTCAATAAAATGTCACTGAGAATAAAAGCCAGGATTGCATCACTGTTTAATCCTATGAAAAAAACCTCATAATGCTTAGAATTTTAAAAAAGTAACCATTAAATTAATGTGGAAACTTTCCTTGGGGAACCCCAGAATGTGTCATCCTCCCCACTCCAAAAGCTAATTTTCTCCCTAGTAATTAAGAGGCTACAATACTGTTTAGTATAAAACACTGAAGCATTTGTTCATTCCTGGAATAAATTTTTTAGATCAGCTATTTCATCGAAGCCAGAAGAGACAGTAAAAATGAACTGAAATAATCTGTCACCAAACGAAATGAATGACAAACATTATCTTTTGTGACAGACCTGTTATATTTCTGAAGACACCCTATGATAGGTTCCTACCAGGGTTCTCTGTTTGAGAAGCCATCTGTCTGCCTTGAGCAAGTGACTGTGAGCCTAATCCACTTACCAAAATGTCAACAAAATTGCTTCAACACCAGTGAGCTGAATAATAGAAAACTCCGAGCTAAACTTTAAAAATATGATTCCACGGTAGAGAGCTTTATGAATTCAGGTTTATGTGATTGTACCGGTATCCTGAGAATTCCCCTGAAGTCATTTGACAAAAGAACCATTCAGTAAAAAACCAGAAGTCACTGTTTGTTGATTCCCCTGTGCTCTATTCTTTCCCTCCAGTGTTGTGATCATCTGCCTCATGCCTAACAGATCTAATAAGAAAAGACAGAAGATTAATATCCATCTTTATCAAGGTGACAAAATTAATAAATTGTATTTCAAATGAAAGTTTAGTAATGGATGGTCATCTGCACAAGAGACGAGCACTTGTTTAAAAGTTCTAATAATCTCAAAATTAACTTCGTGTGGATAATAAATGACCCTGAAATCTGAATTCATACTACTATCTTGAGTGCCATAAGACAAACTCAGAAAGAGTTTCTATTAGAAACACAACTAGGCAGGTTTCTGTTATTCCCATTTCGAAAAGACCACATACAACAGCTTGAAAGATGTAGGATGCTCAAAACTCCAGAATGGACAGAGGCTATAAAGATACTCATTCATATTAGAAGAATAAATTTTAAATGCATTCTGATATTTGCTTTGAGAAGTTTCTGATTCCATGGCTCAAATTACTGATTACTTGCTCCATCCAAAAAAATAATTCTGCAAAAATGCCACAATAAGACTGCAGATACAACACCAACAGTCCACAATCAGGGTGAAATGACCACAGAATGGCTTCAGCTGGTTTGCCACCTCCACAGTGCTATGAGTTTCAGCAGACAAATGGTTTTGTGACATGTGGTCCCATGTTACACAACTCCAGGGATACCCTTCACACTGCCTTCTATGGTGTGCCATTCCCTGAAGCCCCAAAACAGTGCTAGGTCTGGTCTAGACATGTTCTTTAACCAAGGACATTTATTCTTTATTCTCTGAAAAAAAATTATTTTCTTTGGCTGAATTGTCCCCTCTGAGATCATCATAGCATGTGCAGAGCTGGCCTATGGAAGCCAGAGATGGTTTCACTGGCACTCATTTTTGCTGGCATGAATTCCAGTTCTGTGTCCTGCAGAGTGGTCAAATAGTTATTGCTCAGACACAGTCAAAGGGGCAACTGCTCTATACCCTCTACCAATCAATGACTTTTTATGATGAGGACAAGGCAGCTATCAAATGAAATGTGCTACTTCTTCCTAATACTTAAATTGAGGATGTGATCAACTCAGCTTCCTCAACAATGGAGATCTGGTCCACTACTGAGGATTCACCTTTGATGCTCCAAATCCAGCAGAGCACTTGTTTAAACATGAGGTCAGTTGCTACTCTGAGGAAAATGTCAAGACTTGTTTTCCATGATCCAAGAGTGACCAAAGTTTCAGATCTCAAACTCAAGCCATCCACAACATCAAACCGCTAGCAACACATTTTCCTCTGACTTTTTATGTATTTGAAAATTTTCAACCCTACACAAAAGTTGAGAGAACAGTATCGATATTTCCCAATTGTTCATATTGTCATATTGCCTTGATCAACTTATCTGTCCCTACCTGTATATGTTTACTTCACCAATAAATACCTCAGCAAGCATCTGTGAACATAAGGACATTCTACATTACATTTGTTACAATAACAACAATACTGACATAACCCTCAAAGAAACTCACAACCAGTGTTGCCATTTGATATAGTATGCTTATTAAATTTGTTCATATGTCCCATAACATCTTTCATCATGGTTTTCAAACACAAAATCCAATCAAGGTCAACACATTATTAGCCTCTTTGAAAATAATGATCCATTTATGTGGAATTAAAAGCAAAAATTCAACTGACAGAGAAACACAAGTTCACAGCAGTAAGTACCCTTCACTGGGGAGATGTACATTTCCACAGCTTCACTCCTGCTGACTTTATGAAATACGCACCATTAAGTCATCATATATACTCGTCAAAACATTTCTTCTAAATGTCAAATACCATCACTCTTACATTCTTATTTTTAAATCAACTTTATAAATATATAGGCCTGGAAAAATTCACCATACATTTGCCAAACCCACTCAGTCTTGTGTCACGCTAACACCTCCCCTAATCCTTCTCCCTCTCCAGGCCTCAGAGTTCTTCCCAGAATAGATAACTGTGAGAATGAAACTATCAGCAATCATTGGAAGAGAATACTCATATTCAATTTCTTAATATGTCAGTAGTTGATATTTCTTTTTTGGTTCACATTCATGGATATGTGAACCACAAAAAAAAAATTAGAAAAACTTTAAATTATCGTTATGTAGAAAATCTAGAACTCCATTTGACAAGCCCGTGTGATGCTTTCCAAGGCTACAGACTGCTGCTAAAGAAAACAGCCCCAGGCTGACCTTGAGCTGGGATGGCCCTGCTCTGCACTACAGGAGATGACTGTCCTGGCCACAAACGGTAGACAGAGGAACATTCACATATGGCCAATCAGTAGCTATGAAATGGCCAGGCAGTAGTGACAGTGGACAAACCAATCTGATGAATTAACTCTTTCAGAGGTTGAAAGTAGGAATATCAAAGAGCCTTAGCCAGTTACCAACAGAATGGGGTGCTAAGAAACATACAGAGGAAAAAAGAGAAGCAGAGCTGAGCCCTGTAAGGTCACAACACCAAAGTGAAAATCCATGAAGCTTTGCTCTAAATGGAGAGGAAAAGAGAACAGCCCTCAATGTCTGTGTGAATTGTGAATAATCCTCTAGCCTCAGGAGCTGCTGGTTCTGTGGCTCTTCCTCTTTCCAGACGATGTGTTTCCTACAAGGTCACATATAATTTCACCTAAAGAAGCCCAGGTGCATCTCTGTTCCATGTAACTCATGCAAGAAAAAAAAATAATATTTATTTCAGGTGACAGATGTCAAACTTAACATAATTTTAATCATACAATTTTATTGGTTAACAACAAAGACACAATAAAGTTTAAGCTATGCTTTTGTCTCAGCAATGGTTTTCTAAGCATCTTATAGAAAAAACCGGCATCAGTCAGAAAGACAGAAAGAATAGCAGTTGTCTTTGTGTCAGAGAACGATGACTCATAAATTGTGAATTGGCTGTTTGACTTTGGAAATATCCTTAACTCCTGTAGGCTGCAGTTTCCTTTCCTACAAAACATGGGGATTCTGAGACCTTCTTTAAGCTCACCTTACATACTAAAAGTTTATTAATTAAGGTTTGGTTTATAATTGCTGTGTCAACATTCATCATTTCTGTTAAATAAGAGAGACTGCCTGTGGTAAGAAGATAAGGAAGCAATTAAATTGCTCTGGTCAGGGAGGAAGAGGGTCCTATGAGAACACATGGCAGAAATACCTAACGCTGGTGGGTGAGAGAAGAGGCGGTGTCCTCAAAGGCATCCTGAGCATGTGGTGGTACCTGACTGAATACCTAAAGCACAGATAACTGTGCCCCATGCAGTAGGGAAAGAACAGGCTATGACTTCCAGGGAGCTGTGGTTCAAGACATGCTTTTGAGGCATAAGGAACAGCCTGAGAGCATCCCTGGTGCCACTGAGGAACTGGGGAAAATTCAGGGGGCCTAGAATTGTGCCTGGAAGAGAAAGGTAATGAAAGATGAAACTGGAAAGCAGGAAGGGTGTAGGAAGGCAGGTCTCAGAGAGCTGTGTAGCTCCTTTACAAGAGGAGCCATGGGAAGCCTTGGGGGAAAAGGAGGCAGAGGGCTATAAAAATGATCAGGGCCGGTTTTACATTTAGCAAGGCCACCCAAGCTGCTGTGCTGTAGAGGTGAGTAGTGAGGTGTATGAAGTATGGTGGCCATGTGAGTAGGGGTCTTCTAGAGTATGATAAGGAGAGATGCATGGGCCAAAGATACACATTTGGGACTGACAGCACAGAAAGGGTAATCAAACCATTTGCATGGAGTTATACCCAGGGAGATATGGTAGACTTCGAAGAGAGCCTAGGCTAGAACTCTAGAATAAACACCAGCATTTAATAGAAGGACAGAGGAAGTGGGAACTGCAAAGTATCCTGGGAAGAAATAGCCAGAGATGTAGGAAGAAGACTGGAGAGAGTGGCACCACATGACGGAGCGGGGTAGTGGTGCCAGAAGGATGCTCCCAAGTAGTCAAGTATGATAAAAGCTAAGAAGTGTTGAGGAGATTTCATCATGAAGAGGTTCTGGCGACCTTGTTGAGGAGGATTTAATGGAGTGTCAGGGGAAGAAGAGAGATTAAAATTGGCTCACCAGTGAGTGGGAGGTAAGGAAATGGATACAGCAAGAATAAACAACCTTGTTAAGAAGTTTGGCTGTGTAGGCGAGGAGAGAATGGAGAGAGGAAAGAGGAAGAGAGTAGCTGGAGGGGGTTGAAAGTCTTTTATAAGATTTATAAGACACACACACACACACACACACACATTCACTTAGACCAAACAATGAACTGTGAAAGAAAAAAAAAGACAAAATATGAAATGAAATTAACTAAAAGCCTCTGCTTCTAGGGTTGACTGCTCTTCCAACTTGATTTCCATAGGATCCTAATGGGGGTTTCCTCCTTATTTTGGAGCCTTTATATTTGTGTGAAGTGGAAAATTTAGTCAATAAATAAAAATGTAAATCATATTACTTGAAACAAATGGAAATCTACCTAAACTTGAAAGTAAAAAAGCAGGGATTTTATGTATTCTGTGTGCACTACCATCAGAAAATGAAGAATTCTCCCACTGTCCAGCAGGTGGCTCCCCTGTTTTGACCTTAGGTAGGGAGCAAAAGTCTGTCCACAAAAAGCTTGTGCTCCAAATGGTTAGAAATGCCTGTAAAACCACTCTACTTACTTCTCCGTTTCATGTAGATCTGTACCCTGATCATTCTAAGTATGTAAAAGTGGCCTTAAATAAATTCTGAGAGCTTACAAAATAATCAAAGAACACTGGTGTATCACCAACATGTACAATTAAACCCTTAAATTAGAAATAAACACTACATATACAAATCTTCAGATAAAAAAATCTTTCTCAGCAAAAATTGAAATTATCATTTCTCTTCAAAGCCAGAATATTTATCTAGCTACTTTCCTTCCTAATTTGCTAAATGGAGAGAAAAATGGCAACTTTAAAGTAGGTCCAATAGAATTTGTTTTATATAATAAAAAATATGTGGATTAAAATATCCTCACCTCTTATATGTACAAGACATTATCTTTATACTTGCTGCTTGGAGAATTTTAATACATATAATTTAAACTAATTCAACTTAAACTAATTATGCAAAGCTCTCAGGCATAATTTGTTAGTAGTTAGAAGACAAAGTTCTTTACTTGACAACATGATTAGGCATGTGGAAAATGTTATCATTATGCATTGATAATCACCATAAGGAAAATATGCAAGTTGGAGGACAATTGGGAAGGTGCACCCCTTAGATACTTCCTTTTCTGCTTCTCTCCCATCCTGCTCTGCACAAAATGCCAACTAACCTCAGAGTAACCAGGGAGAGAGGAAAGATCAATCATATACTGTCAATATGCAAAAGGACTCAGAATGAATACACACACACACACACACACACACACACACACATTCACCACACTAGTTAAAACCAATTCCCCTCACCCATTAATATGCTCAGGAAATAGTTCTATCATTTTTAACTTCTTAATAGTGCAAATGAATATTTACACATCAGATTTGGAACCCAAATGAGAGCAAGATCAGTGCTAAGGTAGAGATTAACACATTCAGTATCAATCCCAGTGGTCCAGGACAGTAGAACATTTGTTCTATCTTTCTTCATTTTCTGAAAAACTTGAAAAAAGAGAAGGAAATCTAAAACTAATCACCGAGCAAAACCATCTCAGAAGACTATAGGATTTTTTTTTTAATGGGAGAGGCATAGATTTAGAATCAAAAATGTAATTCTTGTTCAAAGACATGTCTGGACTGAATCTTACAGATAATGAATTTGAGGAGGAGGCAGAAGGAATTAGTATACACAAGGACAGAGGCAAGATATTGGGATAATTGCAGAGGGATTGTCATGGTTGGAACACAAGGCATAAGTGGAAACTAATATGAGAAAAATGAAAGTGTATCCTTAAGGAAAACGGCCACTTAACGAGAAGGAGCAACCTCATTAGGAACAATTTAAGGGAATTATACATACCTAGATAGGAATTTAAAACTTTGTTACCCTAGAAACTTGAGAACTATACTCCTTTAAGGAAAATATTTTCTATTAATATTTGAATACTTCACATGGTCATGTGCATTATGCTGCTCAAGTAAAAATTTACATATATCTATTCAGAGCAAACACTGAAACCTTCTAACCAGTCTACAGCAGTATCCCTTGGGCCACTCCTCCTTATTCTCTAACGTTCAATATTTATTTGTTCCAACAACCAGGGTGACACCTGCCAGAGCGCAATGCAGTACTAGTAAGAAATCAATGGATCCTGGAAGCCATCTCAGCTCCCTTCAAAGAGTGACCTTTAGGTGTGGCAGCAAAAGCAAATCCCTCACCACGACAACTTCAGTTTCTGTGTTTTAATGAAGTCTTCCACTAATGTCAACTTCAAAGTTATTAAAACATGACAGTAGATTTCCTTGTTCTCCACCCACATATTATTTTCTCTTGTACTTAAAAAATGGAGATTGACGATACTGAAGTCAAATTTAATTTTCTTAGCTATAGAAGACCAAACATTACTATACTATTTTAAAGTGAAAGTCTGCAAGACTCCTCATATCTGTACACCACATGACATTTATTTTATGTAATCAGGTTTTATAAATCAAAGGAAAAAATACAAAAAATCACCTAGCTACCATGGATAAATTGCTCAAACATACAAAAATGAGCATGCACAGAATATAAAACTTCAATAATCAGAATACTAAGAAAAAAGGAAATCTTCCTCTGATTTAAAAATCAAGCCTCATTTGTCATTTTGAAGGCCAGACTAAGATGAGATTTGTACTGTGGCCTGCAGCCAAAAGTGGACTATTTTGGTAGATATGTATATCTTCTAGTATCTGAGGAATTAACAGTTAAGGGCTCTCTCATTTTCCTTTATAATTCAGGGGTAACTCTATAGCCCAGACAGTATTCTCAGTAAAAATCTCTACAACGAAGGAAATATTCTGCTGCTCCTTATGGGAGTCTGTCCACTGTGGAAGTCTGTCACATGTATCTAGTGAACACTTGAAATATGATTAATGTCACAGAGTAACTGAACACATAATTTTATTTCATTTTTATTATATATTTTGCATTTAAATAGATACCTGGGGTTAGTGTTTGCCTCATTGGACAACATAGAAAAGGATGGCACCAACCTTTAGCAATACAGTGAATTAAGAATAATTATTTTTCACTCTCTGCAGCCTCTTTCCTGACATAGCACTTGCCACAGCTACAATTAAATAACTAATTATGCTTGCACTTTTCAACATCCGAATCTCCCACAGGAACACGGACTGCTTGTGTGCAGTGGCTGTTTCTGTCATGTTCACAGTTGTATCTGAACTGTTAGCAAGGGGCCTTACCCAAAGCAAGGCTCCAAAGCATTTGTCGAATGAAAGAATAAACTGGGTGCCACTGAACACATATTCTCCTCGGCTAGAATTTCCCAGGGCCATTGCTGCTCATTTCCAGAAAAATCTCATTTTCCAACTTCTTAATTCTGGCAAGGATGGTCAACTCACTCAAAACTTAGCTCATCTTTTTCTAATATATTACCCTGTACCTTTTACTCAGGCTCTCTGTAATGAGAGATTTCTAGACAAAATTATCAAGGGATTGACAATCATCCTAATTTGTAATGTTACGTTCAGGGAGAATATTAACAGGTAAACCTGGAAAAGGCAGGAGGCAGTAGAGTAAAAATGGGTATATTTGGTGGGAAACAAGTGAGTGGATTCTGATCACACCACCAAGTAGACTGCCCTATCTATTTATACTGAGAGCAAGTCATGGTCAAAGGAGCCTGTATTCACATAAAACACATTCTAGTTAAATTATACCTTTTAGTCAATGATCAAGATAAAATTATGACTTTTAATTTTGTTTTCCTGGTGGTATTTATATGAAGAAACTCAAACTTTAGCTTTTAGTCTTTCTCCTCCTAGGGCACCATATTAATGTGCCAGGGTTGTTAAAGCAAAGTGTCACCAATGGGGCAGCTTAGGCAACAGAAATGTATTTTCTCATAATTCTAAAGGCTAGAAGTCTCCTGTCAAGGTATTAAGCAGGGTTGATTTTTTTCTGAGATTTCTCTCCTCAACTTGCAAATGTCTCCTTCTTGCTATGTCCTCACATGATCTGTCCTCTGTGGGCACACATCCCTGGTGTCTTTTATGGTCACAATCTGAGATACTGAGGGTTAAGACTCCAACATATGAATTTGCAGGGGCTGGAAGGGACACTATCCATCCCATGAGAGTCAGCCATCTGTCTCAAGTTAACTTATTATCTACCTTCAACCACATCAGAAACCTCTGTGTGTAGAGTTTGGGGAATAGTTTGCCTATTGTACTGTGAATAACAAACCCTTCCTACCATCTGGAAATAGACAATGATCCCTCCAAATTTATATGTTTGTAAATTCAGGAGCTTAATTATTATTACAAAAAAGACTTTACCATTGCTAATGTGATTTTCATTCCTATGTATGGAATAGCCAAGGAACAGGTGGTGCAGTCTTGCTAGCTATGGACAAGGACACCAGGCTGCCAGTGCTTCAATCCTGACCTTCACCCTCTTTAGCTAGCTGACCTTGTTAAAGGTCAGGAGGTACTACCTACCTTTTGTCCCTCAGTTTTCTTGTGTATAAAACAAAAATATTAATCTGCATCACATGGTTGCTTTTAGAATTGATAATATTAAATACGAAGCACTTGAAATATCATCTGCAAAGAGTGAGCACTTTATAACTATTAGCTATTAATATTTGTTATAGTTGAAGTAAGTAATTCTATATTAAAAATATATTCCAAAAGAAAATCAAGTACAGTTCCAGTCAGGGATAATCTTGATCCCAGTGTTATGTTAAATATTCTGATTTCCCTTCAAATGTCTCAGCTCTTTCCGGTATACTCAGGTTTGTTTTCCAAAATTCCCTAAGTTATTGGATAAAAATAATGATGATATCAAAATGAAAGGAATATTATAAAAGTATACTAAGTGTGAAGAGAGAAGGTTTGCCAGTTTGGGACTTAAATGTATTCTAGGAAAAGGAGCAGTTTCTCAAAGAATTTTCATGTATTTATAGCATGAAGTATATGATGAACTTTTGATAAATATTTAAAGAGTGACAGTGATAAAGATGGTGATAATTCACAAAGAGAGGAAGGAACTCAAAGATAAATGTTATCCAGATTTTCAAAAAAGATTATACAAAAAAATTTTTTAAGTTTCAATCACTTGTATTATTAATGATATCCAAAGCATAATGGAAAAGACAAAAAGCCTGAAAAGAATGAAAAGCATCTTTTTCCAATCCTCTTATGAGCTAAGGCAACAGTATCTAACGTTTTGTTGCACTGGGACAATTCTTAATATTTTATAGGTTTATTCATGTAAGTCAATTCAACATGTCAAGCATATAATGTGTGCTCCTTCTATTGTAATAAGAAAAATTAAATGTGGGCACTATAATTGTAAAATGTAGAATGGGACCACCAAAAACTGCATATAATGTGTGCTCAGAATAGCTACACACGTGTCTACACACGTGCCTGAACACTGCATGAACTGCAGTAAATGGAAGAAACAAATGCCCTTATCTAGAAACCTGTGCAACTCTATAAAATAATCCTGTGAACAGTTAAAAGATGGCCACAAGAGGAAAACAAAACAACAGTAGGCTTTGCACCTGCAAATAGAAAGAGCTAAAACCAAAGGACCAGTCTGGTGCACATGGGAGCTTGCTTGTATTTTGCAAAGACAAAATACCCTGGTAGGAAAAGATGAGACTGAGTAAAAGAGTAGAACAATGAAAATTAAAATTCGCAGAGGTTAAGGGAAAAAAAAGGAAAAGAGTAAATGTTAACTCCATAAGAAAATGGAGCTGTCAGGAATTGCAGAAATACCCATCCATGGCACAAATTGGTGGATGTTAAGAACAGGCTTAGCACACAAGCATCAAATGTGACACTGGGCACCATGAGCATGGATGTTAAGAACAGACTCTGGAGTCACACAGGTCAAGGTTTGTATGCTCCTCCACTGCTTACAAATTAGTTATGTTCTCTTGAACAAATCTCGTAGCTTCTGTAAGCCTCTCTTTTCTTCTCTAAAGCTCAGCACTGTGGTTAGGCACAGTCCCAGGCTGCACAAGCTGGATTTTATATGAGAAAAAGATACAGGAACAAATCATTATTTTACAGTGCATCAGGGTGGTGAACACAGGAATAAGATTGTGTATTAGTTACGGGTGTTACACTAAAAAGGAGATTATTGGGTTCTAATAATAATAAGACATGGACAAGCGACCCTGCAAAGGTAGTGATGCTGGACATGAGTGATACAGAGGAGCTGGTCAGGTGACTGAAAAGGGAAAGAAGATCAGAATCTCCAAGAGCAGCACCTGTGAAGGAGTGGAATCATAAAACTGCTTGGCATTTTCCAAGAGATGGGACCCTGAGAGAGGCTGCTAAAGGCCTCGTCACAGCATCCCCCATCCAGGCCAAAAACTTGAGAAACGTTTTCTTATAGCTGAAGGACAAAGATCAAATCATTTCTCTCATTTAATGTCTACTCAGTCTGCTATTAAAAAGGCTTATTTACTTTTAATTCTGTTAAGTGTATTTAAAGCATTTTTTTCAGAGATTAAAAAGTTTTAATTAAATTTCTCTCACAAGGAGGTTGTATTAGACTAAAAAGGATTAGCTATTATTTTCCTGGTGTCTTCTGTTTCTTTTATTGAGTCAAAACTGAAATAACTGTGTTTGGTTGTCAAATTCAGCCAAACTGAGGATGGAGCTGAGCATTAGTTGAAACCTTCCTCCTCTGACACACTGTGTTGTCAAGCTTGGTACTATGCTTCAATATTCAAATAAATGACAGGTTCATGAGAAGACACACTGCTGCATATGAATCCTTTAGAAATTACTAAAGACTTTTCCCAAGAGTAAGTCTTATGGGGAAAATATCACTGTATTACCAATAATTAATATCCATAGTAAAAGGAACACAAAACTTCAAGGAAAACTTCAGACTAGACAAAGAAAAATGCTTAGACTAACAACTTTGTGGCAGCTATATGACAAATCCAGAAGGCAACAGTGACAGAGATTTAACTGAATGGTTCCCCCTAGGGTTGTGCAGTGCACAGCCTACACAGTAGCCTGCACAACTCTGGTCACTTTAGGATCAGATTGATAAAACTTTAACTGCAAAACAGAAATGGCACTGATGTAATGTGTAACCAAGAATTGTGTAACCAAGAGCTCTAAGGTAATATTGGTTATATTGATGTTTAAATTCAATGAAATTCACAAAGGCATGTTATTAATTATCAAGGCCAGCTTTAGTTCAGGGATCTCTGTGAAAATTCCTCCTGGGTATCCCTGACCAAGGAGCCAAAGGAATTGATGCTCTCAGGAGCAGCTATCTAAAATGTAAGGACAGTAGAAATCACTTCACTGTTTGCTCTCTGTCCCTCTGACGTGATAACAATCTCTAGAGCAAAATTATATTTCCTGAGATGAAAGCAATGATTTTTAAGGTGATGGCTATTAAGTAGAGGATGACAGAAATGATTCTGTCTGGTTGGTAGAACTATGATTTAACAGCAAAGAATGTGTTTTCCAGAATTTGGAATAGAATTTCCACTCTGATGGTGATTACAAATTATACTGCTTATACATTTTTAAGTTTTTCATGGTAACAACTGAGAATGATTTAGATAACTAAACTAGAGAAAGATGACATTCTTCTAGCATCATTGTCTACGTTTATCATCACAAAGCTTATGAATAGGGTTAAGGAATGAGTTGTTTAATATAAGAAACAGGCCTATGTCATAATATACACACACTATATACACATGCTTGTATGTCCAGCTAATGAGTTGTTTAATATAAGAAACAGGCCTATGTTATAACATACACACACTATATACACATGTGATTGTTCCTTTCAATGGCATTCTTCCTCTCCCAGGCTAAAATGTATTACAGATAAAGGAGGGCAGGAAGGAAGTGGCTGTTTTTTCCCTCTCTGGTTTTAGATTACATGGAAAGACTCTATGGGCTGACTCAGAGGATACACAATACACATTGTTAAGAATCTTTAGTTCCACGTTAACTCAGAATTAATATTAGGACATAATTACTATTTACACATACTTTCTTCATACCCAAGAATTCACATGCTGGCTTCATTTTTAGCATCTTAGATATCAGTTCCCTGATTGATATCAAACCCACAACATGCAAAAGCCAGTTTCCTGCAACATGTGTAATAAGAACATTGAACCACCTAGAAGGTAACAGAATAAGAAAGTGGTATGCAACAAGTCATGTTTTGACCAGCAAACAAATTGCTCCTGAGAATCTATGGTATTGTTCCAGCATACATTGAAATTATGTCCAGCTAAGCAGTTTGGAAGAATAAACTACTGATTCAATAATGTACTATTAGAGGACATAAGTAATTCTAAAACACTTAACTTTCCCTCACTACGTATTTTTGCTTTAAGGAAAAAAAAAAAGAAAAGGTAAATCCAATTAAATCTGGAAAAATAAGAAAATCACAGTGAACCAGATCCATATTTCTGACCCAAGGCAGTGAGAATTTCTCTGAACCTCAGGCTAACCTTTTAGGGCATGCAGTTGTATTAGTCAGTTTTCAGTCTCTGTGACAAAATACCTAAGATAAACAATTTAAAGAAGGAAAGATTTATTTTGGCTCACAATTTCCAAGATTTCAGTCCATGTCATTTGGCCTCATTGCTTTGGGCCTGAGGCAGCACAGTACATCATGGCAGGGAAGCATGGTGGGTTGCCACTCACATCAAGGTGACCAAGAAGCAGAGGGCGGGTGCCGAGAAAGGGGCTAAGGTCTCAATATCCCCCTCAAGGACATGCTTTCGTTGACCTCACTTCCTTCTATTAGGCCCCACCTCCTAAGAGTTCCACCACCCATAGCACCATGGGCAGACTACCAAGTTTTTTTTAGCATTTGGGCTTTCAGGGAACATTTAAAATCCAAACCATAATAGTAATATATTTTAAATGTATATGAGAAATGAATACTTTAAGACATGCTCAAGAAATTCAACCTTATGAGATCAGATTTGTTTGTAATTGATCAGGAACATCGTGTTGGCCCAAGAGATTGATACATCCCAGACAAAAGGATCCACAAATCACTTTTGTTTTAGTTGATTCATAATGTCAGCTGCCGAGTAGCACACAGCTGGGAAACGTAGCTGATTGAGGGATAACTCTAAGAGATTTTGATGGCAATCTTTTTATCCTGGAATACATTGCAAACCAATTTAAGAACTTTCCATCCCTGAGTACAATTGACTCAAAAGTCCATTGAGAATAGTATCTTTTATATAAATACTCAGAGAGTATAGCTATCTTTAGAACACATAGCTTTATCCTGGCAGATTTACAAGCCAAATCATGAGGGGTTGGTGTGTTTCACTACATCATAAGGATTCTCTTCAGTTAAAATGAAACCTATTCTCTTTGTATCTGAGAGTCCAACTTAATAACTTAGCAACCTCTCCATAAAATCATCTCACCATGCAAAAGTCTAAGACGCAAGTCTAAGTCATGGTTCTGTGATATGGAGTCTTTTCTTCCAGAAGTTACTTTCTGTCAAAACCTTAGTATGATGATTAGAATGATGATGCTAATGTTTCTTGCCTTATGCAAACAGCTTTCTAAACAGTTATGTGTGGATTTTTAAATGAATCTAAATTTACTTTTAAAACTCTGAGGGGATTTTGTTTTGAAAGAATCATACAATTTAATCTTTTCATAAAGCCATGAATTTTCCCTTAAAGGAAAAATTCAGTTCCTAATGATTCTAGTTTTTGATAAATAGGTATCTTCACTTACTATAAATGCTTTAGATAGCAATAATACATGGAAAGTGATTAATAATCAAAATTGTTTTATAAGAAGTGAGTGACAAATCAAGGGAACGAAAGGTTTGTTCCCCAACCTATTACTATGAATATGTAATGTCATACATGACGTGTGTTTGAGCACACTGGATTTCCCTAAAATGAGGGATGTCTAATTAAATTGGAAAATAACCACTTCTTGATCGAGGGAAAATTTTCTCCCACCAATTATGATCTTTCTATATGGCTTTAAAAGAGTAACATCTAGTTGCGTCATTTTTAACCTAAATCATCATTTAGATATTTACATTTATGTATACATACACACACATACATATACATATGCACATAACATTTTATATTTACCCATTTATAAACATGTATGTATGTTGATGTTAGACTTTACCTCAGAGCCTTGTGTTCCTAGAAAATGGGCACTTAAGAAATTCCCCTCTCCCTACCAGTCTTTTGTTTTCTAGAAAACAACTTACTGCAAAGAGGCCCCTCCTGCACAGGACTTGGCTTAGCCTCAGGGAACCTCCTATGTTTCCTCCAAATTCTCCTCCTTGCCTCATAACTAATTGCCTGAACTGTCTGTACCCACTGAACAATCTGGACAAAATACCTGTTATCTTGACTTGAGCAGACTTTAGTTAAGCTTCTCTCTTCCCCTGAGGCCAGTGAAATTTGACTCACCTTCCATCTGGGCCAGCACCCAGCTTCTCTTTAATGACATTTCCCAAGAAAGGGCTTACATGAGAATCAGTTGGGGAATCATACTACCCTCTCTCTCATAATCAGTTCTTCCTAACCCTCTTTGCCCCTCCCTATACAAAAAGACACTTTCTGCTTCACCTTTAAGATGCTTGAGGATCTTGTGACAGGAGGGTTCTAGCCCCACACTGCATAGCTCTCCTCCATTTCAATAGTGTCTTTCCGTTTATTACAATAATCCTTTCTAGACGTATCTAAATCTGGATTTGGTTTTCACTTTGCTCAGATTTAGGATAATGAGGAATAAAGACACTAGATAGATGTATTCCATTTTTTTCCCTGTTGAGTAATAAGGTCAGATGAGGAGCTTATGTCTATAAAACCTAAATGGGTTATGTGAGATTAGAATTAAACAATTTTGTTATCAATGTTCTCTTTCCATATATATCATTGCAGAAATAAGTTAGCTGAAAGTTACAATATGAAACTCACTTAGCCTAAGAGTCTATGTGTAAAAGACAGATTTTTTCTGTTAAGAAAGTTTTCCTAAGAGGAAAGTGAGGCCTTCAATAACCCCACAAGCTGGAGCCAAGGCCTCTGGTCTATGTTGCATCTATTCATTAGAATCCTGCCACTTTTGAATTATTCAGAATCATTATAAAAAGCAGCTTTCATCTGAAAAAAAAAGTGTACCTCTGAGACACACTAAATTTAGTTCATAAAATGAAGTGGTGTATTCTCCCATAATCATGTCAACAGCCGGGCTTTTATCTCTACTGTGCTCCTGGGCAGCACAGCTGGGGATGCAGCCACCCAGAGCACAAATCTGGACACCACGTAGCCAGCCTGCTTATAGCTAAGAAGCATTAAAATTTCATCTCCTATATTGTGACCAGAGCTGTTTGAAATAATGTTTTCAACTTGTTGACCTTTTTGTTATTAGAGATGCATTCATTATACTTTTTTAAACAAAGAATTTATCCATTTTTCTAATACTAATATTTACATTCTCTATCTCCATCTTTTTGGCTTTGAATTACAGATATCTCTCAAAGACTAACTTTATAATATTATTCTCTGCAGTTATAAGCTATCAAATGAATTTGACACGTAAAATGTTGCCAAAGATTATTTTTTAGAAGATAGGTGATTAAATTAACTTTTAATTAACAATAGGACCAGATTGGCTATTTTAACAAATTAGTTATGGTGCTAATGAGTGATACTCAAATGAGTAAGGCAGAAATTTTAAAAATCCCCAGACCATGTTGAAGAGTTCCAGCACTACTTTATTTTGATTGTTTTCTTTTTCACCATTATTTCTAGATTGTTTGGGGAAAATCATCCTCAAGGATCAAGATACAAGGTAGGATTTTGGAGTCTATGAAAAGCTAAAGATATTCGTTCTCAGCTTAACGAGAACTTCCTGACCTCTCCAAATCCCACTGCACTTTCTCATAGTGCTGGGCAGACTCTCCGTTAAGGCACATAGCAATGACAAATTTAACACACACTGTATGATTAATAAATTATTACCACAAGACTGTCAGTTCCATGAGACGAGAGGGCCATGATTTATTCACCATTTCATTCTCAGGCACAAAGCCTGTACCCAGTAGGGACTTAGAGATATATTTGCTGAATGGTGTGGAACTTGGTTCCACCAAAAATAAAACAAAATTTTAAAAGTATTCTTTGCTAATTTACAGACTAGGAGCATCTTTTGTGCTTTTTACCTTCTTATTTATAAATAGTGAAGTGAAAATAAATCAATTACTTGGATTGGGAGAGAGGCTTTTATTCTGTACTAGCAAGCCCAACAGGAACAGGGTTCTAAACACATGTCTAGAAGTACCTCTTCAAACACCTAGTCCCAGGATAAATATATCAAAGTGTATACTGATCACTTTATAAGTCTTAGTAATTTTTTCTTTGGTCTTAAAAATAACAGTCCCAACTCATTGAATATGAGCTTCAAGTTGTTTTTCTAAAAATGATCCATCCATTCTCTCCTGTCACCACTTTCTTCCTGGTTATCAGTGATTTGCATCATAAGGCAGCTGGCTAAGATCACTGGTGAGTCTAGGACTTTCTGGGTTGAGTGAGTCAAAACCAGCTGCCCCTAGAATCAAACATTCAGTTTTGGCCTCATTGTTATTTTTCCCTCCCAGTTGCATTCACTGGACATTTCCAGTATGACAGATAATATAACTGTCTGCCAAAATTCCAACGTTGTTTTTATGAAAGGCAATTTTTTAAAATTGTATTTAAAATTAAAATTTAAAAATCAGTATAGCCTACAGGAGATACAGACTAGATCAATATGCAACATTCCTTTCACTAGCTACTAGGCTACCATTCTAACAATATTAGAAACTCTTTAGGTTGGTAGGTAAATTTTGAGCAAGTAAATACACAGCTAGCCGGCTAGTTAGGTGAACAGACAAGTATTGTCTGCAATAGCATTTACTTATGTGGTCTTTTCTGTATAATTTGCTTTTTTACTGCAGAGTATTTAATTTATGGAATTTAGCAGACTGTAATCTATATTTCCAGGGTAGACCTTCTTTGAATTGCAAATTGACTTTAATTATCAGAACTTCTACATGTTATCTGAGTATTCTTGGTGCAGGAGACCCTTGCAGAATGAATGCAAAAAAGATCATTTTGTTTGCCAAAATTCCCAACAGGATGGCAAGTGTAGATCATTCCATTTGCAAAGAGCAGTCTGAAAAGAAGAAGATAGCAATGGGAGGGATTGTAACGGAAGACTGCAGAAAGAGTTGACACTGGGTATAATTAGGGTCTTATCGTGCCATGGGTTAAAAAAAAATCTATCAAAGGTGGTGTGAGGATCTGTAAGTAGAGAGAGAGATTCACACTATTGATAAGTTTAGTACAAAAGGACCCATGTATTTTATTTAAGAAAGAGAATGTAGTCAAGTTACAGAAAATGGTTTAATGAAAATAATATATTTCACTTAAACATAAAATGTGCAGAGCTGTAAGGACTCTAGTGATCACAAAGTCTGATCTCATTTTTAGTTAAGATATCCTAACTCCACAGAAGACAAGAGAGTTTTAAAAGATTTTTATTACATACACTTAGTTGCAGATTTCTAGACTCATAGCCCAGTGGAATACATTGTTCAATTTCCTTTGTGACTAAACTCTTAGATAATTCTAAAATAAAACAGAAGGGAGTTTATAACCCTAGATTTTGTTTTTTATGTGTCCTTAGAAAGTGTGTTCTTTGGACTTTTCAAGTTTTGCTTAAACCTTGCGAATGTTCACCTCTCAAGGATGATGATCAAGGACTCTTCAACTGCGGCCCTAAGGAAGCTCCTTTCTTCCTGCGAGCCTTTTTCGGGGAAGCTGAGGAATTTACTTCACCTCTTATTTCTAAATCTGCTCATGTTCCTTATTCAAAGGAAGAAGATTCCAGAATTCTGTTCCAAGAGCTCGGTTGATAAAGGACACATTGGGGGTCTAAGTAGCAGGACTGTGGCTGTGGAGGAGTGGGCACAGGAAGAAATACAAAAGGGAGTATGGTCTTCACTGAGCTTTTGCTGGAGGTACAGCCCTTAAACTTTCTCCATTTCATGAAGAAGTGGTGGCTGGCAACATCTGGACTAAAAGCCAGTGAACAGCAAAGCTGTCCAAGAGAAACAAGAGGAGGCTGGCTGGATTCTCGGGGGTCCAGAGTATGGCCCTCTGCTGTGGAATTTTTGTTGTTTTCAGTGGTATCTTTCCAAGGGCTCAATTATATCCATTCACTCAGGGGTGATCAGGCCCAGGGGAGCAGATTCATGGTAGCAGAGCTCATAGGAGATGGGTCAATAAAAAAGGAAATAATTTCTTCATTCACAAAGAAAAATGTGACTTCTAAGTAGATAGAACTAGTTAAGTACTATCTCTTCCTCTGAGGTAGAGAAACATTAGTCATGACAGAGTGTTCATTATCCTGGATTCCTGAGTGTCCCTCACTGGCCTGTGACAGACATGTAATACAGCAAGAAGTAAGTCATTGTTTTAAGACACTGAGATCTTCAGAGTTTGCTATCCCAACACAATCTATCATATCCCTATCGATTCAGAGGCATAGAGACAAAAAAATTTTCCCGAGGCCACATGATACAAAGTGTCTAGACATAGTCTATACTCTTAACCACTTTGTTTTATGTTTCTCAAGAATTGATAGTAATATCAATATTAAGAATAGTTTATTATTAATTCATTGTTGTCACTGGGTTTTACAAATAGCTGTTCTTTACTGAATGATTTGGCTCAAGGAGGAAAGTTAGTCCTTCTCTACCTTCTACTCTAATAGCCAGCAGCTGCCAAAGGACAACATGGACAGCACTGGACATGTTACTTATTTATTATACCCTCACAGCAGCCCCTGGAGGCCCAGTCACCATGGCTGCCAGAAGACTTTGGCTCAGCATCTAATGGAATGATTTAAAATATCTCTTGCCATTCAGTTGAGGGTAGGCCCATTCTCCCTCACTGATCGCTCAGAGCGGGTAGATGCTTCTTCCCTTCATATTCCTCTTCCTGATAGACCATCATCTTGTTTCCTTTCCTCTCTGATCTTTCAACAATTGCAGATTCTTCACATGAACTTTTTAGCTTTGTTTAAAAATACATTACTATGGTGAAATCCATGTAATGTCCTTATATAACTCTGGGAAACTGTTAGAGTCTGAAATTTGGGGGTTCAGTGAGTGCATCTGCCTGGGTTAGGAACACAAGTATCCAAGGAAGTGAAGTGAAAAGGTTTAGCCCCTGTTATTCTAAAGGAAAATGAAAATACTATTAAGTTACAAGTAGGAGGACAGGCTTATGCAGTGACAAAAAGCCAAAAAGTTGGGTGGAAAAGGTTAGTCATATCTTTTGAACATAAATCTATAAAAGTGGTCCAGTTTTATGGCACACACTGGAATGCATTAAATTATAAGTTGGAAATCCATCCAAGGAAAATACCAATATATATTTAATAGGAGTAGCCATTGACATAGTAATAGTTTTATTCACTTTTTATTTACTACATGTCATTCAACTAGTGATCAATAAAATTCATGAATCAGAAGGTTGTCAATTCTTAGTCCTTTTATTTCTTCTTTATCTCCAGTGATCACTTATTTATAGTTTTTCCCTTTATAATAAAATGCTTGCTAATTTTATTTCTTCATTACATTGAGATACCTCTACTTGATACTTCTCCAGCCTGCTAAAATTGATTTCCTCATAAACTTTTTTTAGAATGTAAAGATAATGGAATTTACTTTCTTACAATAGCCATATATAATAGGTCAAGTTAGAAAAATACATATTAGGCAAGCTCACTCAGATTCTACTTTCATATTCTTTCTCATTTCAATTTTATTGCTGTAACAATCTTAAAATGAAGTTCTTTTTGTACTTAAAGAGTCAGATCACTCTGGATTGAGTCCAAGGCCTTAAATCAATTCTATTTCAAAGCATAGTGTTTTTATCATTAAAATAGTATAAATTCATATATTTTGCAAGAGATTCACTCTCGTGAGTGAAATGGTTCCAAATTAAAAAGAATTTGACTGTTTAATAATGTGTTGGCTAGGTAAGTGAAGTTATAGTATCTCTTTTTTGGAAGCCCCAAACAGGAACATAGAAAACAGGAAAATTTCCCATTGTGATATTTTAATATTATGTTCATAATGAAAGTGCTATGCTTGGAACATTTGTGCTCCTCCAAATTTCATGTCAAAACTTAATTCCCAATGCAACTGTATTAAGAGGTAGGGCCTTTAGGAGGTGATTAGGCCATATGGACTTGACCTTCATGGATGGAATTAGAATCCTATAAAAAGGGTTGAGGGAATTAGCTAGCTTTTGTCTTTTTGTTCCCTTCTGACATGTGACACAGCATTCATCCCCTCCAGAAGACACAGTAACAAGGTACCATACTAGAAGCAGATTTCACCACCTCCATAATTATGAGAAATAAATTCCTGTTTATAAATCATCTAATCTCAGGTATTTTGTTATAGTAGCACAAAGAGACAAAAACACAAAACTTCTACCTGAAGGACAACAAAGAGAAAAGACAGAAAGGACTGTTACCGTGTGGGGGTGAAAAGGGGTGGAATTATCTTAATCCAATGATTACATGGAAAGGTACTGAGGATTCAGTCATTGAGACACGCTTCATCATATCATCCCAACTGGACATGGAAGCTATTTACAGAGTTCAGTTTTGTGAAAAAGAAAGAAAAGGAGTTACAGTTGTATATAGATGTATGGCAAAAGTGTAGGGAAATGAAAAAGATCTGCTAAGCAAATCTCTATTCTGTACTCACGTGTAGTGCTAGTTATAAATTTTTAAAAACATGTATAAGAGCTTTCAAGGTTATCTTGATTTCAGCCTCTTTGCTTGATTCTAAGAACTAATCCCTAGGAAAATTTGAACACCGTAATTATAATTTATTCATTACATTGTAGAGTGATTTATTTTTCTTTCTGTAAATTTTTCTCCATCTTTCTAATCATTGCATGACATTATATTACTATAATACTGAACTACAGAAAACATAAGCTTAAGAATTTATTTTTTAGTCTCAGTTCAATTTGCTCTCAAGCCAGTGCCTATTTCTACCCCTCCATGCTGCCAACACACATTTCACTGAGGGCTTATTTCTTGTTTTTCTAGCTCTTCCCTTACTTGTTGGAAATTACACTAGGATTATATATTTTTAGAAACATGAAACCACAAATTAACTAGCATTGGTAAATTACCTTTCCTTTCTACTAGATAGTGGAGAATATTTGTCCTAATCATGTATGAGAAAACTTTTACGGTGGACAATGAGGAATTTTGCAGGTAAGACCTGCCATGTCTCCCTAATCTATGCCATGTCCTAATTTGATGAATAATCAGGATGGTTATTCCTAATTTAACTAATTAAACCCAGTAAGTTAATTGTAGAAAATTTAAAGAGACAGAGGGATGGGGGGATTTGTTAAAAGACTTTAGGAGCTCTGAAAGTCAGTAGCAAGGCTGCAGAACCAAGCAGGAGCCGAGTAAGTACTCCAGATGTAGACAGAAGTAGCAAAGGAAGAGTTTTGCAGAGGAAGCTGTCTCCTCAGAGCAGCATCACTAGAATAAAGTCTCCAGCCAAGCCCAATCTCCTTTCTCTTAGCTAATAATTCAAATTCTGAGGAAGTCATCTGTCCAGCTCTTAGCGAAAGGATACCTGATTAAACAGGCTCACTGAATTCAATGGTAGGGGAAGTATTGAAATATTTCCAGTGCTCCCTTCGGCAGCACATATACTAAAATTGGAATGATACGGAGAAGATTAGCATGGCCCCTGTGCAAGGATGACACGCAAATTTGTGAAGCATTCCATTAAAATATATATATATATATATATATATATATATATATATATATATATATATATATATTTCCAATGAAATTTTCAAAGTTTGGAAAAGTCCACTACTTTTGCTTAAGTTTCTCATGCTCAAACTGATAAACCAGCAGCTAGCTAGCTTATTAGCTACAGTAACAGATTTTTTTTAAAGATCTTAGAATGATTTGTACAGCATTTTCTCAGCCACAGCAAGCAATCAGCTCCTGTCACTAAATACATACAAACCTCAGAAAACACTAAATGGGATTAAGTCAGAAGTTAAAAAAGAAATAATCATGACAACAAAAATCTTCCTGCAATCGTCTTCCTTACCAGAAAAACAAAAGGTAACAGCAAATATATATACTGTCTAGTTCTGTGCGCTGACTTAGATTTTTTGTATGTGTTAGCTCATTTACTTTCTCATACAATCCAGAATATAGGTACTTTTGCCATGTTCAGAGAGAGTACACCCCTTGGCTAAAGTCTCATTGCATCAAGGAATCCACACTCAGAACCTGTACTCACCTCTGTACTAACTGTATAGACAAGTGCATTCTTTTAGAGGGTAGCCACAGGGTTGTGGCTGTAACCATGGGCCTGAATTACAAATCTCAGCTCTGTCATTTACTAACTGTGCAACTCCAAGCAAGAAGCTTAAATTTCCCTAAGCCTTAATGTTCTCCTTTGTGAGATGAGGAGGGTCATATCAGGGTCAGCATGCATTGCTGCAAGGTCACACCATGCTGCAAGGAAGAAAAGGGAAATGTATATAAAGTGCCTGGCCTTGAATTCTGGCCACATAGTAAGTGCTGATTAGTTAATGGCCATTATTAGTCTCTCTCCCCTTGCATGCTAGTCCTGAAGGCCCAAGTAATATTCTTCACACTTATATCCCTAACACATTTCTTAGTGATTGGTGCATTAAAAAGCCCAAATAAATATCTGCTGAACACAAAGTTTTCTGTATCAGATTCACATTGTCATGTAATACTCTAGAGTCATACTAAGCTGCTCTTTTCATACTAAAGCTCTAGCTCATCCCTTCCCCTTGAGCAAATAATGCCTATCTTTCCCCAGGCCCTGAGACTGCTAACTTCATGAGGTCAGAGTCTGCACCTCTTTTGTTCTCCATATATCCCAAGTGCCTACCATAGAGACTAGAACACAGCAGGAGTTTAACAAATACATGTGGTCTTAATTTTTAAGAGACATACATATATATATATATATATATATATATATATACATATGATATAGGAGATTTGTAATTTATGCCCGTATATAATCTGGAGCCAGACTGCCTAAGTTTAAAACCCAGCTCCATCATTTACTAGATGAATGACTTTGAGTAATATATATGACCTTTCAATACCTCCATTTTCTTACCTGTAAAATGAGAATAACAAGAATAAGGCATTGTTGTATTAAACTGTTAATTCTTATTAATCTCATAAAATAGCACTTGACACATAACAAGTATTCTTTACATGTCAGCAATTATTAATTTTGTTTGTGGTTGTTTCTCTCCCATCACTTTGCCAAGGATACATAATTCTGACTACCTAAATTGTTTCTCCTTTCATGTAAGAAAACATAAAAAGTGTTATCTTAACTTAAAAATTCTGAAATTAATTTTCAGGAAAGAACAAATTGTAATCTCAAGAAACTATCTCAAAACTACTTGAAAAAACACTGTATTTATAGGAATTGTCCTTAAAATAAAAATCCTGAACGGCTACAGATATTCTGCAGTGTCAGTCTCTTCCAAATCACTTTTGTTGGAACCTTCCCAGCACTTGGCATTATTCTTTCCACAAACAAGAACAGCCATATTGACTTGAACAGAAGTATTTGAGTAAACACACACACACACACATACACACACACTATCACCACCACCACCACCAGGCAAGGAATTAGGTTTCACACACATGCTGTCCTCTATCTCATTGCCCTATTAAGGCAAAAAGCAGATCCATCTCAGGATGCATCTCTACATGTCTTAGAGCATGAACTTGACCATCAGGCCACACATTACTTTAAAATCCAAATCACCATGTTTAACTACTGATGTATCTCTCCACCTTGCAGAGAGGAGGAGGGAAATAAAGGCAAAGGGGGCAACAGGGTGTTTCTTCTACCTTTAGTACCGTGATGTTCCAAGCAAAGCTCTCAGTGGCCTTGTTGAGTTTTCTTCCTTTCAGTCCTTCCTTTGCCCCCAGGTTATGAAGTTCTTCATGGAACTCCATCCCTTGGAAAAAAGAGTGGGTAGGAAATAATAGTGCAAATTCAGAAAAAATGAGCATCTCAGCATAAAAAATATTATCAGTAAAATATAATTTCACATCTCAGTCCTCTCAGAATTTCTAAATCTCTAAACTGAATTCTCCTTCCTATGTATTCATTCCACCAAATGGCTGTCCACGGGTCAGGGGACTATCAATAATCAATACAGGCTAAATTACATTTCAAACAGCCAGGAACCATTGATGAAGACATCAGAAATTAAGCAGAAGTTCTTCCAACAGGTTCCATTCATTTTGTGGAGGGCTTTTGTGTGGAAGGGTGTGATGTACAGCTATATGTGAGGAGCCTCTATCTTCCTTTTCTTTATAAGCCAGCCCTGTGGCTTCAAAGCAGGCCCTGGGACCCATGTGGATAATAATCAGTAATTAGTAAATAAATATCAACTAAAACTAAAAAGATATTCTTAAAAATAGCATTCCTGGAATCACCCAAGTGTTTCAGATTTGGGAATAGCCTTAAAGTATTTCAGTTCTACCATTTGCTCAAATTTGAATACCATTCTGGTAAAATTAGCATAACTGATTAAAGTATTATTAGTAAATATTGGCTTAATACTATTTTTTATTGATTTTATTAATTTTTTAATTTTTTAGTACTAATTTTAAAAAACAAAATTGTTTTACCAGTTTAACTTCATTTTAATAATCCAAGTCAATTAACATAAAAAAATTGAATACTATGAAAAACATCACCATCATCTGTTTCTATAGGTTTTGTCTTAGCACATCAGGAATGGGAATCACATTCTCTCATAGACAGCTTGTTCCATCTTTGGAGACCTGGGCCTGATATTGACTGAGCCAAAATCTTCTTCCCTGGAACTCCTCAGTGCTAGCTAAACCCAGACCAACAATTTCTAATCTCTTTCCATAGTGCAGCTCTTTAGATACTTGAAGAAATGTTGGCGGGCAGGGAGAACCTTGAATTCTGTCCTCAACAGAATGTGTTCTAACACATTTCAGCTCACTTATGACTCCTTTTTAAGGACAGCATCCAAGCAGAACCACTGCACTGCCTGGCTTCCCAGAATTGAACAGTGTACACTATCCTGTATCCAGTAGTGGACATTGTACTCAGAATAGACTTGAAAAGCCCACTCTGGGTAGGGATTTTCACCATTCTTCTGGTTCTACATACTTTTATTAATGTAGCCTGAAACAACAGTAACTTTCCTATGTGCTGATATCACAAATATATGTCCTAACAAAGAGTATGAACATGGAGCCGGGGCTGACATTCTGGCTCCACTTACTGACTGTGTGGGTCTGAGCAAGTTCCTGAAACTCACTGGGCTTCAATTTCTTCACTGGTGAGTAAGTGACAAGAGGGTTTATCTCAGGGATTGTGGTGAAGATAAATAGGTCAATACATAAATAGCTCTTAGAGAGTGTTGGCATCATATAAGTATTAGATACTATTTTTGCATTTACTGTCAACTGAAACATCTCAGCCTGCTGGTCAGTCAGTGAAGAGAACCATTTTTAAAGGTCAGCCCCACCATGTTGATATATAAGATCTTGGATCATTCACTCAGTCTCCCAGAATCTCAGGTGCCTCATCTGTAAGTTGGAGATGAGGACTACATTGAAGAGTTAAGAGGACTAAGTAAGATAGTGTATGTGCTTAGCATATCATATGCATATTTATAAAGCAACTGTCTCTGTTGTCAACTTCTTTACCATAACCATTATTGTGTCTGTGAGAGGAGCACATGGATCTAAGAAATAAAAGCACAGGAGTGCGGATGAAGATGAACATAAACAGAGGTGTATGCTCACAGACATGTGACCCCTCCCATCCCTAAAGAAAAAAACAAGTCTAAAATGAGGACTGGGAAATGGGGCAAATGCCCTAGAAGATTAATAGTTAATCAAATCATAAAAATAAAGTGGGCTTGAAGGGGTCTCATTGAACCCTACCTACTAGTAATAGATTTTATTAGACTTCCAAACCACAAAAGTAGACTTAGAAACCCTTGTCTCTAGTTATTTTCAGACACCACCACCCCCAAATACACAAATACAACCATCCAGATTTCTTCTGTAGTAAACAAAAACTTAAATGTAACTTGTAATTCAACAATGACATAAAATATTTAAATTTTAAGAGGAAGGACAGAAACTTTAAAAAAATTCTGCAAAGAATTATCATTATGGTGCTTAAACCAAATATTAAAAAATTACCTGCTTTCTGACACTGTAAAATCTTTTCATGGACTGTGTCTGCCATTTCTATGAGAAATCGGCTCTCTTGAATCATCTGTCACAAAATAGACAACAAAAAAAATGGTTGTCAGAAATCCTTAAACTGGTTCATTGAGAAGGTGACATACAGAGACACCTGTGAGATAACATCCAGTAACAGGGACATGACTTCAACCACAAGAGATGGGAGAAAGAAGGAAAATTTCTGTCCTAACCCCTGTCCATTCTAATTCTGAGGCTGTAGTCACCCTTCTTACAATTGATCCAGTTGTATAAATGCCAAGCACACAGGGGGTGCTTGTTGAATAAATGCATATACATTCTTTAAGTATCAGGTCATGTTCATGAATGTCTCTGATACCACTGCTTGCCTCAAAGGTTACTACAACATCAAGGCAAGTGGTATTGAGACAATAGCACAAGAACCAAAATACAGAATCACCTAGTGATAAATTATAGGACTTCAGGATGCATTATTGAAGCTTCCAACTTAGATTTGGATTGCCCAAAGACAGAAGTTCTGGTTCTTTCTCTAGTGTGGTTCTGTAGTAAGAATGAGGAATGGGTCAGATTTCAGAGTGAGGAGCTCAATAGAGCTTGTAGACAATAACACTGAAATGGTTGTCTTTGCCCTCTATTTTGGGTTAGAAAGCAACATGTCTAAGGCATTTTATATAATAAATACATCTTGGCATAGGGAAAAAAAAACAACTTTTCTGCTAGCAAAGAACAGAAGAATCTGTGTGTGAAGATGAGAAGCAAAATCATATCATATATCCATTTAACAAATACCTATTGAGCAGCCATGGTGGGCTCAGGGGGTACAGTGCACTAAGGAGCAAAAGATATATGTTTCTACCTCCATGAAACTCATGGTCCAAAGATAAAGTCTATTTAAATGAATGAATATAAGATTATGAGAAACAATGCAAACAAACAAAATTCCATGAGTCATATTACTTGTATTCTCTGCCAAAAACAATGACTTATTTGTCTATGAACACTGTAAAGCTAGATACCAGTAAAGGTCTAGACTGCGCAAAACTTTTAATCTGCATTAATTCTTTCAGCTCCCAAGTAGGACACTTGTGAACAACAATTTATCAAATGGTCAACAGTAGCCTGAGTTATTGTAGCTTCTAAGTGAAAGGAATTTAAGGATAGAGGAAAATTTAATATGAAGTCAATCTGATTCAATTTTCTTCAACATCTAAACATGGAACATCATGTGAATAGATTTTTATTTTTAGAAGTTATCAGATGTTTAGATTAGCTAAGTAGCCGACAAAGGTTTTCATGAAATTCACACAAGAGAAATATTAATAAGAAACAGAAAAATTCTGTAAGTTTACATAAATCAAATATATTGCTGCCATAGTTTGGATCTAAAATGTCCCTCAGAAAACTGTGTGTTAAAGGCTTTATCCCTAGAGTCAACATAGGTTTTATTCCTTTCATGCACCCACTCCAGAGGCCTGAAAGCACTGGGCCCACCTAAGAATGGACTGGAACCTTTAAAACCATGATTGGCTCAAGTTTTTGTTATACTAACAGAAACCTATTACAATTATACATTTTAAAAATCTGGATTTTAAGGATAAAGGACTCTTAAAAATCATAATCACTTCCTGTGTTTTATAGAAAAGAAACTAAGGTTAAAAATCATGTCAAGATAAATAGAATTAATTAGTGCTGAAGATGGAATTAGAATCCCAGCTTCCTCTATTCACCTCACTGATTGTTTCTTTTGCTGAGAAGAAGCTTTTTAGTTTGAATCCATCCTACTTACTGAGTCTTGATTTTAATTCTTGCGCTATAGGAGTCTTTTTTTTTTTTTTTTAGAAAACATTCTCTTTTATTTTTATAAGCCTGACATTTCTCCTCAGGATTATAGGAGTCTTATTAAGGAAGTCAGGGCCTAATCCAACATGATGGAGATTTGGGTCTAATTTTTCTTCTATTACAGACACTGTCTCTGATTTAATTCCTAGGTCCTTGATCCACTTTGAGTTGAATTTTGTGCATGGTGAGAGATATGGGTTTAATTTCACTTTGTTGTATTTGGATTTCCAGTTTTCCCAGCACCATTTGTTGAAGAGGCTATCTTTTCTCCAATGTATGGTTTTGGCATCTTTGTCTAATATAAGATAACTGTAATTATGTGGGTTTGTCTCTGTGTCCTCTATTCTGTACCATTGGTCTATAAGTCTATTTTGGTGCCAATACCATGCTGTTTTTGTTACTATTGCTCTGTAGTATAGTTTACCACACACATCAGATAGAGCACTAATCTCTAGGATATATAAAGAACTCAAAAATCTTAACACCAAATAAATAAAAAATAAATAAATAGATAACCCAATCAATAAATAGACCAAGGAACTGAACAGACACTTCTCAGAAGATGATATACAATCAATCAACAAATATATGAAAAAAAAAACTTCACATCTCTAGCAATTAAAGAAATGCAAGTCAAAACTAAGATTTCATCTCACTTTAGTCAGAATGGCAGTTATTAAGAATAAAAACAATAAGTGTTGGCGAGGATGTGGGGGAAAAGGCACATTCATTCACTGCGGGTGGGACTGCAAATTGCTGTAGCCAATATGGAAAGCAGTTTGGAGATTCCTTGGAAAACTATGAATGGAATCACCATTTAACCCAGTTATATCCCACTCCTCGGTCTATACTCAAAGGACTTAAAACAGCATACTACAGACACAGCCACATCAATGTTCATAGCAGCACAATTCACAATAGCTAAACTGTAGAACCAACCTAGATGCCCTTCAGTAGATGAATGGATAAAGAAAATGTATATAAATATATAGATAGATAGATAGATAGATGTATATATATATATGTATATATATAGAGAGAGAGATAGATATATATACATGAATGAACACACAATGGAATATTACTCAGCATTATGTATGTTTTTGGCACCTTTGTCTAATATAAGATAACTGTAATTATGTGGGTTTGTCTCTGTGTCCTCTATTCTGTACCATAAAATAAAATCGTGGCATTTGCAGGTAAATGGATGGAGCTGGAGAATATAATGCTAAGTGAAGTTAGTCAATCCCAAAAAACAAAATGCCGAATATTTTCTCTGATATAAAGATGCTAATTCATAATAGGGTTGTGTGGGGGGGAGCATGGGAGTAATGTAGAAACTTTAGATAGGGCAAAGGGGACAGAGGGGAGGAGGGGCATAGGGATAGGAATGGTGGAATGAGATGGACATCATTACCCTAAGTACATGTATGAAGACATGAATAATGTGACTCTACTTTGTGAACAACCAGAGATATGAAAAATTGAGCTATTTATGTGTAGTATAAATTCTAATGCATTTTTTGTCATATATAACAAATTAGAATTTTAAAAAATCCCAGTTTCCTGGCATCCAAATTATTTTTATTTTAAAATGCCACTTTTGGATTTTGCCTGGCCTTGCCATGCCCCCTTGAGGGTGCACAGACTTGCACACACCACACAAGCAGCCTTTTGAATCTGAAATGTGGAATTCCAAAGACAAGTAGTCCAGCCCTTTGGAACAAATACGAGGACATACACATAACCAATTCATTTCAATCAGACTCAAATCTGTCTTTAAAAAATCTTTAAAAGAATAATTGGTAATTTCCTTGGATAACATATTGACTAAGCTTATATTCATTTCTTTTGGTTTTTCTCTCAGAAGAGAAAACATGACACCATTCTCTAGTAAAAGGCCCTTTATCTACTGATTAGTGACCAGTTTGTTTTCTTTGCAGTATTTAACTAAGTATCTCCTTGGTGTCAACTACAAAAGGAATATACTTCCTGCATCCCCAAAGGCCACAGCTTCTTGGTACCAACAGGAGAAGGAGGTTAGCTCTTTACCACAGCCAACTCTACTATCTAGCCTTTCAATCCCACCTCCCTTGCTTCTCCTGGAATCCCATTCTAAATGATTCTCTCTTTCCTTCATCTATAATTTCTCCCCTTACTTCTTCCCTTCTGAATATATTATCTCTTACTTTTAAAATGGCAAACAATAGCAGAATATTTTATCCACCTTAAGTGATTGTTCTGGTCTCTCCTCCTTAAGAAATTAGCTCATGATCATTGCTTGACTTCACGCAGCGCTCCTCTAATACTCTTAGAGTTCAACCTTGTCTCATTAGCAGTTGCTCCCTGGCCAATTCTCAGTCCTCATTCTCTCTAGCTTAGCAGTTAAAACATCTGACCAGTCTTCCTTCTGGAATTCTATGACCCTAATTCTTTTACTGTTTTGCTCTTTCTCTGTCTCCTGTATTGTTTCCTTTTTATATATACATGTGTAGGAATCCTCCAAGCCACCAGGCCTCAGTTCTCTACTCTTTCCCTTCTATGCTATGATTTCATCCATTCCTAGAGCTATCAAATATTCTGCACCCAAATAAGCCCAATCCCCCCCAAAAACAAAGGCCAAATGTTCTCTGTGATATGCAGATGCTGACTTATAATGGGGGGAGGGAGGAGTAGAGGTTCACTGAACTAGACAGGAGGAGTGGGGGGAAGGGAGAAGGAATGGGAAAGACAGTAGAATGAATCGGACATAACTTTCCTATGTTCATATATGAATACATGAATGTAACTCCATATCCTGTACAACCACACAAATAGTAAGTTATACTCCATATATGTGTTATACACCAAAATACATTCTACTGTCATATATAACAAAAAAGAGCAAATACAAAAAAAATTAAAAAAAATATTCTGCACTTGTGCATCATGACATTTTAAAGCCAATTTCTCCAGCCCTGGCCTGTATCTCTAGATTCCAATGTTCTACCACATTGGTTTCCAAGGCAGGGAGGTGTTTTCATCCTGGGGCAGAAAATGGAAGGGCACAACATGGTTCAATGGGGTGTGTGATGAGACAATGAGGACTTTTATTCACATTTATTTTATCTGTAAAAATTAGAAAGAAATGAAGCTTTGCAGATTAATCCTGGCCATTTTGCTAAATCATGGCCATGTGTTTCTAATATGGCCAGTGAGGCATAATGAGAAAAGAAGGTAATTGCACACTGGAGACGGGCTGACAGCAGAACTCATATTAGCTTCTTTTAGAGTACCCCAACTTACAGCCTGGAAAGCAAGTACCACTTACATTATCATGTTCTGAAAAAACTAAGCCTTTCCAATGTGAGTGCTTGAAAACAAAGGGAGGTTAACAACACAAGTGCAAATGACATCTTACACTACACCCACCATGACTTCTTCCTCAGCCACCGAGTGAGGTAAGAACAGTGAGTTTGATCAGATCTCAGATCTGATATATTCCATCACATTGGAGGAGCACAGAGATTTTTATTACTTATAAGTGAAAACATTTAAAAATACCACGGCAGTTTCTACTTGATGGGTTTTATTTTGTATATATCAGTGTTTTAGTAAATACATATAGTTTATGAGTAAGTATATTCTTAATATATTTTTACTGAAAAGCTGGCTGTGCTGAGTGCTCTGCCTTCCCCCTCCAAATCCACTCTCAATTGTGCTCCATCTTGAGGACAGTTGTTCTTTATGGGTGGCATCAAACAGGCTTCCCTTGCCCTCTGCCTTCCATTGGCAATCAGTCAATGGAACCACCAACAAGGAATCAAGGGCAGAAGGCAGGAGTAAAGTGGGTACAGGAAAGTGACTTGCTCCGTGGCTCCCTGCTGGGCTGTGGTTCGAGAACTTCCTCTCTGCAAGGCCTCAGCTCCTGACAGGCACAGGTGCAGACATCTGAGGGCCAGTAACGGTTAGGTTACCCACCTAGCCCCTTTTAGTCCTGGGGATGACAGCTCATCACCTGCTAACCCTTGGGTGTTCACCAATGCTGATTCCCTATTCTGGCCCAACTGTTATAAAAACAGTCCATCTGAGTCTTTTAATCATACTTTTTGAGTATGCTATTTACTGAGAGCCTGATATGGTACTTGAACAAAACCCTAGAGCTGCCTAGGCTACTAGACACCTATAATTATGAGCCCTGCCAGTGTCCTCTCTTGTCTAGTCCCCTACACTCACACCTGAACATCCTCTCAGCCAGCATCTTTCCTGCAGGTGAGCCCCCACGGCTGTCAATCACCAAGTCTTGCCCATGGAACCACCTCCATCCCTGAACTTCCATCCTCCCTATAACACTCCCAACTCAAGCCCTTACTCCTACTCCCGGTCTACCTTTAGATCTCTACCTTTCAAATTCTAGTTATCCTTCTAGAGGTAGCCAAATGCTACCTTTAAAAATATTTTTTTCTGTTCCATTTCATTTTTCCTTCCCCCTACCCCCACAGGACCCCCACCAAATATCTCCTATTTCCAAATTCTCAAAAAACTCCCTTTGTAGCATGCAAAGATCAGTTTAAATGCCTGCTCAGCCACTGTCAAGTTCCGGTCCTTCCCACCTCACTCCTTCCTAAATACCATTTCCAGAAAATCATCTTACAAAAGCACAGTGCCGGTTAATTCTTGGTTTTATCATTTTCTGCTTTGTTTATTGACAAGTAAAATTTTTCCATTCCAGAGTTTGCATCTCTCAGTGCTCCAGGCCTATTTGCCTCAATAGCCTTCCCCCGCTTTGATTTCCCAATTCCCCTAAGTTCCAGTTGCCTGATGAATCATACTTTCTTAAATGCACCCTACTGGTTGCTCTTTCCACACATTTCTTTCTATAAGGGAAGACTTCCCTAGACATGTCCCCTGGTCAAAATCCACCAGACTTGAAAGCTTGCTTCAGTGCACCTTTCTCCCTTGCTTTCCTGATTTTCCCTTCCTTCCCCTTGTCACCTCCAAATTTTAAGAACATTCTATTTTTTTTAAAAGATCTATTCACAGGATGCCTTATTTTCTATCATGAATTATAATGTATTACTTACTTTTTTATCTTCTACATCCTCACTTCCTGAGCAAACTATAATTCTAGTAGAAAAAGACCCAATATTATTTACCTGTTTCCCCAGATCTATTCATTTATATAATCACTTTTTTCTAGTTTACTTTCATGATACTTATTTCTTCTTCCTATCTACTACTCATATATATATATATATATATATATATGCAAAACAAAAGATTTTATTACTGATCACTTCTCAAACCTATTATTGCCTTTTTGAACTTTGATCTCTCTTTTTGTGTTTAGGTTTCTCTACTCTTTTTCTCCCAAGTCGTCTTCACTTTTCTGTAATATGAGTTTTTAATTCCCTTTTAAATCGAGTACTGAAAGATGAGCATAAACCTTCTAATAAGATTATCTCTATAGAAAATACAATACTAGGGCTGGGGTTGTGGCTCAGTGGTAGTGTGCTTGCCTAGAATGTGTGAGGCACTGGGTTCAATTCTCAGCACCACATACAAGCAAATAAATAAATAAAGGTCCATCAATAACTAATAAAAATATTTTTTTAAAAAAAGAAAATACAATACTAAAGTATTAGAAAATAAGATAAATGTTAAAACTTCATTATTTATTCTAGGTAAAATAAATTCAGGACCAAAACGCACAACAAACCCTATAGTTCAAGAAAGTATTTGTTGCCCCATAGGATAAGAAATTTCTCTTTTTTCCCATTGTCTAGAAGATCATTTCATAAAGAGATAGCCCAGTATGAATTTACCTTCAAAACAAAGGAGCTTTCCTTTGAGATTCCTCAGAGGATAACCTAAAGTCTTGTAGTTATAAAAGTATAAAAAGACCAAATTATACTCTAAGACACCTCATCCATAATATTCTCAGAATTTAAAATCACTGCTTTATGATCTTTTCTCACTAGAGCATTTGATTTTCCCTATGATGATTTCTTGCATTATATTAAGAAGGATCATTTTATTCAAATTATTTTTGACAGTCAACTTTCAATTATTAGTAATTATAGAGAAAACAAATAAGACAGATGGCTGAAATGTACCAATAATTCCAAACTGCATTTAAGACAACAATTTAAAACTTTCCTTCCAAGTAATTAATTTATCGGGTTGTTAGGGAAAAAAAATGGTTGTTTTGAGTTTCATTTCCTTTCTATTTCTCTGATACTTATGGAAGCACTGATTAGCATATCCGATGTCTCAGCCTGAGCTCTCAGTCACTTTTGCCTGTTGTAACACAAAGAGCTTCTCTTTGGTTCTGTCACATGGATATCTCCTAATGGATCTCATTTCCTTGTCAGGCTCTGTATCTAAAAGAACAGAGGTCTTACCCAGATAAAGGTTGGCATTACTTTATATGTTAAATGTGTCCTAAGCAGAGGTATGTGGGAGACAGTAATGTTTTTCTCAGATATGGATTAAATTGTCTAACTTGTATTAAAAAAAAAAAAAAGTATTCTTCCAGCTCTTCCAGTAAGGAGTTTAATAGTGTCCCAGGATTATTGTAAACTCAATATAACTAATAATACTGGAGAAAAAAAGAGCTTTTATCCTTTCAGAACCCAAAATCTTCTATAGATTCTAATTTTTTCCTGAATTATATCTAAATTCCTAGAGCCATAGAACTTTCTATTTAGAGGCCAGCTTAAGGACAGTCTCTCATGGACAATTCCATTTTACACATTAAAAAACTGAGCTGAAAGTTAACTTGCCCAAAATCTCAAAAGCCACAGAACCAGAAAAGTAATTTAGACTAGAATCCAGACATTTTTGAGGGGCAGATCTAAAGCTTATAAGTTTTTCTGGGATACCAGTATTACATTGAAGGATAGAGTTGCTATTACAGGTACAAGTTGGTGATAAACAGTTAATAAAGTAGCATCCATTAACTAAAGCATCATGAAAATGTTTTTTTTCTTTTTCTTTTTTATTTATTTATTTTTGTGTGTGCTGGGATTATTTTTCCCTCCAAGTCTAATCAGAACACATATAAACCATTAAATATTCTTTGTATGAAACCATAATAAATGTACATAATGTGCCTCCACTACTTTTCCAGAAAGGAGTCAAGAACCTTGTAAAGGCTACTGATTGAGAATATGTGAGTCAGTACAAAGCTAATCTACTCCAGCATCTTTGTTCTCTTAAGACCATAAAAGATTCATCTATCTCTTATCTTCCTTCTAATCAAAATACTACATTGTAGTTCATTGGTTCTTTAGTGGCTCATCTGCTCACATTGTTGAAAATAAGACTTGAATTTTATTAAACTTGGTACATTTGCAAATCAAATTGCTGTTACCTATATATTTGCTAACTAGAATGGAGACAATTTCCTTTAATTTTTTAGTTCCTTAAATATTTTAAATGAAACAGATAAAAACATAATTAATAGATTGGCATATTTTGTTTATAAGCAATCAACCCTGTCAAGATGGTTAGCTTTCTGTGAAACAAAAACAAAGTCATAACATTTGCAAGCTAACTGCAAGTCCACTGTCTTTGGTGTTTGCAACGAAGCATCTTCTGTCCTGAGACTGCCGTATGTCACATTTCCATGCCTGATTTATGGGGCACAGGACAAGAAAACTCACACAGAGTAAGCCAAAGGACATTTGTCTCCACATTCATGATGGTGACAGGATCTACTGCAGTAAGCTTCTTTCTGAATAAAGGAATCATTTTATCATTTTTCCCCCTCCAGTTGTTGTTTCCCAAACAGTTGTCAGCTATATCTTGAGAAATCATTAGAAATGTTTGTTTGGTCCAGATGTCATTTCAATTCAGCTCATTCATAAAAACTGCCAAGCAGTTGAGCTTTCAGAACCTTTCTTCAGAATCTTCAGGCTAATATGACTATCTTATGGCCTTTAACTGAGGGTTAAAGAACTTGCAAGAACTTGAAGATTCAGGAAGGCAAAGTCAACTTTGAAGATACATTCCACAAAGAAGTCAGTCTGAAATATTTGCTTATTGATGTATCTCTGATATCCAGTGTCCTTGAACCCTGAAACCAAGTGAAAATTTTGTCACCCCTAAGATGCTGACAATTCCTCTCATACAGAAATGGGTCAGTACCTATGAGTGAAGGGAGTTTCAATACAGAGAGTGCCATGTCTTACTTTTCAATAACCAGCTCTGGTTGGGCACATGCTAGGGGAGGTTCTTTTTTGAGTCCTAAATACTATACAAGCACCATACTTTCTAAAATGCAAACTAGTAAAAAGCACCACACAAGCTTCATAATGAATAATTAAAGGAAAATATCTTTAATATATTTAATCTAACCCATTATGTTGAGCTTGTGATACCTGCCAGGTATCAGGTCTATTGCAAGGGTGACCACATAGCAATTAACTCTGTTTTGCTAAATTCCTTCACATGCTAGCACAATCAACTGACAAATCACACCCCAACTTACCTAGTAAAAGATTAGCCTTTGATTCATGTTCTCTAGGTTGTTTTGACTTCTTTTATCTTCAGACAATCTGTTGCCCTTACCATAGTAAAGTTTTAACTTTTATGTTAATGTTAAACACTTCAGCACAGAAGTCACCCCTGGAGAATGCTTTGGCTTTATTTTTATAGTGGTAGTCCTCTGAAACCACCCCACCTCTGAATAATATATTTAAAACAGTAACTACCCCAAAGTTTTTACACTAATTTATAAAAAGATCAGACAAGTTAGGCAAATACTTCTCAATTATGTAATGAAAAATTGGGCAGGTTAGAACATTAAGAAAGATAAAACTCAGCTATCTGAAGAAAATATTATACAAAGGTCAGATAACTTTCTTTTAAAAATCCTTGCAAATGAAATTCTGCTGAGTACCCTCTTGGAAGTAAGATGAGGCAAGTGAGTCACTGTGAAGTCTACCATGGAACTCAAGGTCCTTAGACTCCAGCTCCAGACATAAAATTTCATCTGGCCACTCTCTGGACACTGTATACCACTGTTCCTTGCCCTTTTTTCGCAAGAACAGAAAGTTTACTTCGGATCATTTCTTTCCCCCAACACCTTGCACAATGCCTTGCACATAACAAGTACTCAAAACATGTTTGTTCAGTTGACTAATTAAAACCCTAAAGACCAAAACAAAAAAAAGAAAGAGTGTTATTTTTGCCAGTGGCCATATGTGTTCCCACCACATTTTACAATTTCTTTTAAGTCCCAGAGGTGTCCTGCTTTACATCATGGCTAGTTGCGCTGATATCTGTCTCTGTTTATTCATCTCTAAATTGGATAGAACTACTAACATGGTATATATTGCACATGTATTGCATAAAGTCAAAAATGAATGTTTTCTGAATAAGGTGAGTATTTAGAAAAGTTAGGACATAAGGCTGGACTTAAGTTAATGGAGAAGTGAGACTAAGAAGGTGTCCCAAGTAATATAAGGATGGGGAATTAAAAGGAAGTAGGAAATACATCAGCCTGACTGGAGGAGAGGGTTCAAGCAGAAAAAATGGAGAAAGAAGTTGGAAAAATGGCCACCAATGGTGGATGAAGACTGAGGCAATGTATTCATAAATCAAAACGTTATATTGTACATCTTAAATATGTAAAATTTTTATTTATCAATTATACCTCAATAAAACGGGGGTAAATTAAAAATACAATTAGAGGATAATTGTTTCAATTGTTGAATTACATATAGGTCAAGACTAAGTAAGGAAGTATTTACATAGTTTAAAAATCCAGGCAGGAGGAGAGAGCCTAGGTAAGAATCTTGACTGTGTCAATGTATGAAAATCAATCTTACAAGACATACTGTGAGGAAAGAAGCATGAAATCTAACATGAATCAGTAAATTTTAAAACCTTACTGGGGTTAATAGAATGTTTAATTTACTTGGAAAAAAATGGGACCATTTGCATGATCTTTTGCAGTGATCAGAAAAGAGTGAATGAATACATAGGAAATAAAAAGATGAACTCAGTTTTTTAAAAAATTTTTTTTAGTTGTAGATGGACACAATATCTTTACTTATTTGTTTTTATGTGGTACTGGAGATTGAACCCAGTGCCTCACACATGCTAGGCAAGTTTTCTACCACTGAGCTGCAACCACAGCCTCTGAAATCAGTTTTTGACCTGTTAAATTTGTTTGTCCTTGAGATACACAGGTCATGTCCTGTAGTCAAGTATAGAAATAAAACGATAGGGAAAGTTTAGGGCTGAGACTAAGGAAAGGTTTTGAAAATAATACTAGATCTACATGCATAAAAACACTATTGTAAAATGAAAAAATCCAAACATTCAAACAAATTTTGATAGAATCCTACTAAATTGTAAAGGATTCCTCAAGGTAACCATCTACTCTTACAAGTTTGTATTAAACAATGAGAAACACCTGATATTGGGCAGTCATAAACTCCTAGGCCTGGCTGGGACTTACCAAGTTGCATCTCCTGCCTCTAAGTCCCTGGAGAACAGGGTCTGCATAGTTTCACAGTATCTAACACAGTGGCTTGGACAAAGGAGGCCTCTGTAAATCCTTATGAAATTAAAAATCACCATCTTCTGGCTCTAACACTAGGCAATTCTGTCAGTAACCAATTTTCATTTTTAACAACCCCCAAGTTAAAATTAAAATTAATTCTAAACAGAATATAATATATATATATATTTAAAATATATATATATATATATATATATATATATATATATATATTGCCCTTTTTGGAAAAATATATGATATAGTCTTAGAAGCAATAATTCTGAATATGTTACTTATTTCAGTGGGATAATTTCCTAGAAAAAGTAAAATGCAGAGTGGATCAACGCTACTTGCTCTTTCATAGATCTGAGTGCCCCCCTACCCCACACTGCAGCACAATAAAGTCACTTAGAAATGGTCTTCTGATTTCAAATTAAGTTCAGGGACTGTCCTGAAAAACTGTTCTGATGACAGCAGAGCCACTGAGGTAGTGCTAAAGCAAAGGGTCTAATATTAACAGTTCTCTTCATATCTTCACACTGGGAAGGAGGCGTCAGTTAACTTGCAGGGTCTTTCTGCCAGCCTGAGTTATGGACTGATAACGTCAGTTCCCTCTGGTGCCTTTTAAAAGCTATACATTTCCCACCTCCAGCTGTGTTTTCTCTCAGGAAGGTCACCTCTGCTTCTGCTTTCTTAAATAGTAAACAGGGTCGCTCTCAACAAAATTGTAGTTCCTTGAGCAACCACACCCTCACCTTACCCAGACTTGGGAAACCCTGTGTCAAAATGATCTCGTCCTTTTTCCAGTCAAAAATCTGCCTGTAGAACAGTATCTCTTAAATTCATTCAAAAGTATGAATAAATTACTGAAAATCTAATATGTATGACTCATAAATGTTTTTGCATTTTATAGGAAATAAAAGTCTTAACCCTAAGGGTTGGTTATAATTTTGAAACTTAAAATTCCAGGGAGAATACAGAAAACATAAGATGTGTTAAGACTGGAGAAAGAGTGTGCCCTCCCCCACTCTTCTGAAATATGCCATGTAAGTAGGCCCACTCAGAATATATTTGTTTTTTGATTTCTTGGTGTTTTAGTCAGCTTTTTCACTTCTGTGACTAAGGACCCAACCAGAACAAACGTAGAGGAGGGAAAGTTTATTTGAGGGCTCACAGTTTCAGAGGTCTTTAGTCTGTAGAAGGCCGGCTCCATTCCTTAGAGCTCAAGGTGAGGCAGAACACCATGGCAGAAGAATGTGACAGAGGGATGCGGCTCACATAGTGTTAGAAAGCAGAGAGAAATTCCACTTGCCAGATACAAAAATATATACCCCAAAGACACGCCCCTAATTCCCACCTCTACCAGCCACACCTGCAGCCTTTAGTTACCACTCAGTTAATCCCTATCAGAAGATCAATTCACTGATTGGGTTAAGGCTCCCACAACCCAATCATTTCCTCTCTGAACCTTCTTGCATTGTCTCACATGTGAGCTTTTGGGTGACACATCACATCCAAACCATAACACTTTTTATTATGAATTAACACAGTTGCTATAATAGAATTAGAATTGCAATGCTAATAATAATATGACTTTTAAGGCTAAATTTTAAACCTTTTTTGAGGCAATATTTCCAAATACTAAATAAATGTGTATTTGTTAATGAATATTGACCATCTCAGGTCACTAGAGAAAGCTAAGTTTAGAAGAAAAAGTAAATCTCACAAATGAACTCAGGCTCCATGTTTTCAAGAGTATTTTCATTTGTTTCTCCCTGATAATTAGCATAATTTGATGCAGTCAAGTTGGATTTCAAAATAAATGTATACAGGCTATTAGATTGCCTGATTTGTTTCTACCTAGACTGAACACCTCATGCATTTTTATTTGTTCAGAAAAATCAAGTTGTTTTTTTTTTATTATAAGCATAGACTTTATGGGTGTTATTTTTCTTCTTGGATGGCATCTATGTGATCCAATATCATTTTTAAGAAATCCAAATACTCAAGAACTTGAGTCTAAGTTAAATCCAAGCTGCTTATTTTGGAATCCCTGCCCCCGCCCCACACCAGTAGGCAATAGGTCTTGGAGTTTTTTGTTTTTTTTTCCTTTGCCTTATTTGTTCAAATAACTTTTTATTAATAGTAAAAAAAATGTGCTTTTTTTTTTAGACTTCACTTTTTACGAGAAATTTTAAGTTACATAAAAATTGAGTGGAAAGTACAGAGAGCTCCCATATAAACTCTCACTCTACCTCTATCCCTACTGCTGTCCTACTGTTTATATTTTGCATTAATATGGTATATTTACTACAATTGATAAAACACTATTGATACATTATTATTAGCTAAAATCCACAGTTCACAATAGGGTTGACTCTTGGTGTTGTACATTCTATGGGTTTTGACAAGTGTGGGATGACATGTATCCCCATGATGGTATCATACAGAAATTTCACTGCCTTAAAAAATCCTCTGTGCTCTATCTATTCATCTCTCCCCTGAACCCAGACCTTGACAACTACTGATCTTTTTTACTGTTTACATAGTTTTGCCTTACTCTGTAGATTTTTAACCAAATATGTACAGCAGGGAACAGTTCAGTAAGGGTAGTATCAGAGAAGCAAAACAAAAAAATTGAATGATTAACCATAAAAACAATTCAATTACAGGATGAAAACTACATTATTTGCACAGGCAGTAGATGCTTCTTTTTTTTTCAACTAATATTAATTGAAACCATGCTATGTCTCCACAGTGTTTAGGTGCTAGAGATAACAGTAGTAATCAGAGTTTCTTCCTTCATGGAGTATACATTCCAATTGAGGGGTAAAAGAGAAGGTAAAAGAAAACTTTTTTAAAGGCCAAGAAAAAAGTTCAAACAAATTATTATTTATTCAGTACTTCTCAGAAGGACGATGGAAAAATGCATGGCTATGCAACCAAGTGACAGATGCAGACAGTAGTTAGGGAAGGCTTCTCTCAGGAAATGATATTTGAGCTAAGGGTCAAGAGACGAAGCACCAATCTTCACAAGAGAAGAATATTCATTTACAATGTCCCAGAGAAGGGAACAGGCTTGAACTGACTGAAGGAAAAAAGTCAATGTGGCCAGTGAAAATGGAGCAGAAGAGAACATGTAAGGGTGAAGCTGCAGAGGCAGCGAGGCTGGAAGAAGTAGGTAAGGTTGAGAAAGCAGGTTAGATCATAAATGACCCTGCAGAACTGTAGTTAGGGGGGTTAATTTTATTTATGTGAAGCCACTAGAGAATTTTAAACATGAAAAATGATCTTTGTTTTTAAATTATCACCCTGGATCTATAGAGTATCTTAGGAGACTCCTTTAAAATAAATGTAAACCCTAATACACCAAGAGCATTCAAGATGTTGACCAATACAGTGCAAATCCTAAAAAGTAAAAATGGTGTTCCTACTTTCAAAGCCAATACCATCCTTATCTGCATCTCCCCCTACCCACCTTTGGCTCCCCAAAAAGAGATATCCAGTAGACATATTAATAGTGTTTTCAATCACTTCTGCCAGACACTGAGGTTGCCATTGGCATAGGGATATTTACACTCAATTCCCTACCAAAATGAGAAATCGTGTGCTAAAGTACCATAAATGAAGTCTTCATGAGAAGTAATTTTGCTTTCCACAGTAGCCTTCTGTTTTAAATTTTGGAAAATCATGCTCTGCCTGCAAATACAACTTGCCTTTTAAAACTACAGATGAGAAAAAGGCTAATATTCAGATTTGCCTTTAGCAGATAAAACTAAAAAGAACACCATCAGACACTTGGTATATGCAACAACAATTGCCAGCCAGAGTCCAGGTGCTTTTCTGCTTCTTACAGGCCAAGCTGCAGGGGCCTGGCTCCCCTCTCAACGAATGATTTTCTTTCTTAGCTTACAAGAGAATAAGTGATTTCTGCTGTCTGTCTCTATGGCAACTAGTACCCTAATTTCACCTCTTAGATGGCAATTATACCTATTCACTGAACGGCTTTCAATCCCTACTCTCATGATGAAAAAATTGATTTCATGAAAAATGAGATACAGGCGATAGGTGAACTTTTCCCACAGCAACCCTGGAATACAGTCAGGCACTTAGGGGCAGAATGTGCTCTGTGGATGTTTTTCTTTTTTATTTATAAAATGTTTATCCCAAATGTCTTTCTTCTAGTTAGTTTTCAATAATAAGATATTAGTCTTTTCTTCCTCAAAATTTATTTCTATTCAATTATAAAATTGGTCACCTTCATTGTAAAGAGTTTGGCAAATACAAAAAAGTAGATAAAAGCAGGAACAAGAAAATAAAATTCTCTCTCCTCCTACAAAAATAATCACTATTAATGTCTTGCTAGCATTTTAGGAACACATACATATAAATACAGTTTAAATCCCAATGTGCCTATTTTTTTGGTAACCAGAGGTTTTCCACAAAACACATTATGAGTTGTTTCCATATCATTAAATATTCTTCAAACACATGATTTTGATGGCTTCAAAGGAATCCATTATATGGATTACTATATTTTATTGAACTAATCCTTCTATGTTGACATTATTAAAAATAAATATTTATGCATGTCTACTGTCTTAGAATAAATCCAAGGAAAGAAAATATATATAGATCAAATAAATATTTTAAACTGTACTGTCAAATGTTTCTTTAAAAAATATATATCAATTTATTTTCCCACTAGAAGTAGATGGATAGAAGCATACATTTCCTTAACTTTTTGATCAGATGTACCTTTCAAAGATAAAACATGATGAAGGTTAAATATGTTTCAAATTTTCATTTTTTCTTGGAGGGGGGATTTCTTGTTCACCTCTGTTGTCCGTTAATATTAATTCTCCCCTTTTTCTCAGTAACAGAAAAGACAACTGCTATTGTTTGGACCTAGAAATGTTCCCTGAAAAGCTCATGTTTTGAAAGCATAATTCCCAATTCAGGAAGGTTCAGAGGTGGGGCTTTTAGGCAATGTTTAGGGCTCTGACTTCATCAATGAATTAAGCCATTTGGTGGATTAATAATTTGAATGAACTAATGAATAGTAACTATAGGCAAGTGGGGCATGGCTGGAAGAAGTAGATCACTTAGGGGCATGGTCTTGGGTGATATCTGTCCCTGTCCCTGGCTTTCTTTCTCTCTCTCCCTTTCCCCTCCCCTCCCCTCCCCTTCCCTCCTGTCATCTCCTCCTCCTCCTCCTCTTCCTCCTCCTTCTCCTCCTCCTCCTCTTCTTCTCTTCTTTCTCTCTCTCTCTCTCCCCCCCCTCCCTCTCCCTCTCCCTCTCTCCTTCTCTTCCCCCGACAGCAGCTTTTCTCCACCACACCCATCCACCATGATGTTCTGCCTCACCTCAGGCCCAGAGCAAGAGTCAGCTAACCATGGACTGAACCTCTGAAACTATGAGCCCCAAATAAACTTTTCCTCTTCTAAGTTGTCCTTGTCAGTGATGGAAAGTCAGTGTTAATCAACACAACTTTTAGCTATATAGCCCCTTAAAAGGAGATTTCCCATTCTCTCTTGCAAATAGGCGTGGCCTTGTGTCAGCTCTAGATTAAAGAAAGATAATCAAAAGTGATCTGTTATTTCCAAGAAATATCCTTTCAGGAAGCAGATGTGCCCTTCTTCTCCTTATCATTTCTAACGGATGGAATGCAGATGTTATGTTTGGAGCTCCAGTACCATTTTGTACTGTAAGGATAAGGATTCACCGTAGGGATAGTGGGATGACAAACTAGAAGGTGGGGTTCCTAAGATTTAAGAAGTGTTGCTCTGGATAATTGGTCTCCAGATCGTTATGTGGAAAAATAACACTGTGTTTTAAAGACATTATTGGGCTGCATTTTTTGTTTCATGTGCCTGAACTTAATCTTAATTGCCAAAAGATTTTTACCCATCTTTTTTATTAATTTGTATGTGTTCTTTTTATTTTAAGTGTATTTATACTTTATCTGGAATATATGTTACAAATTTTTCCCAGTTTGTCATTTGCTCCTTAATTTTGTTTAGGAGATACAAAAACATAGTTATTCTCAAATCTAATTATAACATAAATTTCATAATATATTCAGAAAAATCAGGTAATATAGACAGAATATAGATTATATTACTATAGAATCTCATTAGAGAATATTCAGAAATAGAGATCCACATGTCTTTTGTCCTAACCATCGTAAGGCAGCTGTGAGACATAAATTTATTCCTATAAATATTCAAATGAATTGTATATTTCAGGCTAAAGTCCTTCAGATGATGGGGTGTATTATTTTTGAGAATTTGTTAAATATTTTATTCTTTTCTAAAGCAGAGATTCTCCATTTATGATGTGGGGTGGGGTGGGGACTCTAGGTTCAAGAAATTTTCTGAGAGGTCTCCACTATGATTTAATGGAAAGTGAGTGGGCCAGCTCTGGTTGCCACCTTCAATCCATGTTTTAAAGGTAGTCACTCTGTGCTAGTCGTTGGAGTTCCTCAAAAGAACCTCTGCCTTTAGAGAGTTTTCATACACAGACAAGAAATACAGAGTTACAGTTTCCTACCAGATCATAAGCAGCCAGCATCTTTTTCTGCACATCTGGAATTGCACCTAGAGCCTCCAGGAATGGAAAGCTGTCTTTCATCACAAGAGAGACTGAGGGAGTATTGTCACTGGTGATGAGCCGAGAGGACAAGGTTAACAGGCACTGCTTCAGATTTGCAGTTGGAGGGAGTCCACACAGTTCCTTAATGGACACTATCGCATTCTATGAGGAATAAAAAAAAATTGAATCATACATCTGGCCACATGGCCCATTACCCTCAGCCCACCCAGGTTGACTCACAAGTATATTCATAAAAAGACATATATACTTTGTGGCACACTAGATTATAACTAACCAAAAAATGTAATATGCACAAGGATAACAGAGCTAATTCACATTATATACTCTTCATATTTTTTCAGTTTTTATTAGCTGCCACAAATATGTGACAAAAGCAAAAGAGATTGTGACAAGGTTGCACAGTGCTTTTCAAAATGAGTACTAGACTGGTCACACAAACTAGCACCAGATAGTTATGAATATCTTATTTGATTTGTATTTTGATTATAAGGAGAACATGTCAGTGAATACTGGATGGTATCTTCTTTGGGCTTTCCCCCTCAAGATAGCAGCTGTTATTGGTCAACAGCCTCCCCTGGACTGTCAATGGCATTCCTTTGTCATCTCATCAGAAAGGCACCTGGCACACACATGCATGAACACACACATACACACACAGGGAAAATGCATTTCATGTACAGATACATTTGTCCATGTTTCAGTCTTTTAAAACAATTTTGAAATAGAAATTATGACTATTTTACATTTATTAACAGTTACATTTATCTAACCTATTAACTGTCTCAGGAATTTAGTGACAATGACGGTATTCATTTTTTCTATCAATTAGGTTCCAGGTAACCCTTAATCCAAAATACTTTATGTTAAGATATATAAATTATCAACACTAATTGGAAAAAACTTATAACCAACTCTTTTTAATATATTGTCTAAATATATACTATATAAAGATATATTTTAATAAATTTATAGAAATAAAATCTAATTCTAATATTTAAGGTTATATATAGAAATTACTCATAGCTAATCTAATACAAGTATTTACAATAACATTAAAGTTATATCTGAAAATGTTATATAGAAGATGCTGATATTTTGAGCCTATTTTTAAAAGAATGGCTAAGGCAACCCATCTCTAGTCAGATACTCACAATCTGACTATTTACATGTGATTTATGTACAATATTATTTTCCACCACTTTGGCTATTTAAAATCTATTTTGAGCCTATCCCAGAATGTCTCAGTGAAGTAATATAAAAATAAAGTTTTCACTGAGTCATGGGTTTGCAGTTCTACATCATGTGAATTGTAATGGGTTTTGGTATTAGGATTTAAAGTCTAACGTTGCTATTTATTAACTGTACTATTTGCGAAATCACTTAACCTTTTATTTATTTGCTATCTTGGAAGTAAGGATTTTTTGTGAGAATTATAATCAAAATGTTAGCTAAAGGAATAAACTGAATTAAATGATATTCACTATGCACACTGCAAGTAATTTATAAGTATTTGTTATTTGATTGCTTCTCAATAACCCTATCCTAGAATAAATATATTAAATAGTATGAAAAAAGTTCACAACTCTCTCTTATTATGTGCATTAGTGAACAGAAGGAAACCCATCCATTGAATTTCTTCATATTAAAGCTGGACAATTTCTATACACTCTCATTTAATTCTCCAAATAACCCTGGTGTATAAGCATAACTAATTTTCTTACCTTATACAGAGAAAACTGATGATCAGAGACTTGAAATAATTTTCTTAAGATCACAGGGATAGATTTAATCCAGAATCTATGTTCTTTAAATTAAGCCACCTTTCTAAGAGAAGGTTAATACCATCTTCAACAAGTTTAAGTGCTAAATATCTTTAGTATATAATAGAATTGATATGTGTTTGTTTTTTCTTGTGGAAAATAATTCATTATTGTTGTTATACATTTAAACATCTGAAAGGATAAATCTAATAGGCCTTTCATTTGTTTTATATGACTTCAAGTTCTCTTCCAAACTCATATCTGTAAATATTTTACATATATACTTATAATTGCTATGGGTTTGTATATATAATATTTCATATATTACACATATTTTATATTCTAATTTTTCACCTTGTTTCCTGTATATATTCCCACATATCAATTCTATTATATACTAAAGATATTTAATATATAGAGAGCATTTGCTATATTGATACTGCATTAACTGACTTAGGTCAAGTCAAACATACCAGAGCACTTATAATTAGAAACAAAGGGTATATTTGATTTATCACAGGCAGTATTTATAGTTTAGTGGTACACAGGCTTATACAACATTTGTGATCATTTTTTTTAAATCATGTCATTAATAAAGCACAATGTTCACTGGCAAGAAAATAGTAGGGATAAGTAGGGAAGAACAAGAGAATTTGGGATTTTTCTCCTACCTGCATATTTTCTCTCATATCTATGGCTTCTCGTAAGGGATGCACTGCAATTTTGAAGATGTCATCTATGGTTTTAAGACCGATATTCCTGAGCATAGTATATTCTCGAACTTTCTTCCCCATTCTCACTGAAAGGCTGCGCTTCTGTGCCTTTCCTCCTCCACTTCGATTAGTTATTGCTATGTGGACAAAAAGGGTGACGTGCTCCATGATGTCACCCACAAAGGAGCGCAAGGGAACATGCCGATATCCAGGCTGCAAACATTCAAAGGGTATTGTATATTGTCCTATAAACTCATCCCCAATGTAGTCATCATCAAGGACAACAAAACGGATCATGGCTAGCTCAGGAAGGTTCACTTGAAACTCAAACGTTTCATCAAAAATAGGGTTATCACTGTTTTGCTGCACAGTTTTAGTTCTTTGTTCAGAGCAGTCTGCAGGAATTCCATGGATTTCTATACAAACATAGGGATCTATGACATCCCCTTTGGCACAAGCTCCCTTGGGCTTTGGGAAATTCTGACCACTGATGATCTTGATGTGAAGAGCCAGAGGAGACACTCCAGGTACAATGCCCTTTGTATTTGCACTGAAGTAAGATATTTCATCTCGCATGACTGATGGCCTTAGAACATAACCACATCCTCCATTTTGAAGAAACCAGCCTGTGTGAAGATCCATCATTGGACCTGGAGTCTGAAAATTCATTGCTACAATCTGACAGCCACAATTCCAAAAGTCCTGTGGATTCAAGTTACTGGAATCGATCCTCATGGCACTTGGATATATTCTTGATAAGAACTTCTTGTTATAATTTACAAAATCCTCTGGATATTCATTTGCAATTCGGCTGGCCTCTGTCTCACTAAATGAGCAAATTTCCCAATAGTTTTGGCTTTTCATAGACACTTCAAAATCCCTGTACTGAACAGATTTACAAATAGATACCAAATCAGAGAGCTCCTTACAGAGCCAAATTTGTTTCTGCTCACCATTGTAATCTACTGACATCCTTCGAGACATTTCAGCTTCTTCATCTTCATCTGTTACTTCTCCTTCTAACACATCGGAATCAGAAGGCAATTTCTTTCCTTTCACAATGATCATTCTTTTTAGTTTTTCTGGTGATGGGAGGTAGGATTCTGATGGCAAAGGTGCTTCAGTATAGAGTTTATCGCCAAAGACTTTTTTCATCTGTTCAACCATTACCTTCTGCTGTGGTAGGGAGCAGTGATTCCCCAAGCAAAGAATGAGAGGGTACTCAGAAGCAACAAAGGCAAATTTATTTATCACCTCTATGACACTTCGAAAGGAGACGTGTGTTGTCATGTTGTTTCGATTACACAGGATTGGTTCATTGTCTGAACCATCACTTACATCCAGTTCAACACTTCGACAGCCCATTTTCAAAGCTCTAACATATCCATTGACATCAGCTGGTCCCCTGAACTGGTCTTCTATGAGATAGGTGTTATGAGAGGCATTGATATAGTAGTGAGATAAGGGTTGGGTCATATCTTGGGCAACCTTCTTTTGCTCAGGATCAAAAATGTCACACTCCGGTGACAATAAATACTGGGTAAAACCATCAATTGCAAGAAACCCTTTTTGGCGTCCCTCTTCAGAAAGTTCATATCTCTTAATGATGTCTAAGCACATATCCTCAGTGATATGGGCGACTCCTTGCTCAGCTTCTAAAAAAAGCATTAGGTCATTAGCATCCAAAAATTCTTTGTTTTTAGATATCTGTACAAGTAAGAAATATACTTCTGGCCTGGTGCAAAGTTCACAAAAAGCTTCACAAAATTCCTCTTCTGTCACTCGGGTGGTTAGTTTTTCTTTGCTTTTCTGGATTTCTTTAAACTTTAACCTGATCTTGGATTCCTTCAGGGTAGGGTTGAGCTGTTTTATTAACTCTACAGAGGTGTCTTCCAACATAATCCCATTCCCATCAACATCTGCCGCTTCAAACACCGTTTTCAACCACATGAACCTTGGAGTGTTCTGGTTGCCCTCCACAAAATCAAGGGGTTGCTTACTACGAGAAACCAGGTATCGTAACCCAGACACCCAGATGTTTGCTACATCTGCTGAATTGGCAACTAAGTCCAGAGACTCGTAGTTCTCCCCATGGAGTATAGAAAAAGCACAGTCCTCGCAAATCTGGTCAGCGAGGCCATTGTTCCTAAACGTTTCTGTGTTCTTGCCCAGTCTGATCTCTTTTATGGCAGAAATATCAAGCTTAGCTTTCTCAAGGTCCTTCTTGGATGGTTCCCAGCGAAGAGCTTGGAGGTCTGTGTCCAGAGTAAAGAAGCGGTTGTAGATGCGGGAGTTGGGCCGGACTTTCTTCAGTTCACAGCCGGCTTGCATGAAGCTGATGCAGTCATGTGCACTACTAATCTTCTTTTCCGATGGCATGCTGCTGAAGGATACTGTTTTCTTTCTTCCTCCACATTTTTGGTTTGAAGGATCCTGTAAAACAATTTTAGAAGAATCAATCACTCTCCTTTAGAAAACAGACAAATTCATTGTCATTCTACAGACTCCTCAAACTCCACTCAGACAGGGTGATTGCTTGAACAGAGGCCAGCCTAAAATTTACCTTTTTACTATTTTATAAAAGAGAAATTTCAAAGAGAATTGATATTATTAGGCTCTAAAAGAAACTTCTTTTTCAAATACCCGTGTGTCCTTTGAATCAAAATCAAGTATTAAGTACAAATCACTGTTATTTATTTGAGCAGATTTCTTAAGAACCTCTATCAACAGGACATCAAACTTCACCCATTCAGACTAGTACATCTTCAGTAGGTAAAATATGTCTCATGGCTGTTTCCTTCTTGAGAGTATTTAGGCTTCCTTGTCTATTATCCTTCCTAATATATATATCCAGTCTTCTGAATATTCATAAGCACAGGATGATAGATTTCATCTCAGTCTTCTGTCACTGACAATTCATTTACATTGACCATCTGACCAATACCATTTAAAATTGAATACTTATTTTCATGTCCTCTGTTTAGACTATACACTCAATTGAACAATACTCCCCAATACATTATTGATTCAAATTGTTCTCCTAGTAACAAATTTCCCATAAAGCACCTTAATTCATGTTTACAGTACCCAGTTGTACAAGCACACCAGAGAGGTAGTGAAGAGTCTGAAGGGTATTGTCTGTTCTTAAGGCAAAAGTAACTTGTCTCAAGTGGTGATTGTTCCACTCACTAGATATCTAATGTTGAGTAAGTCTTGGAATGTAATTTCTGCTTTTCAAATGGAAATTAGTAATCCTTACATATAATAAAGTGTTATTAGGCAACTCAAAATAGAAAATACTCATGATTATTCTCTGTAAACTCTTATGTGCTTATAAGATGTATTCTTTTGGAAGGGAGCAAAGTAGGTCTTCATATACCTGCCACTACAGCACCATCAGCAGACACTGGCTAGGATATTGGGAGTTAGCAAGAAGTTAATTCATTCTCGACTTCTGACTATTCTTCAGCGATAAATTGAAAATATTTTTAGAACAGCCACATGATATTACCTGTTTCCAACACCAAAAAGTATAACAAGCATAACCAAAGTATAACCAAAGTGGTCTGGGCCATCTCCTTCACTAGCATTCTTTTAAAACGGGATAGAATCTCTTCTCTGGGCATTATTTCATTGGTATTGCCCTTAATCCTGCCTATCTGATGATTCAAGAAAGGCAGGGTGATTTATTATTCAATTGGTTAAAACCCTGCTTGTGAAAAGGAAACACAATTTGCATTAGTTATGGGATGTTGATGGGATGATTTATTAACTAAACTATGTATCAGATCTTCAAGTGACAAGATATAAATTACCCAACTTAGATTACAGAATATTGCCTCTTGGTGCCCCAGCATTTGACAACTTAGCTCTTGTTTTTCCATAGATTTGCTATTTTTAATTATCCCACAGTAGTCAATTTCCTCATCCTTAAGTTAAAAAACAACTATAAATCTTCAGCTGCTTATACATGCATGCTCTATTAGGACACATTAAATTTGTCACGACCTACACACGCAGAAATATCAGATGCTGTGCGTATTTTTCCACACCATCAAAGCAGACACCTAATGGCACTGCTGAGATGGGATTAATCTATCAAGTAAAACAAAGAAGGAAACTGTGAATTGCGATGGTAAATTTGACTGTGACACAGCTTTTAAAACTAACCACTTAACTTGCCATTTATGCTAATGAGAAAGAATTTTTAAAATATTTTTATGTAAGAAGATCGTGTTCCAAATAGAATTATTGTCAGCAGAGTCATAAAGCCTCCGGTAGTTCCTAACAAACCAACAATGGGTTGCTAGTGCTTCCCTAAATGCACATATGGCTCCTCGGTTCCTAGCACCCCATTGCACTAGCCTTCTCCACTGTCTGACACTCTGCTCTTGACTCAGGCACTGCTTACTTATGAGAACAAAACTTCTGCTGTTGCAATAGATTTCTCTTATAAGCCTCTCTTCTTTGTGATGATATCTCCTTAAATCAACACTTACCCTCCTAATAAGATAAGCCTTCAAAAGATAAATGTTTTGTATCAAGTCTGTGAAAGAATCTACCTGCCCCATGAAGCTTATTGCTTATTGCTTGCCTTGACCTACAATTCCTACATAATATAAAACTTATCCCAAAATGCCTTAAAATGGGAATCCGTGGAAAACATACAATTCTTAAGTTATCATCTCACAAAGGACAAAATCCAAAGTTATTACAAGCCACCAAATGAGTTAAAAACTGGCCAAAGCATGTGTGAACAAGTAATTAGCTAGTCTGCTGATGACTGGAGCCAAGAGTATATTAAAATATGCTGGAAATGGTTCAGAACTCTGATATTTCTTTAGTTTGGGATTCAAAGCAATCATACATCTATTCTCTTGATAGTTACGCTATACCCTGGCTTTGACAGGTTAGGAAGAGAGAGATGGAAATGGTGTTTCCGTGGACAGAAAGATGGAAGACCCCAAACCTCCTTCTTCACAACCACATCCTCCTTGCCAGAACACCTGCACCCTACACCTGTATGCCCCTCAAGAAGCTTGTGGCAGATTTGTGGTATGGAAGGGACTGCTAAGGTAAAGAGACTGAAAAAATAAAGTATCGGTGTCAGGATGACCTTAGGCCAGAGCCTAAGCAACTCCATTTTAAAAACTCCAGTTTGAAAACTCCAGTCTCATTAGGCACACCTAACAGAACCCTCCAGTATAGCCTCAGACAAGTTACTTCCTCTCACCCTGATAAACAGAGTGAAGCCTCTGACAGGCTGTCCTCGCCTGGTAAGAGGAAAAGGCGAGAAGATCAGGGTGGAGACCACCAGATCAGGTGTTTCTGACCTCAGGTTAAATGATGTCATGGAGAAATCCAGTGGTAGCTGATAAGGACTGAAAGGGGGGTCAAAAGCCTCAAAATTTAGTATAAACAGTAGAGCTAATAAACAGGGATTCAGCCAGCCGAAACAAAGATGCACTTGAGCCTGATGAGGAACTGGACTGACATCCCATCACTTGTCATAGTTTTTCCTGATCCTCAGCATGATCCTCAAGGCTCTCAAACTCTATGGCCTCGTCTGGACCTTGGGGAGAGCCACAACTTCTCCCTACAACCCTCTCCTCAACCGGTCGTCCACTCCACACCAGGAAAGAACTGCCTTGGTTCCAGACCTGATCTCCGCGGTCTGAGTGAATGTGCATCTGCTGGACTTAAATACTAAGGCTTAAGACTTTTGATCTGACATTTGAACTTAGCATACAGAGGGAGTGTCTGCCATTAGCCTGTCATGATTAAGTGTGTTTGCAGTGCTTAGAATTAATCTAGAATTGTTTGCTGTGAATTGATTATGTCTATTGCAGTGCTTAGCATTAAGGATGGTTGTTTTCTTGATTAAGAACCTATAGATTGAAATTGTATTGAGTAATTTGAGTGAATAAAGCATTGAAAGGGACAGAAGCACATGGGCATTCTTTATTTCTCCCCCTCAACTGCATACATCACAATTTTGCCCCCTTGCGACAGTTGGTTATAGATCTTCCTTGTTAATAAATACAAAAAAAAAAAAATAAATGAGAGTAGATCCATTGCAAGTACTACATATTGGGTAGAGGGGTACTTTGGACATGTTCCAAGAGAGACTAGGTTTATTATCAGTTCAGGTGTGCTCTCTAAATTTCTAGCTAATTAGACGTTTGAATTGATTCCAATGGTCATGACATCCATCTTGGTGATTTTTTATAAAGTAAGAAATTTTTCAATTTTTTTCAAACTAACTTTCCTCACTCTGAATGAAAGTGATAGCCCATCCCCTGCCCTCACTCCTTCCCTGGAATTTCCCCTAGAGCCGTGCACAAGAAAAACACTTCATATTAGGATGAGTAGCACATTCGGATGCCTTTGTCCCCTCAGTTCATGTTTGGCCTCATGTCCTAGTGGAGTACAAGAATTAGTCAGATAGCAAACTCAATCCTTTCTATTCTTATCAGTCTGTGTTTAAGTTTTCAAACTATCATTTCCCACCAAGGGATAATGTTTAAACAAGTTAAAAAAATAAAACAAATTTAACACACTGATTTTGTATTATTACTGAACATCTTCAGATAATATTTCACACTTTGGGTCTATTAAATTAAATTAATATTTAAAAGAACTTAATCATCAGAATCAAGAAAAGTCTCATAAACTATTTGTTATGGTTTGGATATGAGGTGTCCTCCAAAATCTCATGTGTGAGACAATGCAAGAAGGCTTAGAGGAGAAGTGATTGGGTTCTGAGAGCCTTAACCCAATCAGTGAATTAATAGAAACTGAAGGCAGATAGGGTGGGGCTATTGGGGGTGGGTCCTTGGGGGCGTGTCTTTGGGGTATATATTTTGTATCCAGAGAATGGAATCTTTGTTTCCTAATCATCATGTGAACCACTTCCATTCATCACACTCTTCTGCCATGATATTCTGCCTCAGCTTGAGTCTGGAGGAATGGAGCTAGCTGTCTATGGAAAACCTCTGAAACTGTGAGACCCCCAAATTAACTTTTCCTCCTTTAATTATTCTTATCAGGTCTTTTAGTTATGGGAGTGAAAATGCTAACTAAAACACTAAAGCAAGAGACAAATGTTTTACTCATTTGTTAAAATAAGACCAGACATTGATTCATATATCAGCACTATTTCTAGTAAAATCAGTCTATATTTATATGTGTGTGTTTATTTATTTATTTTTTTATTTTTTGGGGTACTGGGGATTTAACTCAGGGGCACTCGACCACTGAACCACATCCACAGCCCTATTTTGTATTTTATTTAGAGACAGGGTCTTGCCAAGTTGCTTAACACCTCACTTTTGCTGGCTTTGAACTTGTGATCCTCCTGCCTCAGCCTCCTGAGCCACGGGGATTACAGGTGTGCACAAACACGCCCAGTTCATCATGTTATCATTTTTAGTATATTCATACTCTCATGCTATGAGGGCTGATTTTTAATCTTAGGAATCATTTTAAATTTTTAGGGTAAAATGGCCAAATACTCTTCTAATTTTTTTCATTATTTTCTACAACATGGTTGTTTATCTACTATTAGTAATAGAATACCAATAATGATTAAATGAGACTCCTTATTAAATAACAATAAAGATTTTCAGCTGTTTAAACATATTATTAAACCAAGATTGAAAAAATATTTACATAAGCTAAATTAATAAACCTGCTTCTATAAATTCCCATTGACATTTGCTATCTGAGACTAATGATGTTGGACATGCTGCAAATCCCCTAACAAAACCCAACAAACAAAATTATTTTTCTTCACAACACTCTGATAAGCCCCAGAGAAACTGTTCATTCAGCACAAGCACAACTTTGGGTCTCATTCAAGAAAATAATAACTTATTTCATAATAATTTCAGGGGAAAAGTATACTAAAATAACAAAAATGTGAATCCACTTAATGCTATACAAGTGTACATTTAAAATCAGTTAACGTGGTAAATTTTATGTTTTGCATTCTTTAGTACACACACACATTCAAGTATACTGAAACATTAAGCAAATATTAAAAGGAGTAAAAGAAATACCATGCTCAAGTTTTCCTACCTCTGACTTGATGAGCATGTTTAAACATCTGTAATGTCATCACATATTCTTTTTATTGTTTGGCAAGTTCTTTTTAAGTAAAGAGTTCTTAGATGATTCTTTGCTAAAAACAGAGCAAATTTAGAAAATCTTAAAGAACAGAAATCAAAAACACCAGTTGTCAAGTTCTGATTAGAAGAAATCTTAGTTTCATGAGACAAATCTCATGAGATAGAAACATCACCAATTGAGATATGAAATATCAGAGGAGGTGACACTGAAGGAGGAACTAAGTTTACTTTCAGCTGTGATAGATTTTAGATGACTCTGGGCCGTCTAGGTGGAGATATCCAACCAGTAGTCAAAGCTCCAGGCTTTGAGAACCGCTGACAGCAAAGGGTTCCAAGAGAGAAGCAGAGCAGCCACAAAGTCCTGTGGTGGGAACAAAGGCCAGAATGGCTGTGGTATAATGAGCAAGGGATAGATTGGCTCCAAATGAGACTGGATCAACAAGCAGAATCAGGGAGTCATAATCCAGGGAGGACTATTTAAAAAAATGGTGGCTTTACTGACTCAGATGGGTGATTAAAGAATAGAATTCAGTCCTGACACATACATTTTCCTTGTCCGGTGTACTTATGCCCAGATACACACCCAAGTTTGGCAATTAGTGTAAAGAAAATCTATCCTCCCACACAAGGCCTAACACCTCACACAAAAATCAAGGAGCTGGGGGGAAATGGGATCATCACTGTGCCCATGGCCTTCAAGTTTCAGATAAGGGATGGTTGCAATGGCACAATCATACCATTAATTCCACATTGATATTTCCAAAGTTATTTTTCTATGCTGACCTCTAATTACTTAATACAGAGTTCCAAACAGGTGATGCAACTTGGTTATGGTTAACAACATATGACCATCCAATGTCTCTGTGGACATCCTGATATCACCAATGAAAAGTAGCTGAAACCTGACACAACTCTGTGGGTCAGGACTCTCCCTGATGACTCCCTAAGTTGAACTGATAAGAAGATGAATAGCTATTTTGTTATCTATAAACAACACATTCATTCTTTACACTGTAAGTCAACAGAAGTAAAGGCAATGCGACTTAATGGAATACACTAAAGCCTTCTTTAAGAATGTAACATCATCCCAAACTAAATACTGTGATGGGGGAGATACTAATTAAAATATAGGTAGTTGGTAGTCCTCTAAATGTTGCATGTCTTCTCTTAAATAATTCTGTCTTGAAAGCAAAAAATAATAATAATTGATGTTATACAACCAGCTGGGAATGGAGTATAGAAAGAACATTTCAGGGTGGTTTCCCAGTACCATTGATTTGTTAAATGGGGAATGCTTCCCTGGTACTATATCTCACTGCAATCATTAGGAAATGACACTCTGACTAGAAGTGATTATCTCTAGCTCCTCTGTGTGATATCTATCTATTTAGGCTGACTCTTAGCATACATATCCTGTGTTATTTCAAATGCCATATTCACTGGTGCAAAATTCACTGTGCCTCTACTAGGTGCTATGCCTCTCACAAGTGATTTGTTCTTTAATAAATCACAAATCCCAACACTAATGCTGCCAGGAATAAATGCTTCCTCTGCATCGCTCTTTTATAAAAAAATTTTTTGTAGCTGTAGATGAATGGCATGCCTTTATTTTGTTTGTTTATATGTGGTGCTGAGGATTGAACCCAGTGCCTCACGTGTGCTAGGCAAGCGCTCTGCCACTGAGCCACCACCCAGCCCTGCATCACTCTTTTAATGTAGGGCTTTTTACAGCTGATAAAATTATTAAATTGAATAATGACAAAATCATCAAATTTAATAATTAGAGGAAATTGTATAAAGAATGTGTCTAAGTAAACAACAAAAATAGCTTTAAATAACGTTAAGGATATTTGTGAACTAAAACCACAAAGGAAAATAAAAAGCTGGTGAGGCATATTAAAAAGTACTAGAGTAATTACATGTACTTAAGTGAGATCTTTAGCATGAAGGCTATTATTGAGATACTTAAAACCATACAGCTATCAAATAAAGTACTGAAGTGTTCCAAACTTATACATATGATCTTAGGAAAAATAATTTTTAACGCTTTGTCATTTAACAAGAAAATGAAAGTAACTTCCACATGGAGCTTCGCTGGAAAAGATTTTATGTCATGGAAAAGATCTTAAATTAGGCAGCTCTATCTGGGACTCCGACTATTCCCATATATACTAGAAAGACCTTGCTACCAACAGAGCAGGTACCTTTCAGAGCTTGCTGCAGGGATCCAGGAGATGGCATCCTTGGGTTGGGGCACACCACCACCATCCTGTTCCCATGCTCACAGGGCAACCGCTGATTGACTGGAAAGCATAGCTTTAACCAGAATGGCACTAGATTTTCATAAACTAACAGTTCTCTAATGCCCCCTAACATAATTAGAAGAGTAAAATCAGCCTTACAAGCTACCTTCTATCATTGCCATTTTTAAGAAATTTTTAGTTATAGATGAACACAATATCTTTATTTTGTCTATTTATTTTTATGTGGTGCTGAGGATCGGATCCAGTGCCTTATATGTGCAAGGCAAGCGCTCTGCACTGAGCCACAACTCCAGTCCTATCATTGCCACTTTTAAGGTAAGATTATTTTATCCTCCTCTAGACCATGTTTGTCCCAGTTTAGACTACTATTTGGGGTTGAAAATTTTAAAACAAATGGAAAGAAATAAACACAAATAAATGGTAAGAATAATAATAAAGGATACCAAAATATCTTCTTGAGTCCCAAATTAGGCAACACTATATACTCATTTATACTTGCGAAATGCTATTTATTGAATATCTGCAAACTACTTTAATGTTTATTCAACAACAAGGAGTAAAGGTGAGAACTATCCCCTTTCTTCTATATTCCTTCATCTCTATGATGCATTTGAGAAACAAGACTATTAAAAATATAATGAAAATTACTGAGTTTTCAATATAGATCAACCCTTACAGGTAGAATCAAAGTCTATTGCACATATATGATTTTTTTCTTTTCTCAAAAGAAAAATTAATTCCATGGACATGAGGGGACCTGGCTAGAAGAAACAAGGTAGATGACAGCTTTGGAAGCTAATGTCTCCAGATACCCGATTTATTCCATTGTTCATTGATTTCTGCTATTTCTATTTTCCCCACAGCATTAGGAAACAAAGCCTGCAATTGTTTATTGTGAAACCTCACTGACCAGTAGGCTTTCTATTCTCTACTCTTCTTTCTTCTCAAGTCCATAAGCATAGTTACTCTTTTATGGTATTACTGCTTTTATGGAAAAGACCTTAATTCTCACTCTGATCTTACCAATCTCCTTTTGCATCTTTCACAGTCCACTACCCAGAACACATTTATGAGACATTAACACCCCATTTCCAGTCAACTTGACCTTTTTCACAGATCCCACTGCTACATGCTATGTATACTTTTGTTAGTACTGTGCCTTAGCAGCACCAATATGAACAAAATGTGGGAGACATCAGAAAAGCTCATCTGACAATTATTCATTGGCTTCTGAGGCGTGACTTGCTGCTACCTGTCCTGTTCCTCCAAGACAGATGTCCTCCTCATGCTCAAAACACTGCATTTAAAATTAATCGGTAGCCTGTGCCACTCTTAGCAGAGGTGCCAAGAACCAAGTGGGCTTGGAGACTGAGATATGATTGTATCCTTCCTCAGGAGACCCCTGCACAGCAGGACACATGAATCCTGAGCCAGCACTGACTTTATTGTTGCTGGTATGAGGATTAATTGGAGGTGACTTTTTATGGAAAACAGAATGTCATGTCTCTTTTAAAAAGTCCATAATGATGAATATATAACTGCATATTTTAATATCTACATTGCTAATATATATCTTTTGATGCATTATTATAGAGATTAAATGTAAGACTTAAATTATTTCATAGGTATGAATATATAACATAATGCTTAATTAGAGCCTTTATCAGAAATTGATAGGTAGGCCTTAAAATCTAGGCATAATTTTACTTTTCATTCTAAATAATGTTACATATTTAATAAAATACTTTTAAAAATCAAAATATCACAGGAATGAAACATTATTAAATAGAGATCATTTTACAAATGTTTCTGAGAAAATATTCCATTTCCCTCTATATGCTAAATAGCTAATTCACAGAATAGTTTCCCCTTCATTGAGACTTTTCAATTTTTAATGGTAATATTTACCTTCAAATATGAGACACCAATATACTATTTACATTGATTTTAGTCACTGGAATTTAAACATATTCTTGAGTTATTGACATTTGAATAAAACATATTTAAAACTGAAAAGAAAATGCCCAATATGCTTCAAACTATGTGAATTCTATTATTTGACATAGAGTATTATTGGAGCTGAGTTTCAGAAATAGATGTGATAAGAAAATAAGCTAATAATTTGCAACTATGCTAACTTAAGTAGAAATAAGAAATATAATGAGCCTTGCTTTGGGAGCATATAATTTTCATTAATGACATAAAATTTGAACAATTCCTTCAGAAAATCGTAGTTCTCTGTATAACATTTGGTAAATACAAGATTTCAGATCATATGTGTTCCAATCAAAGATATAAAATATATAACTACGAGTGGTATTTCTTAGAGAATCAGCAGTGTTTGCACAATAGACACATGCAGATTTCCATTTTAGGGAAAAATACTTACAGAATATTTTAAAACAGTAATTTTACTTTTATTTTGTAAATGTATGTGACTTTGGACAAGGAGATTCAATTCCAATGTTATTAAAGCCTGGTTCTATTCAAACTTAAGAAATATGCTATAGTCTGAACCCATCTTTCTCTAGACTTAGAGAAGTCTAGTCTATTATTTAATAAATAGGCGTGTACCTTAAAATAGACCTTTTCTTGAACTTTCATTAAGTCTTTACAGATTCTAAAGCTAAAGTATTTTAAATTACCCAATTCAATATTTCTTCTGTACTTCTTAAAAGCAATGTCTGAGCTTTCTATAACAGATCCCTGAACATATATAAAGTAGAATATCGATTCTCTTGACCCAACTGCTATGTGCAAACACATTGTTAATATTTTTTCTCTTATGATGAAAACAGAATATGTTGTTTGGGGCTAGTTGCCTTAGGGATATAAAAGCTTTGGATTAAATGGTCAACTTGACTTGAACATCAAGATGGATCTGATTAAAGGTTTCAAGTTTTACTCATAACTTCCGGAATGGTTTAAAACCATCTAACTCTTTAATCCTGATTGCATTACCTCTGATTAACTGAACATCAGCATCTGTCCATGTGCAAGGAACAGATGGCAGATCTCAGGGAATGAATATTCTCAGCACAGAAACTCCTTTAGGGTGAATTCTCCCTTCCCCCAATTTGATACTCAGTGAAGGCTCCATGGTCAAATTGGGAGAAAAAAAAAAATCCATTCCTCTTTATTAGGAAGCTATGTAGGGAAAGTTTTTATTTGAGATAATAAAACTTGAAGCCCATAGTATCATACTGATAGAAATTACTAAAATAATTAAATTCCTTCTCCCAAAGCATTGGTTTAGGGATTAATAAATTTTAGTCACCATCACTACCTATTTGTGTGACATTGTGCCACGCACAGTTCTGTGTTTCATTTTTCTTTGCCAAAAACAGCATAATAACTCCTAGCCTAATTCATAGTTTCATGTCAAGGATAAAAGGAAATGAAGCATGCTAAAGCATTTAGAAACACATAGACCACCATGTGGTGAAGTTCCAAAATAGCGAGTTACAGATATATCTCAGTTGTGAATATAAGTAAAATAAAGCAATGTATTAAAAGAACAATAAATTCTTCAAAAAGTCAGGGTTATTTCAGGAATGTAAGAATGAATCGACGTTAGGCAATTCATCAATGTAATTCAATAAATTAATAGGTCAAACAGAAACGTTATACAATAACTATGACTTCCCCCAGACCTTTGATAAAATACAGCATCAATTTAAAAAAAAAATTCTCAGTATGCTAGGAAAAAAAGAAAACTTTCTTAACATGATCAATAACATTTTAGAATCCTAAGAAAACCATGTTACCAATTGGTAAAGATTAAGAAGCATTCTCATTGTAATCAAAACCAAAACCAGACAAAAAGTCTACTACGTATTTACTCTATATTTAAGCATGATTTTGAATAGTGAAGCCAAAGCAATGAGATAAAAATGAAAATACAAGTGTAAAATATGGTAAAGGAAATGACAGATCATAATTATTTGCAAATAACATAATTATGTTTAAAGAAAATTCAAAAATATCAATTGAAAAGATTATAAGAATTAATAAAAGTGTAGTGTTAAAATAAAAATAGAAAAATTAATAGCCATCTTATATACCAACCAGTTTCTGAATATAATGACAGAGGTGAGTGGGGTGAGAAGAATCACATTAAAATTAACCATAGATCTATATACAAGTCAAGAGTATACTTAACAAAATATGTGCAAAACTTATATACAGATTTTTATTTCACTTAAAGCTGAAAAAGAAAGACTAAATAAAAACACAAAAACTTATTAGAGATATAATATTGCAAAAAATTCAAAGTCTTTATTAATTAGTAGACAAATGCAATAACATAGTAATGAAAAGCCCAATAGAATTGTTTCAATTCTATTGAAGGGGCATTTTAAGTAACAAAGGAAAGAATATATAATTCAATTATTAGTGTTTAAAAATCATTATTCATTTGAATAAAAACTAGATTTATGCTTTGTGTCAGGTAAAATAACTTCAAATGGATTAACAGTTAAATAACACATAGAAGTACTAGAATAAATGTTAAGGGTGTATTTGTATAGTTTTGGGTTGGAGAAAACCTTTTCTTAATAAATACATCAAAACCAGAAGCCATGAAGGGAAAGACTGATACATCTGTTCACATAAAAACTTAAAATTATGTCTAAATTTATTTTTTAAACGTCATACTAGAGGGCTGGGGAGTGCTTGCCTTTCATGCACAAGGCCCTGGGTTCAATCTTGAGCACGAAAAAGAAAAAAAAAGAAAGAAAGAAAAGAAAAGAAAGAAAGAAAGAAAAAAGGCATACTAGAAAAAATAAAATTGAGCTTTTACTTAATTTACAAAAAGTGTTCACAAGCTAACTTAGAAAATATAATTTCACAAAATCATACAGCTGTTTAGAAAATATAAGAAAAGACCCTCAAACACAAATCATTATATATATACTTATCTATACAAATAAAATTATTTTTGCCTATTGGATTATCAAAGCTATAAAATGTGAAGTTGCAGAGAAATGGGAATTTTCAAACAATGGTATGTTGAATATAAACTGTTACAACTTTTCTGAAAGGCAATGTGGTAATATTTGAAAATACTAAAGATGAGTCTACTTTGATCCAGCAATATAATTTTTAAGAATTTAATAAGATTTTAAGTAAATACTTAAATGGGTAAAGATATAAGTACAAGATGATTCAGGTTCATCCTTTATAATTTTTTAAAAGAATAAACTAATAAACTAAACATACACACTCAATAAGGATCTACAAAATAAATTATGGTACATTCTGAAATAGTATTCTGTGGATCCCTTATGATGGATGACATAGATGTATAATCTTAAAATGGGTACTGTGTGTATATATGTACATGTATGTACTTTAAAAGTAAGTAACAAAAGAATACTATATATTATGAAATCTCATTATTTATGTATGACCAGTCTGGCAGCTTGTTTATAATTAGTAATAGCTGTTATCTCTGAGGGAGAGGAAGTAAAATCATGGAATTTTTTTCTCTGTATTGCTCAAATTAGTTCAAATTAGCATATATTAGTACATATTATGAGAAAAATATTAAAAATGTTTCTATATTAAGAACAATTTTAAACAGTCCTATAATTACTTCATTAAAGATCAGAAATATGAATATTGTAAAGATGTCTGCATTTCTATGACCCATTTGAGGCATAACTAAAATAGCTAAAATGTCAAAATGTGTGCCTATTTTTAATTAAAATAATTACACTGAATTTTTTTAAATACAAATTGTAATATATTTGTTGTTCTTAGGTGTGGCTAATGTAAACCTAAAATAGTATGGAAAATAGCTCTTAAAAATCATGATAAAGGCTTTATTTTATTTTTCTTAAGTTCCAGGCTATTAGTATGTAATTCTAAAAATCTTATTCTTGAAGGAATTTATTACTTTATTTTTACTACAATTTACAAACACATTAATTAAACAAATTAATGGGTTTCAGTGTATCATTTCTACACATGTGCTTTGGTCATATTTATCCCCCCACCTCTGGTCCACCTCTTACCTAACAGCAGGAAGAACCTTTAATTTGTAAATTATTTTAGAATCTTATATTGTAGAACTACCAAATGCAGTTAGTTTTGTAAAGGAATGTCCATAGCACAATTCATTTTTAAAATGTATCTACAAAATTAGTCTCATAAGTATTTTAAAAAATCAATTTAAATGATTACATAGTATGTTTCTTCTTAAATCAAGCTCTTTCTAGAATAGACGTAAGTGAATGTTCCCCAGAGGAGGAAAAGGAGATTAATCTGAGATTTCCTCACTAGTTGCTTAAATCAATTTGATTTCAATTAAATGCACTCCACTGATAATGAGATTCAAATCTTCTGTATTAAATTAAGACTTAAATGTATCTCAAAGAAATTGGACCCAGCAATAATTCCATTGAGGTTGCAAGAACTTTAATCTTTCAGAGTACACATATTAATTGTTAAATATTCAACCATAATCCTCAAATATGGAGTGTAGTCTTAAAAGTTCTCCTTCAGATAGCCTTGTCCTACACCTTCATTTTCATGTCAAGGTATGTGACTTCAAATTTACTTTTGTGTTCTCTTCTTAACACACTCCCAAGTCTTCAGAAAATATATTATCATATTATACACCAAAATGTCTTTCATGGTCTACTAACCTACTTTCCTTAATTCCCTTCTTTAATATAGGCTCCATATCTAAACTCAATTAGTTTCCACCCACAGACTAATTTCTGTCCATCCCTGCCACTTAAAATATTCTTCTACCAACTGTATTAACTCTCCACATTTAACCTGTGAATCTTAGAAAATTCAATTACTAACACCAATATTCCACATGGAGTGTTAGTTAAGATAGCAAATATTTTTCAGAATCATTGTTGCACTCTCAGAAAAAAATAATAATTGTCAATATGTTGAAGCTAACAAATTGGCTCAGTTACCACCAGAATTGTTGTCTCATGAGAATATAATCTGCAGCATGAGAAAAAAAATCACAAGAAGAAATAAATGATAACTATAATAAAAATGCTATCATATCCCATAAAAATCAGAGCCAAAATTCAGTTGACATACTAACAGTCAATTCTGGTGAACATTCTTAAGCATTGGCTCACTTTATAAAAAACTGCCAGGTGGCTTGCTTTCTTGGCACTGAGAGAGTTGACAAAATCCTCTGAAAGTTGAAATAGTTATGCTTGCTCATCTTAGCAGTTTTAAAAATGAGGTGAACATCACAGCCTTGTGCAAAACTAAAAGTTAACACACACTGATCTCTAGGCTATGCATTTGTTGAAACACAAAGATATTTAACACACAATTTGAGTTGTGTAGGGGGTTTTGTTTTATAAGATAATTAGTTTTACTAAAGGACTTTGATTTCCCATTCATTGAAAAACTGATGGGCACACCCCTCAGAAGATAAAGTTCTAATACATTTACTTATGTTCTATGAAAAAATGGGATATTTTATCCCAGGGAGTATGAATACCATGGTGTAGAAATACAGAAAATTATTCACATTACATATTCTTCTTTAGGACTTAATCATGAAAGGATCATGGAGAGCAAGGGTTCCAAACCATGCTGAGTCAATTAAATTAAAATTGTTTCAAAACAATGTTTCATCTTCTAGATCTCATTTAAATTATCAGTAAAAAGAATATTAAAGTCATTTATTACTACAGAACTGGTAGAATGACAAGGGAATAAAGTACTTAATGAAACCATTTATAATCTATAATCATTTTCCTAAAACAGCATTTCTACTGAACAGTTTACAATGAAAAAGTATAGTAATTTACAAATAGCTTAGAGACTAATCTCTAATTAATCTCTTAGAAAGAGACTTGACACCTCAACATACTTATCTTTGATTAGCATTGCTATCAGGGAAGCTTGTGAAAAATTAAAAGGGAAATCCATAATGAATTCACTACATTTACTTACTTCTATATTACAATCCCTAGGTGGTTTCTTAATAATAACTGTAAGAATTGAGGGGAAGTGACATCAAGTTCTAACTTCAAGATTGACTATGTTTATCATTACTTTAAAAAAGTCCAAGTAAAATCACTTTATGTTCATAAAGTCAAAATAAGGAGGGTAAGAGCATCTCACATTTCTAAGAAACTTTATACCTTTCAAAGGGCTTCCACATTTGTTGGAAGAGATCTCTGTAAGATTTTTAAGATGAGAAAATCCAAGACACTAGGAGACTGAATAATGTGCCAAGAACATATAAATCAGAAGCAGAGATGGGTGCCAAACCCACATATTCCTATTCCTGGTTGAATTTCTTTCTATATAAGCTTACATGACCTCTGCATTTTACTACTATACTTCTCTACTTCCAGTCTATTTTCTCATCCTTCATGCCATGGTGAGGAATGAATGTTTTATAGCTATTGCTATTTCCCCTCTCTGAATATTGAGTAAAAGGAGCTGTCTCACTAGTTATCTCTTCCCAACAGTGCTATATTACTTAACAACAACAAAAAAATGTTCCCTCCTTGGTATGGAAAACTCATGATTTGAAATATTTGAAATTTTTTAATGTACATTTATAGGGTCCCTATTGAGTGCCAACCTAGGGAGACAGTGGATGTACTGTCATGGCATCGATAGTAGAAATATGCATCAAAAGATAATTACCTAACCATATAAGTAAAACTTGTAAGAACTACTCTGAAAAATAAAATAAGGCATTTTAGATAGAGGGGAGCTAATTTAGATTGGGGTAGGGTCCTCTGGGTCCTCTAAGGAACTTACACTCAAGCAAGACAAATTGCCAGGCTAGCAGTGTGGGAAAATTCCACACAGAAGTAACAACACAGGAAGATTCTGAGGCAACCACATAGTAAGAGACCATTGTAGCCAATGCAGAGTGAAAAAAGTAAAGTGAAACTAGAAGGTGTGCTAGAAACCAGACTGGTGGGGGAGGGAGAATTCTAAAAGTCATTTTTTAAGAAATATGAAGTTTACTCTATGGAGGTTTTAGGGAAAAAAACATGAAAGTTCTTAATCTTCCACAAAAATGTTTAATTGCTAGACAGTGCATTTGGGGATACAAAACTATTAAAGAGGAGACCACTTAGGTGGTGACTGCAAGAGACAACAGTGTATGCTGAACCAGGAGGAGAACAAGAGAAAAGTGAATTCATTTGAGGATCTACTGATGACTTAGAATAGGGACAATAAGAAGAGGGAGAAAGGGCTATCGTGGATGATCCCCAGATTTCTAGTTTGAACAACTGAAAGGAGGCTCACGGAGAAGACTAAAGATGGAGAAACTTGTGATAGGCTCTGGAGTATTCAAAATGCATTGCAAATAAGGAACTAGATCTCAGGCTAGACATCAGTGTCCAAGCTATAAATTTTTAGGAGTTAGGAATTGTCAGATTTTTAGTTGATTCTGAAACCATGGGACTGGATGAAAACAGAAGAGTACCTAGCACTGACCTTTGGAAAAGTATAGCAATTTGAATTCAGTTAGAAGAAAAGTCAACAAAGAAGATGGAAAAGAAAGGCTGAAGCAATAGGAGGAAACTAGAAGAGGATATTGTCATGACAACCAACAGAAGAGACTATTACAAGGAGAAAGTGGTCAACATGTGAAAGCTAGTAAAAGGTCCAGTGTATAAAGAAAGGCATCCACTAGGTCTGATAATATGATGCTGTTGGTGACCTTAGGCAGAGCAGTAATCAGTGGACTAATGGAGCAGTGGCTGTGAAAAGCAGAAAGTACCAGACTAAACAATGAATGGGTACAGAATGCCTTACAAAAGCATGGCTGAGAAGGAGAGTTTAGTCACAGGGTAATGGACAGAAAGGGACATAAATCAACAGAGGTAGTCTATTGGTTTTGTTGTTGTACTAAGGGAGATGAAAGAGGAAGCAATTGAAGATCAAAAAAATGGAAGTTATATGAGAAGAGAGAAAGGAGATTCAGGGTTCAGCTAGTTTTGATAATAGAAATTCTTTCTCCATTGTAATATGAAGGAAGAACAGGATGGCTGCAGAATTAAGTAGGTGACAGGACTGGGTTATGTAAAATGGAAGAATTCCTATGTGGGGACTTCTATTTTATCTTTAAAGAGTAAGACAAAGTAATTTGTTGAGGGTGGAGAAGAAGGTAGAAGAAATCAGGGACCCAACAATAGAGAAGAGAGGGTAGTTTTTAGTTGTTTGCTGACTTACTTTAGTTGTTTGTTTCCTACTATGTGTTTTTCCTTAGGGAATTGCTTTCACCGTTCTCAGACTGATAGAGATGAAACTGACACTATTTCCTTCCCTTTTCTGTCCCTCACTCCCACCACTGACCTGGATACAGGGTAGGCATATACAGGTCTGTTCAACTAAAGCATTTGCTGCCCTTGTATTAGTCATTACTTCAATCCACTGAAACCAAATCCCAGAACTTTTGATGAAACTGGAAAAGAAAACCCAGGAAAATGGGTTTTCTCTGGGCCTCTTGAGATGGTAGGAGGTAAGTCTGGGACTACTGGCACCCATGTTGATCTCATCTGGAAGCAGTCCTGAGAAACAGCTGAGATAAAAAGGGTCCCGATGACTTTTTTTTCCATTTTTAATTTGTTCCAGTATCACTCTACATGAAGATAGAGTGTACTTTGACATATTATACATACATGGGGTATAACTTATTCTAATTAGGATATCATTCTTGTGGTTGTACATGATGTGGAGTTTCACAGTGGTATATTCATATATGAACATAGGAAAGTTATGTCCAATTCATTCCACTGTCTTTCCTATTCCTACAGATACACCTGGACTTATCATTTGGTGCACTGATAATATTCCTTTCTGCTTGAGAGAATATAAGTTGGATTTCTGACACTTGCAAGCAAAAAGCACCTTGACTAAAACAGGATGATATAATCCCTGTGGACAGTGGAAGAGTGTCTTACCAGGGAAATGAGTATCATGAATATTGAGGGTGAATTTGGCTGCCAGTTATCATGAATTTACAGTGATACCAATAGCTTCAGGATTTCCACTAAATAAATCATATTCTTTGAAAATTTCAGTCATAGCACATAACTCTCTGATATTTAATGTCATTAACTATTTGGTATAATTACTACTACTATACAACAAAAATGAATAAGCTATTTTAAAACAAAATTGTTTATAACAATCTTATCCCTGGTATCAATTTTAAATTTAAAAAAATATTCAATTTAAATGTTAAAGGGTTTAAAATAAAGTCCCTCAGTGTCTTATTAATGCCTAAGTTGACAAATGAAAAATTAAAAAGATGTCTTTCTTCCAAGTTTGTATCCAAGATTAGGCAGAGACTGATATTTGCCTACAATCTAATCAAAGGAAAACAGACCCTATAAATTCTATTAAATTATTTAACAGCCTCAAACATACAATAACTCATTGTTGGTGAAATAAATCATTTTCTCTCTTCTTTTTCAATGTCAATAAAGCGAACATTTGCAAGTGCTCAATCATCATCCTCACATAAAGCAGCAATACAATCCTTTTATGAATGACAAAGGAAACACACATAAATAGGATGACAAAACAATGCGCCATCGCATGTCAAATATTTGGAGTTTAGGAAAGGTAGCAGAATACAACAGTTACTAATAGGGCATTATGTAAAAATGTAGATGTGTAACCGACGTGATTCTGCAATCTGTATTTGGGGTAAAATTGGGAGTTCAAAACCCACCTGAATCAAATGTATGAAATACACTATGTCAAGAGCCTTGTAATGTTTTGAACAACCAATAAAAAATAAATAAATAAATAAATGACTTTGAAGGATATGGATGAAAACCTTTTTTGCTGTGATTCTAAATGTAAAAGTCATTTCATTGAATTAACATTTATCAAGTAATTGTTGAAGAGAATACTGTAAGAAAAATTAGATTATCAAGATTTTTAATGAAAACTTCCTTATTTATTTGGACTACAAAAGTAATTAATCAAACCCATCCTGGACTGGGAGTACCCTTATACTATAGAAGTTTTCTAAACAAAAGAAAGATGTTTTCTAATGAAGAGTTCAAAGTTTCCTGGCAAGGTAACAACAAAACCAATCCAGAAAGAAAAGCAGCTAAGATACAAAATTTCTCCTTTTATCATTTTACTTCCTAAAATATTCCTCATTCCTTCAAATAACCAATAAGCATTTCTCTGTCCTAATCTCAAAGGATATTGAGCATGTCCACCATCTGCTGTGTAATCCATGTAGTTAGTGTGTGTGAATGTGCATTGTTGGTGGGATTTTGGGGGGTAGGGTGGGTACTGGGGGTTGAACCCAGGAACACTTAAACACTGAGCCACATCCTCAGCCCTTTTTTCATATTTTATTTAGAAACATGGTTTTGCTAAATTGCTTAGTGCCTCACTAAATTGCTGAGGCTGGCTTTGAACTCCTGATCCTCCGCCTCAACCTCCTGAACTGCTGGGATTACAGGTATGCAGCACTGTTCCTGGCCTATAGCACCAAATATTTGTTGCCCTCTTGGTCTTATTCTGCATTTCAAAAGTCTTAATGCCTTTCATTTTCTTCATGAGTCCTATTTTCTAAAGCTTAAATTATCTGTACAGATACAAGTATGGAACCAAGCCTTTTACTTACAAATCATTAATGGTCAGAACAGGGCTAACTGCAGTGAAAAGATGAGCTGTAGACTCCTGGGCACAGTACTTAATGTGTCCTATTTGATACTGGTTTTGTATCTCACTTACGTGATGAGTCATTCCAGTTTTCATTGCAACCCAGGATTAATTTCTGCCATATTTTTCATATCTATATTAAACTTTAAAGTCTGTAGTACTGTGTTTTTTTGTTACCACTATGCTATTTTTGGACTTTCATGGGGCTCTGTTGGTTCTCAATATTCAAGCAGACAAATCTATCCATCTAAAGCAAGTTTCGGATAATAAAAGCATCCAGATGGATAGACCAGGAAAGAAACAATATTGCAATATCTTCAATGTGTCATGGAAAGAAATCTGCCTAGTCTGTCAATGTTCTGCCTCCATAATCTATCCTATACCAAATGGTCCACCAAAATTATGTCTTAAAAATTTATCTGCCTAAGCACAAATGGACGCTCTTTTGTCTGGAAAACACAGACTTTCATTCAATCTTTACTTTAATCTCATAGAAGCTATAATCTCATATTAGCTATAATCTCATAGAAGGAAGTAAAGTCATCAATGAGTAATGGTTAATAACTAATATAATTTTGATATATTTTGGCAAGGCTAAAATTGTGTTTTCCTTTTGACATAGGAAACAAGTTTTACTTAAATTTTCAAATATAGTAAGATTATAAAAATGATGAGGTTAGTAGAGATCAATAACTTCCTAAATTATGTAGTCAAATCTGTCTCCAACAAAATTAATATCACTAAATTATAAATTATAGAATTACTAAGAAACCATAAAGTAATACCATACATTTTAGTTGTGGATAAGTTTAAATTATAATCATAGCAAATAGAGAATAAAAACAGAAAGTCATTACTTGCAATAGTCATATGGACCAAATCTATTAATATCTAAGAGAAGACAGAAACTTATTTTTTAAGGTGCAAACTAACTTCTGTTAAATTATTGAATTAAGGAGCCCAGTCTAATAATTAAAGCAGAAAAAGTCTAGTGGGGAAATCTAAGTTACATGGTACTTAGAATGTGAGCAAATTTGAATTTAAGGTACTGTACTAGAACTTAGACAAGGTCTGGGAGTATGAATGGCATTACATAGGCCAAATATTTACATAGGATAAATATGTGTTGATCCCGAGCACAGTGGCACACACCTGTAAATCCCTAAGCTCGGGAGGCTGAGGCAAGAGGATCAAGAGTTCAGAGACAGCTTCAGCAAAAGCAAGGCACTAAGAAACTCAGTGAGATCTTGTCTCTAAATAAAATACAAAATAGGGCTGGGATGTGGCTTAGTGGTAGAGTGCTCCTGAGTTTAATCCCTGGGACCCCACCCCCCTCCCCCCAAAAAAACAGCTTGTACAAGTCCCATAGTTATATTCTGTAATCATTATTAGTTTATTGAGCACTACTGTGGCACAGGCACTGACACTAAGGGCCTAGGGTAGAAGCAAGATTTGAACCCAGGAATCTAACTCCTGGGCCCTTGCTCTTAATCACTAGTCCAGGAGCTAAATTGCTTGAGAATACTCTACATAATGTAGAGCTTCAAAGTGAATGCTGTATTCTTATACAAAATTGGCTTTTATTTCTAAATTATAAGAGAAAAAAATACATCTTAAATGGAATGTATATATATTTAAATGTGACCGTTATATTTCTTCCTTGAAACAACTAAATTTACAAACATGTTATTAATCATTTGTAATAAGGAGAGTGGGTAGCAATGATTGTATTCTCAAATGACATGAGGAACAGATCTCAGATGATGGGTTTTTCTACTTCAACATTGTTTTCTGATCTTTTGTATCTGAACTTTCAGAATCCTGACACTAATGATTCAGAGAAATCATTCAAATTAATCAATGCTATCATACTCAGCCAGGTGACCTTTCTCTTCTCGTCACAAAGATAAGTTTGCTTGACTTTTAATAAATTCACTTTGCATTCTTGAGTTGGCTTCAGATTAGGTTATTTTTCAGGGATCTTGTTGCTCCGGCACACAGTTATTACTTGTTGACCATTCACCTTTCCTTATATCTATCTACTTATCAGTCTCCTCCTTGCTTTCAGTTCTGCCTCTTACTTATCAATATATGTCTGCACTCCATATTTATCCAGTGTAGCTTTTATTGCATTTCCTGAACATAATATATTCCATAATATATTCTCAAAATCAATGGGTAGAACCTGAAAACATTATTTTAATAAGCCATTTCAGATGACCTTTATTATCAGGTAAGATTAGGAGGACCAGTGATATAATGCAATAAAACTTTAGGGCTCATCAGAATCACTCTTGTGAAACCTCAAATTTCTAACCCCCAAGCATAATATATACATATATACTATAAGCATTTAAGTATACATGAAAAATTGAAAATAAAAAAATGCTTAAGGTTATTAAGTAACTATACTAACTAAAGATTCCCAAAGGAAATATGGAATTGGTACCCAGACGTGTCTACTCTCAAGTCTACAATCTTTTCATCAAATCATTGGTTTCCAGCCAGTGAACTCTGGTCTTGCATCAACAGCATCAAGAATCTTATTAAAAATGCTGCAGCCTCAGCAACTCAGTGAGACCCTGTCTCTAAATAATACACAAAAAAAGGTCTGGGGAAATGGCTTAGTGGTGAAGCACCGCTGAGTTCAATTCTTGGTACCAAAAACAAAAATGCTACCCCCACCCTAGATGCATTGAAGCTGAGAGTGGGGTTCAGAAAATGTAGGTTCATAAGACAAAGGTGATTCTGATACACCCTAAATTTTACAGCACTGCATTACTGGTCCCAACCTTGCATGTTCATAAAAATCACCTGAAATAGCTTGTTAAAATAATATATTTCAAGGTCTAACCCATCTGATTCAGTAGGTTGGAGGTGGGCTGCAAGGATATACGTTTTTAACAAATGATACCATCTCGAACCTCATATGGTCAGTTTGCACCAATCAGGATATTCAACTTTGTATGCTTAGTGAATATTGCATTTAATTATGTGATACTTAGTTGCATAATAAGAATATCTGCATAATAAAACCTTGCTTTTCCAGAATTTGAATTTTAATTATACTGTTATTTCAGAAAGAAGAAGAAAAGTATCACAAAATCAAGAAAAATAATATGGTGTCACCACTTTACAAGTTTTAAGAAATACTGCTTTAGATAAGTAGTTCTAGATTATAATACAATTCCAGGATTATGGAGATTAATATAGTTACATAGCATTGGAAGCAACTTTGGGAAAAGTCCAATACCCATTCACTGTAGAGAAATTAATAAAGCTCTATTTGCATTATAAAGGATCTCTTCCTTTAAGAAAGGATTAGTCACAACAGTCTTATACAAATCTGAAGGTTTCATAGTGCAGCTAAAACTTTTTTTAAATGCACAAATTTATCAGAAAGGATCATGTTACCATTTCAAGAAAAATAGTTGCATGCAAGTGAAGCAAATAAAATACTTGAAGGACTGTTTTGGAAGAGTATGAGGCTTCGTTTTGTCTTCACTTTTATTCCTGAGCAATAGGCTCCAGAATCTCACTGGATTCTATGAGATTCACAGTTCTCGGTAATGGATTGTAGCCACAATCCAATGTACTGAGATGAAGAAGGAAACGAGCTGTCACTTATTATAGTCCAACCACTTTCATGCTAGACAGGGTGAAATATATTCTCTCTCAGTATCATGCAAAGTGTACGGAGTACAAAAGAAGAGTCAATGTATATATTGTCCTTAATAATACACTTGCCCAGGAGGACCACTCTGATAATTCCTAAACCAGGGTTTTCTCCTCTCCTACACCATACAATATTGAAGCCAATTTCACTGGTTCCTCTCTTCTTCCTTCTCCCACTTTCCTTCTTCAGTAACAGCCACCCCCTTCCTGCCTACCCTCTTTGCTATTGGGGGTCATTGTAGACGTTTCATGTAGTTATAATCCCTTAATGATGTGTGGCTGATAGCACAAATTATACTGGAAAATAGTTTTTTTGCAACCAAAGCATTTTCCAGTGTTCAAGAAAACAACAGAAACTCTTCCTGCAAGACATAAATGTATTGAAAGTAAATAACAAAGTGCAGGTTCACATTCCTTACACACACATCCATCCATAAAAGTGTCTTTCAGCAATCATTCCTTTCACATGGAATCCATTGTCACACACTGAATTCCTAATTACATGCAATCTTTTTCATGAGCAGATGGAACAAGAGTTTCACAATGGGACATTTTCAATGCTAATCATTATACTTAACTGGGTCAAATTTTCAGTCCTTACTTCCAATTAGGATTTGTTCACCCTAAAAAGTAACTTACTAAGAAAGTTTCTATTTAAGTTCCATAGAGTTGATGACTTATTAGGATGGATAAACACTTTTTGCTAATAACTGCAACATTTGATTCAGGGATATCAGTGCATAAATCTGGCACAATCCTATCAATATCCCCTATGTTCATTTTACTTAATGGTACCTTAGAGGAAGGTGATATGAAAAATATATTTTTTCAAGTCACCTCAGAAAATAAAATCTACCACTATCTTATAACAAAGAATTTCATATTATTTTTTTTAAAAAAATAGTAATACAATGGTAGAAAGCTCTGCTCAATTGATTTACAAGATATAAATTTGAAGTGTTTTAAAGTTCTGTACTAAAGTTTGGGGGTTGGGGGGAAGGAAAGGAAAGAATCCACCAAGATTCCAAGAGTGTAACCTTACATTCCCATAAACTGTCTCCATGCACAAACTGACAGCATGAGGGTAACTAGTAGGACTGAAATGTTCCAACTCATCCATGACCACCGTGGCAGCTCAGCAGGAAAACTCATCTGAGACCAATTCAGCAAGCAGTTCATTTGGACTAGGGGTTTCAATGTCTATGCTAAATTTAACACCTATAGTGACTTATCACAGAAGTAGCTTCAAATGATGGACAAGTTCATGTGCTTTGTCAAAATTAGATGTTGAATTTTCTGCTGAATATTCAAATCGGATCCATTGTCCTTACCTTGCTCACTGAGTTAATACATTTTCTGCTGTGCAGATGGCAGTAAATTAATGGACAGAACATCAAAGATTTCATTTCTGTGTATTTAAAATGGAAAGGTAGTTTCCGTTTTCTTCATTTTTAAGGAAACAGAAGTTAGAAAAGCTGACTAGCGGTCCTGAAATCCAGCAGGATATTAGACACTTGTGTGCTGTCAGCAGCACATGTCACCCCTATACATGTACATAAGGAGGGGACATCCAGTCTCCATAACATTATGTGCAGGCAGACATTCTTGCCCACCCCTGATGTCCCTGATACCCTCAGAGAATGGGTGTGGCACAGTCTGGCTCTCATTCCAAAGCCCCTGACAGCCCCAGGCTCCCATGATCACATGCTTTTCTGAAGTCCCTACAACATGAAAACTCTCATGTTGTCCTCTTTCTTCTGATCCTGTTTACCTGGGCTACCTCTACTCTAAAATGTCCCTGCATGCAAAACAACATTCAGAACCTTTCCCAATTTCCTTAGGAATCCACACATAAATAAATTTCATGGTTTTACTTAAGACTCTGAGTGTGTGTCCTCGGTGGAGGAGGGAGGGGTCTTATCTGCCAACCTTTTCATTGGCTATAATCCCAGTCTCCCATTCTCTCCCAACTTTCTCCTCCCTCATTGTGAAACTACTTTCTTCCAGCTACACCCAGAATCATCAAGGTGTATTCTTTGGTGAGCAAAGTATTCCTCTTTGTCCAAATGAAATGTCTTGCCTAAATAAAAGAGATGATGTCTATCAGGCATGGCTAGTACTACACAATATATAAAACATACAATACAAAGATCAACTTTACTGGTACTATTTGGAAACCAACAGCTAATTTTCCAGAAAAAAAAAAGTTCTCAATTCTCATCTGTTCTTTTCATTATAATTGCTAATATTTATCAATTGTACACATTAATGGATTTCGCTGTGACATTTCCATACATACACATAAGGTAGTTTAATCATGGCCACATTCCCTTTTACCCTCTCATGTCCTTCTCTTTCTCCCTTATTCCACTGGTTCCTTACCGCTTCCCTAATAGTCCCTCTTCTACTTTCAGGTCTTTTTTTTTTTAAGTTTCTTCATATGAAAGAAAACATACGTGTACTTGTCTTAGTGCGCCTGGTTTATTTTGCTTAAAATGATGTCCTCTAGGTCCATCCATTTTCCTGCAAATGACATAATTTCATCCTTCTTTATGACTAAATAATCTCCATTGTGTATATATACCATATTTTCTTTATCCATACACCTGTTGACAGATATCTAGGCTGATTGCATATCTTGGCTATTGTGAATAGTGCCGAAGTGATATGGGCATGCAGGTATCTCTTTTGTATGATGATTTCATTTTCTTAGGATATATGCCCAGGAGTGGAATAGCAAGATCATAAGGATGTTCTACTTTTAATTTTATAAGGAATCTCCATGCTGTTTTCCATAGTGCCTATACTAATTTACATGCCCACAAATAGCATATCTTTTTATCATAAGTATATCTTTTCTTCCTCATCCTTGACAGCATTTTTAAAATAGCATTCTGACTGGTATGAGATGGATTCTCAGTGTACTTTTGATTTGCATTCTTCTGATAGCTAAAAATACTGAGCATTTTTCACATATACTGGCTATTTGTATCTCTTTTGAGAAGTGGCTGTTCAGATCATTTTTTGATTGAACTGCTTGGTTTGAAATGTTAAGTTTTTCAGTTCTTTATATATTCTAGCTATTAATCTTCTCTCAGATGAATATAGCAAAGATTTTCTCTTATTCTATAGATTGTTTATTCGCCCTATTTATTGTTTCTTTGCTGTTTTGCCTTTTAATTTGATACAATCCCATTAGTCAATTTTTGCTATTATTTCCTGTGCTATTGGAGTCCTGTTCAGAAAATCATTGCCTGTGCCAACATCTTGAAGTGTTTCACCTGTTTTCTTCAAGTAGTTTCAAAGTTACAGGTTTTACATTGAGGTCTTTGATTCCATTTTGAGTTGATTTTTGTTCAGGTTAAGACAGAGGTCTGGTTTCAATTTTCTACATGTGGTTAACCAGTTTTTCCAGCACTGTGTGTTGAAGAAGCTCTTTACTCCAGCATGTATTTTTGGCATTTTCATTGAGAATCAGTTGGCTGTAGATGTGTGGGTCTACTTCTGTACCCTCTATACTAGTCCCTTAATCTGTGTGTCTGTTTTTATAACAATATCATTCCTTTTTTGTTACAATGGCTCTGTAATATATTTTGAAATTAGGTATTGTGATGCCTTTGGCATTGAGCTTTTTACTCAGAATTTTTTTTGGCTATTCTGGGTCTCTTAAGGACTGTTTTTTTTTTTTTTTTTTTGTTCTATGGGGAATGATATTGGTATTTTGATGTGGATTGCATTGAATCCGTAGAACATTTTTGGTAGTATGGCCAATTTTTTAAAATTTTTTCATTTGCTCTTATTAGTTATACATAATAGAATGTATTTTAACATATTATAAATATATGATATGGAGTATAACTTTTCATCTTCTGGTTATACGTGATGTAGAATTACATTGGTAGTGTAATCATATATGCACATAGGATAGTAAAGTCTGATTCATTCTTTTTCCTGTTCCCATCCCCCTCCCTTCCCTTCATTCCCCTTTCTCTAAGTACTCTTATTCTTTCCTAACCACCCTCTCTCATTGTGAATCAGCATCTGCATATCGAAGAAAACATTCAGACTTTGGTTTTGGGGGGATTAGCTTATTTCACTTAGGATGATATTCTCCAGTTCCATCCATTTACCAGCAATTGCCATAATTTCATTCTTTTTTATGGCTAATATTCCATTGTGTATATAGATCATATTTTCTTCATTCATTCCTTTGTTGAAGGGCACCTAAATTGGTTCCATAGTTTATCTATTGTCAATTGAGCTATTATAAACATTGATGTGGCTATGTCACTATATTACCCTGATTTTAAGTCCTTTGGGTATAAACTGAGGAGTATGATAACTGGCTAAATGGTGGTTCCATTCCAAGTTTTCTGAGGAATCTCCATACTGCTTCTATAGTGATTGCACTAATTTACAGTCCTACCAGAAATGTAGGATACATCCTTGCCAACATTTATTGTTATTTGTATTCTTGAAAATTGCCATTCTGACTGAAGTGAAATGAAATCTCAGTGTAGTTTTAACTTTCATTTCTCTAACTGCTAGTGATGTTGAACATTTTTTCATATATTTGTTGACCATTTGCATTTTTTTTCTGTGAAGTACCTATTTAGTTCCTCTGCCCATTTATTGACTGGGTTATTTTTTTTTGGGGGGGTGGGAGGAGTTTTTGAGTTCTTTATATCCTGGAGATTAATGCTCTATCTGAGGTGCAGGTGGCAAAGATTTTCTCCCATTTTTGTAGGCTCTTTCTTCACATTCTTGATTGTTTCTCTTGCTGTGAAGAAGCTTTTTAGTTTTATTTCATCCCATTTATTGATTTCTTGATTTTACTTTTTGCACTTTACGAGTCTTATTAAGGAAATCAGTCCCCAAGTCAATACATGAAGATTTGGGCCTACTTTTTCTTCTATTAGGCATAGGGTCTCTGTTCTAGTGCCTAAGTCTTTGACCCACTTTGAGTTGAGTTTTGTGCAGGGTGAGAGATAGGAGTTTAATTTCATTTTGCTACATATGGATCCATTTTTCCCAGCACCATTTGTTGGAGAGGCTATCTTTTCTCCAGTGTAAGGTTTTGGTGCCTTTGTCTAGTATAAGATAACTGTATTTATGTGGGTTTGTCTCTGTTTCTTCTGTTCTGTATCACTGGTCTACATGTCTGTTTGGGTGCTAATACTGTGCCATTTTTGTTACTACAGCTCTGTAGTATTGTGATAGCTGGTATTGTGATGCCTCCTGCCTCACTTTTCTTGCTGAGGGTTGCTTTGGCTATTCTGGGTCTCTTATTTTTCCAAATGAATTTCATAACTGTTTTTTCTATTTCCATGAAGAATGTCATTGGGATTTTAGTAGGAATTGCATTAAATCTGTATAGCACTTTTGATTGATAGTGTGGCTTTTTTTTAGTTGTAGAGGGACACAATACCTTTATTTTGTTTATTTATTTTTATGTGGTGCTGAGGATCAAACCCAGTGCTTCACACGTGTGAGGCAATCAATTTACTGATGAGCCACAACCCCAGCCCCATGGTGGCCTTTTTGATAATGTTAATTTTGCCTATCTAAGAGCATGGGAGGTCTTTCCATCTTACAATGTCTTCTTCAGTTTCTTTCCTTAGTGTCCTGCAGTTTTCACTGTAGAGGCCTTGCATCTCTTCTGTTAGATTGATTTAAAAAAAAAAAAAATTTTTTTTGAGGCAACTGTGAATTGAGTATTTTTCCTAACATCTCTTTCAGTAGATTCATCACTGATGTATAGGAATGCAATTTATTTATGGGAGTTAGTTTTATATCCTGCTACTTTGCTGAAAGTATGGCCAATTTAATGATGTTAAGTCTTTCAATCCATGAACATGAGAGGTCTTTCTATCTTCTAGCATCTTCTTCAATTCTTTTCTTCAATGTTTTGCAGTTTTTATTGTAGAGTACTTCTTGGTTAAATTAATTTCTAAGTGTTTTAAATATTTTAAGGCCATTGTGAATGGGACTGTTTTCTTGATTTATTTCTCAGTGACTTCATTGTTAGTGTACAGAAAAACTACTGATTTTTTAATTCTTTGTCCAGCATCCTCCATTTCAATAAATTTTAAATTAGTCACTAGAGTTATAAACTTTAAGAGGTAATCATGTTGCCATGTTTGTTCATATTTCTTGTATTTCTATATTGAATATTAGTATATGCATACTTATTGGGATATGCATCTCTTCCACTTATTAAAGTATAAGGGCCTTCTTAGTAGACAACTTTCTCTTGACCATGTGCCCTGGGATATCAAGTGGTTAATTGTGTCATATTTATTTAATCCCAATTGAACTTAATATGGTAACTTCCCTGTGGTTTCTTTGGTTGTAATTAGAGGACTTAGACAGAAGGCATACTGGGACTAGCAATGACTGGGGGTTTTATTTCCCCCCTTTTATTTAACAATGACAACAACAAAAGCAGATAAAGAAATAAAGTAAAACAAACAAAAAAAAAACAAAACAAAAATACAGTAACAATCACAACACCATCACCAACAGAAAAATGGGTGAAAATAATATAGAAAAAGTAAAATGTTTAAAAATAATAAGAACAAAATTAGTTTGAAAACTAAAAGAAAGGAAAAAAAGAACACTTTTAATTAAAGAGAAAAAAGAAGAAAAGGGGAAAGCAAGAGAAAAGTGAAAAAGGAGGAAAATTTAATAATGAAATATTAAAAGAGAAAAATATATATGCAAACAAAAATCAGCAATAACCAAAAAAGCATTAGTAAAAAGTAAATATTTCCTCTCGAGCAAGATGCTCAATTATGCAAAAAAGAGCGAATGACTGCAACCTATTCCCCTTCAGAGCTTTGTTCCATGTCTTCTCAGGCTGTTCCCCCTTGAAAAGAGCAAAAACTGGGAGTTTTTCACTCCCTTCTTCTTCCCTTTGTTTTGATAGGCAGGTGCAGGAGTATTTTGTGACCAAAGTCAATTGGAATTTCTCTCCACTGCCATTCATTCCAAAATAAGCTGGAGCAGAACTCAGAGCTCCCATGCAAAGATTTACTCCAGATTTACTTGGGCTGTGCCCTCCAACAGTGGGAAGAGGTTATGCAGTTGCAACTATGTGTGCTGGGGTGGGCGCAGTGGCAGGCTCCACTAAATCCACCACCCATGACTCTGGTATTCCAAGACTTCACTCCCACATGACTGCTTGTTCCCTCCAGACTCCTGCCGCTGGCTTTCTGAAAGGTTGGGTTTAATTTAAGGAGGAAGGATCTTCTATTCTCTTACACATCATATTGTAGTTTCCCACCACTTAGGATTCTCAGTGAGTCTCTCTCAGAGGCTCTCGCCCAGGGCCAAACTGACTCAAGGCAGCTGTCTGCAAGCCAGTGTAATATTATTGTTGCTGGTACGCAAGACAAGAAAACACAACCAGAGCAATAAATTTAGTTAAGATCTTCTCGTGATGGCTCCCTATTACAGAATATGCTGAGAATTATGAAGAACTTCTCCAGAGCCAGTTTGCTATACACATCTCAGGTCTATTGTTTCACCCTTTATTTCACAATCATATGTTTCTGGGTTTCTCCAAATCTCTGTCCACTATCAAACTTCAGTGTTTTCCCACAGTCACCCACCTTGATATACAGCTGCTCTCCAGTTGTTTTAAATCTACTTCACAGAGAAGCAGGCAAGTGCTGAGTGCATGCAATCTGCCATCTTAAATTGACAATATAGTTTCCCTCCACAAATTCACTGTAAATATCATGAGGCCTGCCTAAGATAATGATTCATATTCAACTTGAGCCCACAAAGTTCTCAGTAAACTCATGCTGTCCAACCTCCTCCACCAGCTTCCAGACATATATGCACAGAGGAATTGTCCTGTTCTCTGATGCCCAGCTACTCAGTATTCTATTATTTTTAATAAATAATATTTGTTTAATATGTCTTTAATTTTCTTTTTTTCACATCCTACAAATTTTCATATGTATCAATTCTCAAACGAGAAAGAACAATTTGTCAGACCATTCTGCCTAGTTTCATAGTTATATGTGTTAAAAAAAAAAAAACAGAGCTTGCTGAAGCTGAAAGCTTAACTGATTCTGATGAATAAATTCAGACAAGGGTTGGGGACAGCATTCCAGATCAGGGGACCTACTTATTCAAAGGAGGTAAATGTTGCAGGGACTGCACATTGTTCAGGAGGTAGTAATTACATAACTCAGCCAGAGCTCATGCTTTATGCTGGGGGATATAGGTGATGAAAGAGAATATATTAATGACACCCACAGAGAGATGTACTCAAGATCCTCTTGTGTGAGTTCCTGAGAAATAGTTAAGAAAAAGACAAAAAAGAAAGTCATATCCTGCTCTATTATCTGTTTTTTTTTTTGCATGAATATGTAACACGCATGGTTTCACTTCTATCTTTATTCAGCTTGGTTGAAAGAAGGGAGACACTAAAATGAAACAGAACAAATAAAATAATCATATTTTCGATGATTATACTGAAATCTAAAAAGAATGGAGAATTTCTTTAATTGAGCCATAAAAGACATATATTTGGTTAAATAAAACAGCTACTTTTCAGATTGCTGTGGTATCTGCTAAAGGGATATAGAGTAACCTATTTATATAGAATATAACTAAAATATTTTAATATTTTATTGCTATAAAATATTTCCTTCAAAATGAATTTTAAAAAATGCTTCAAGAAGGCAAGCAGTCTCGTAATTGAATGTGTTTGATCTTATGCAATTGTTCTTTTAATCTCTGAAAATGCTTTCTTACGATTTTACTTTAAAGTAATAAAATATTATTTCAATATATTAACCCATACAGTTAAATGAGTGTTCCTTCTTCATGGTAGATACCTTGAGAGGGCATATACTTAATTCAGGATGTAGCCTTTGCTTCAAGCAATTATTTTATTAAAAATTAAAATCTATGCAGATAGAATTATAGAAAAACAATATCAAATAATAAAGACATAAAAAGAAAAGTAAAATTCAACCAACATCACAAAATTCAGAGATACTACTATTAATCTTTTTAACAAACATCTTTCCAGCCATTTATTTATGCACATATAAACAAAAAAAATTATAAAAAGCCATCATACTATATATGCAATTCCATAACCACTTTTTTACTTCACACTGTATCATAGACATTATTCAAAACAGATTTTAAGCCACATCACGGTCCTTCATTGAATTTAATTTTTTCCCATTTTTCATTGTTATAAACAACTCTGCAACAAACTAACTATCTTTTCAGAATACTATTTTGAAAGTGTCTTCTAGGATTAACACATATACATCCTCAGTTTTAGGAAACTATACTTCCCTGAGTAGCTCTTCCCTTAGAAATATTCACACCTATGAAAGTCAGGTCTAGTTAATAGCAGTACCCCTTTTTCTGGCCACACCTGGCTGTGACTGATGGAAGAAATTTTTTGTAAATCACTTGGAGTTCTATCCATCATATGTGTCTTTGGAGGCAGTACAATAGAGAAAAAAGAGCATAGTCTTTGAGTCAGGCAGACTATTTCTATAAGTAAATTTTTTTAGAAGTATAGCATAAATACAGAAGAATGCATCCATAAAGATATACATGTGTCTTTATATATATTTATATATAAAGTAATATATATATATACATATTATTTAAAGTAAAATCAGAGATAAAAAGAACAATTGAATAAGATCAAACACATTCAATTACCAGATTGCTTGGTTTCTCTAAGCATTTTTAAAAAATTCATTTTGAAAGAAATAGTTTATAGTATCAAAATAGTAATATTTTTTTTCACAAAATAGAACGAATAACCAAAGTTGGTATCATTCTTTTCCTTTAAAACTGCTTTTCTATTCACTATGTAATCTCAGACAAATCAGTTCTCAGAGCCTATGAAATGTCATAATAATATTTTTTACAGGGGTACTGAGCAAATCAAAACAGAGTATCTGGTATACAGGAAAGAAATACTAGTTTCCTCCTTATCTCTCCCCACACTGGAGAGCTCATCTTGGTCACTTCCCAACCAGTACCTCCTCTCCTCATCCCAGCACCACCAAAAGCCTGGAACACACTGTCCCCTAGACTGCTTATATTATAAACTTCTCCACTATAAAGTATGTGCTTAATAATGCTGTAGAAAAATACAATCACGTCCAGGGTTCTAATTTAGAACCACAGAATATTAACTATGAAGAGAGAGAACCTTATCTCCATTAAGGAAAGCAGTTGTTAGAATGATTCACAAGTTTGGTTCTGCTATACTTGCTACGTATATTAAAAATACAATGAAATGCAAAACTCCAATTGTTCTCACCAGAGCACCCACACACGCCAGGTGCAGAGTCAGTCAGCAGCTCAACGCGTGTTATATCCTCAACCCATAAAATTCTATTTTTATTCAAAATGCTAAAATGAAGGATTGTGGATCTCACTGATTGAAATGGGATTTATTTTTTGCCATTGCTGCTAAAGCTGTGCAGGTGTTGAGCATGGTATCCAGGGGTCCAAATAAGAGTCATAACACCCAATACTTCAACATGTCTGTGAGGTCTCAATCAACACTCAGGGACCACTTCACAAAGACAGATTTTAATAACATGGTGAAAAAAAAAACTGCTGACAAATGCTAATAATCACAAAAGCAAATAGCACAAAATATATTTTAAAAAACAGCTGTTGTTTATCTATAAGCCAGGATTTCTATTGTATACCTTTTTTTACATGTATGATCTTATTTTCTTCCACAGAACATCTTCATGGCACTTTTGTTATCCCTGTTTTGAAGATGAAGAAACTGAGGCTTAGAGAGACAGAATAAAATAGCCTTTGCTGGGGCTGGGGTGATGGCTCAGTGTGGGAGCACTTGCCTAGCACACATGAGGCACTGGGTTCGATTCTCAGTACCACATGTAAATAAATAAAATAAAAGTCCATTGAAAACTAAAAAATATATTTTTAAAAAAATAACCTTTGCTTCCACTGATGTTTCCATGCAAAGCATTATGCTTTTTCCCTGATGTCTACAGTGATTTTACTAATCAATCTTTTTTGGGTGGGAGAATGGCTTCATATTTTAAGAATGGGGGAAAAATTTTTTAACCAAGAGACTTCCCTCATGAAAATTTCTGCTGCTAGAATTTGTCATTATTTTGTTTATAATTTGCAGGTAATTAACAATGGAATAAACAATATGAAGGCAGAGAAATGTTATTGAAATGATTGCTACTGTTCTTGTCCATAATAATTTTTTTTTATTTCTCTGAATGCTTCTCATTTCAAAACTGAAACAGAAGCATCTCAGTGTAACTACTACTCAATCTGAAGCCAAGAGCAGTGGTGGAAATTTCATATGGGAATTTTAATAATCCCTTTCTCTCCAAAGCCAATTATTATTATTTTTTTCCTGCCTGGAACCAGCCCACCTCATTTGACTTCCAGCCATGAGCTTGGAGGCTGGTTGGAAAGCTGTAATGAGCAGAGGCTGCCAGCATGTCAGGTTCCATTGTGTTTGTGTGCTTGCCCATCAGGGTGATAAAACAGGGATTAGCTTCATCCCTATCACTACAAATAAATGCGATTTTATGACAGCACCAGAGCTTTAGTCATTTATTAAAAAGGAAGAGAAGAGATGTAAAGGTGGCTATTCAACCATTATCAAGAAAATCTGCTTGCTCCCTGGGGTCAGAAGTTGATTTTAATTTTATATTATCTAGGTTATTGTGAGATAAAAAGGCCTTATTAATGTAAACATCAATCCAAGGAGAAGCCATTTCACCTCATTGTACTTTAGAGGGCATTACATAAATGGTTTTCTCCAACCAAACCTAATTCACTTAGTTAGGAAAAAAAAAAAAAACAGAAAATACAAGATTGGGAAACTATAGAATAACGATGCACTTAAAATTCAAATGAACCAATTATTCAATTAGCTGGAGATTATCTGGACTTTAGATAATGTGACAGTCCAAAGACATCTGGAATAGACCCCCCCCCCCAACTTAGCCTCCACACACAAACACACATACACACACATACACACACACAGAGGCTTTGACCAGTAGTCCTTGAGATTTGTGAATATTATGAGTTTAAGAGTTTAAATCAATTAGTATGTGCACTTTTCAGCCCCAAGTTTCTACAAAACAGGAAACATCGTATTTGCAGAAGGCAGGTCAGAGAACTAGCTGTTTCTTCCCAGAACCTTCGACCTGCGCAACGTGACTGAACAGTGTCTGGGAAGACAGTTTGGGAAGGGCTTCCTGTTTGTCTTCATTTATTAGACTCTTCCCCTCTTTCCCAATACATAGATGAAACATCATAAATGCCATACAATATGCTCTCTGATTTGCCAAAATGTTTTTATGTTTGTTTTCCATCTGAGGTCATGTCTTAATATATATAGATATTGTTCCCAAAGATGCAGAATTATTTCTCTCCCTCAGAGACAATTATTTTTCATAATGCCACAGTATATTGAGAAAGAAAGTAGATTTCAAACTGCTAGAACAATGTTGACTATGCCCCCCTATGAATTATCTTAACCCTCCAGTTTTGTTTATTAAGTCTGAACTTAAAAATCGAATCCCAAACACAACCCTGCATTTGTGCAGGCCATTTGGAAGTCAATTTTTATCTCCTCCCACAACACTCCTCTTGCAAATGTTGCACTGGTAAGAAGAACAGCCTGCTCATCTCGGTTTCTTTGGTGAAGAGCTGCTGCCCAAATGTCGATGAATAGGTTCTGAGCAGCCAGTCTCCCATCCTATTCCCTGAAAAGGTTACAGAAATGGGGCTGGAGTCTGAGGCACTGGAGAGAGATGTTCCAGGTCCAGCAAGCCACCAGAGGGCATTCCCTTCTAGGATACATGCTGTTCTTTTCTCTTTCCTCTGAACTTATCTTACCCTTTCCCAAGAGAGAAAGGCAACTCCAGAAATAATCCTTCATCTGAAAGACACTTAAGTGGGAAAGGCAAAGGATGCAGAGACTACGAGACTGTGAAGTTTACCGTCTATGACATGTTCTGTACCAAACACCTACTTTCTACCCCAGCCAGCTGCCCTCCCAACAGCCTGTCTCCAGTAATGGCAGTCATCACCATTGGAAATGCTGGATTTCTCCTAATCTTTGCTCTTTCCATAGAATCCGTCAGTGCTCTGACCCTTCCTTCTCTGAAGCATCTCTCTTTCCCTTCTACTCCTGTCACAACCAGCCTAGTCAAAGCTCTCCTCAGCTCACAAGTACATTACTGGAATGGATTGTATTAAAGGGGGTGAAATGAGGAAAACAGAAACCACTCCATGTGTTTAAAAATGAGAGAGAGAATTTAATACAGGGAATTAGATAAGCAGGTGTTGGAAGAGCTGAGATGCCAAAAGAGAACCGTGAGGCAGCCCAGAGATTAGCAACAGCCACTACCACTTGTAGGCTGGAGGCACAAGGAGAGGAAGAAGTATTACCAGCACTCCAGGTCATGGAAGAAGCTGGAGTCACAGCAGGCCTGTCTTGCACAAGCTGGAACCACAAAACAAACACAGCTGCTGCACTCTCCTATGTCCCACCAGTGGCTCACATGGGTTAGATCCAGCTGGAAAGCTGAGTTAGGAAATCAGCCTGGAGGGGCTGAGCCCTCAGCCACACACACAAGGGGCATGGAGACAAGGAACAGATCTGATAGTAAAATGTCCAACAACCAGCTCCTAAGCAGAATACACTCTTATGCATAGTTCTCATAAGGGGTCACTGACAATTCCTATTTTACATAGTAGGAAATTCAGGCCAAGGAGAGAAGTACCAGTCAAGTGGTATGGTCAAGGCTTGACACCCTATTTCTTTTCCAAGCTTCCATTGCCTTCTCTCTCACATGTGTACTCCCTCTCTCACTGATTATATATCTGATCAATGTTTTCCTTTATTGTTGTATTTAGCCCCCCTAAATCTACAATGATTCTCCTTCTCTTAAATGAAGTTTGTTAGTTTGCAGGGTTTTTTATTTTCCTTGTGCCATATTGCTAGAAATTTGGCCATTTTATTGACTTTTTAAAAAACTCAAGTTTTCAAAATGTGATTTTATTCATGTTTTTGTTCTCAAATATATATCTTATATTTAGTATTTCCTTGAACTTTATTACTAAAGGGGTTTCTGTGGGTTTTTTCCAGCTTCTTAATATGAGTTATGTATTTTAAATGCTTCTAGTTATATATTTTCTATGTTTTCTAGTAAGCATATTTAGAGCTATTTATCAGTTTACAAATATTTCTTTAGAATTTTCTCACAAATATATAAACAGTATTCCACTGACAATTACTTCTATCTATAGATATCTTTAAAGATATTCTCTTCAGCAAAACTTGAGCAATGTTATAAAATCAGACATGATTTTGAGCTATTCTTTAGTTTTTTGTCTCCTTTTTATCTTATTTTTTTGTTTGTTTGTTTTTTGTGGTGCTGGGGATTGAACCCAGGGCCTTGTGCATACAAGGCAAGCACTGTACCAACTGAGCTATATGCCCAGCCCTCCTTTTTATTTTGTATTGGTATATATTAATTATATAGGACATTGGGTTTTATTATGGCATGTTCATACATGCATATAACACAATTTGATTATTTTAACTCCCCAGTTTCTCTCCTTGTTTTCCTTTCTTCCCTCGCGATGACATCCTTCCTCTACCCTAATATTTTTTTTTCTTTTCAAGACATCCCCTCCCCACTTTTCCCTCTAACTTTCACACATGAGAGAAAATATGAAAACACTTGTTCTTTCTGAGTCTGTCTTATTTCTCTTAACATAACACTCTCTGTTTCCATCCATTTTCTTGCAAACAACATAAGTCCATTATTCTTCATAGTTAATAATAAACTCATTGTATGTGTAAATTTTCTTTATCTATTCATCCATTAACAGACACTTAGGTGGATTCCATAACCTGGCTATTATGAATTGTGCTGCTATGAACATGGAAATGCATATATGTCTGAAGTATGTTGTCTTTGATTATTTTAAATAAACACCAAGGAGTGGATCATATGGTTATTTACATCCTTTGTTTTTTGAGCAACCTCTATAGTAACTTCCATAGTGGCTGTCCTAATTTACAATCCCACCAACAATGTATAAGTTTTCCTTTCCCCCACCCTACATCCTCACTAGCCCTGATTCTTGTTTATATTCTTGATGATTACCATTATAACTAAAGTGGGACAGAATCTCAGTGTAGTTTTGATTTGCGTTTTCCTGATGGCTAAAGATATTGAACATTTTTTCATATAATTGTTGGCCATTTGTATTCCTTCTTGTGAGAAGTGTCTATTTCATTTGCCTATTTACTGAGTGGGTAACTTGCTTTCTTGATGTTGAGTTTTAAAATTTTTTATGTAGTCTGGATATTAATCCCCTGTCAGATGAGTAGCTAGCAAAAATCTCTCCCATTCTTTAGGCTTTCTCATCAGACTCTTGTTTCCTTGGCTGTGCATATTTTTAAATTTAATGTTGTCCCACTTATTGATTCTCAGTATTATTTCCTGAGCTACAGTCGTCCTATTCAGGAAGTCATTGCCTGTGCCTACCTGCTGAAGTGTTTCCCCTATATTTTCATGTGGCATTTGCAAAGTTTTTGGTCTTATACCTAGTTCTTTGATCCATTTTGAGTTGACTTTCATGCAAGGTGAGAGACAGAGATAGAGATCTAGTTTTATTCTTCTGCATGTGAATATCCGATTTTGCCTGTGCTGTTTGTTTAAAAGGCTATCTTTTCTCCAACTTGTGTTTTTAGAATCTTTGTCAAGAACTGAATAACACTGTGTGGGTTTATCTCTGTGTCTTATGTTCTATTCCATTGGTCTATGGGCCTGCTTTTATGAAGTACCATCTTTTTTTAACTTACTATAGTTCTGTAGTATCATTTGAAATTAGGTGTTGTGATACCTCCAACATTGCTGCTTTTGGTCAGTATTGCTGTGGCAATCCTAGATCTTTTGCTCTTCCATATGAATTATAGGATTGTCTTTGCCTTCTCTTCCATATTTATACCCTCATGGGATGAAATATTTGATTACTTCTCAATCACATGTGGAGACTAAACCTGTAATCTCAAGGCTCCAATTTTTTCCCAAAGGAGTAAAGGTGAAGGACCTCTCCTCGGAATGTTGAAGAGATGCTTGAGCTAGTCAGTCCCTTATTCCCTCCCAGGGCAAGGCTCAGAACATGAAGGATTCGTCAGCAGAGTATGGCTTATTTTGAATAGGTAATACTTCTGAAGTGAGGCTGTAGGAGATACAAGAAAGGCCACACATTTTAAAATATTACTTCATATTTCCATTTCCTTGTTAATTCAACAAATATTTATCAAAAGCCAAAATGCATATATTTAATGATATCCTATAAGGGAGGCTTAATTAGAGTCTGTGTATGTATGAATTTTTGGTTGTTTTGTTTTGTTTTCAGAACTGGGGATTAAACCCAGGACCTTGAACATGCTAGGCAAGTGCTCTACTACTGAGCTATTTCCATCCTTACAATATTTTTTTATGTTCATCAAAAGGAATATAGTATAATGAATTATAAAAGTATGGGGAAAGTGAACTGGTTGGTGCTAAAATTTCACTTGCAAATTTTTATGACTATTAGCATAATGCAGTGGTTTTTCCATTTTTTTTTTCAACATGAAGTCATAAAGGCAGGGTAGAGAAAACTCATATCACTGAGGCTGGCACACTGCCAGGGACCACCAAAGTCTCACTTCAATATAAATCTTAATTTTAAAATGCATATATGTTACATTATGCTACACAATAATTTTACATGTATTTTAATATGAAAATAGTGAGATTGCTTATGAAAGAAGTTATTTTCTAGAATACAATATCATGATAACATTCCTAATTTGGAGAAGCCCGGGCATAAAGTTTGTCATCCCTGTTAAAATGTAAAGTACCCTGGAGAAGGAGTTTCTTCAAGTTGTTCTAAGGTGGGGATTTTTCTGCTTCTTTGTTGTTGCTGTTAGTTTATTTTCTTGAGATGAATGCAGGCAAGAGTGGTTTTAGAACTGGGGATGTGGGGAGATGCTATCACCAACAAATGAAAACTGTATGAAGCAGAGGGCTTGGAGCCCCCAAACAACCTTATTTTATTCTTGTGGAAAGGCTTGGGCAGAGGATTTGGGGTGTAAAACACACAGACCATTCCTTATGAGGCACTTGGAGGCTCAAAAGTTATTAAATATTTTTTAAAGTGCAAACAAGAATATGAAGTCAGAAATTTCATTACTTCTATTTTTTTAATTATATAAGGGTGACATCAATAAACCACAGACTTATGTTTACTAAAATCATTAAAATTTCAAACTATAAGATATTAATATTAGAGGAAGCTAGGAAGGAGGTATACAGAAACTATATATGCTGCCTTCACAGATTTTCATTACTCTAAAACTATAACAAAATGAAGATTTTATTTTAAGAGATCCATTGCATCTTTCATGTCCCACAACCCCCTAGAATGTTTTTTCATCAAAATAGAAAACCCCTGTTTTTTTCCCCTATCATTAGCCATTTTTAATTCCCTCTTCTAATGACTTTGTTCTCATCATCATTTTCTTGTCATCTCTGACCCTTTAATTTCATTTCATTTTGTGTTCAAGCCAGGAAAATCTAGCAATTTGAACTTAAAAGAAACAGAACTGAGTCAGCTTAATTTACATTTTCTACAATGTGGTTGTACAATGTTAAAATAATTATACTGTGTAGCATTTTCAAATATGACTATTTGTGGAAAACCAATTTCAGAACATCAAAAACAGCTCACAAAGGTGTTGACTGGGCAACAAACTGCTTAATCCAGGATCACAGAAACCGCTAAAGAGTTTCCAGATGTTCTTTAGCATATAAGAGAAAATATAGAAAAAAAATTTTAGGAAAGAAGAGGCAAAGGAGAGAAGAACTGTATTAGAGGACAGGGACATTTTTCAGGACAAAGGTAGAAAGAATAATTTTTAACTCCAAATAATGTCAGTATTCAGTCAAACTGGCCAACTGAATAATGTCAGGTATACCTTAGTCTTAATAGTATCATCTAAGTCAAAGGAGTGTTGTAAGACATATTTTAAAACTTGCCCCTGTTGTACATCAGACCAAACATTGTTTTAGCATTCAGCTTTGAATTGCAAGCATTCTAGTAAATACTTTCTTTTTAAATTATTTTATTTTGTTTTTAATTGGCATAATAATTACACATGTGCATAGAGTATAGTGTGATGTTTCAATACATGTATATGTTAATAATTAAAATAGGATAGTTAGTATACCTATCACCTCATACAACTATATACTTATTATTTCTTTGTGTTGATAATGTTAAAAATTCTCTCTTCTAGCTACTGTAATTTATTCAATATAATGCACAGTCATTACCCTGTGCAATAGAACATCAGAATTTACTTTTATTTAGCTATAGCTTTTATACCTACTGACCAGTTTCTTCCTACCCCCTTTTCTTTTTATTATTTCCAAGGTTTCCAAAATGATAACTTTTCTACTTTTATTTTATATACTCAAACAGAAGACAACCTTGTTCCTTCTTTTTCTTTCTCCTCTGCAGTTGTCCCCTTCCCCTAACACACACCTCATTGAGACATCAGAGGAGCAAAGGACCCTCAACATCCACATATTAATTATGCTATCAGATACTTAAAAGTTTTTTTTTTTTTGAGAAAATTATTTTTCCCCAAGTCTGTTATTTCTTTCAAATCTTATTGACCATTGTCTCATATAGTTAACAACCACCATGGGAAAAAAAAAAAAGAAAAAAAAAAAAAACGTTGGCAGACAGATGTCCTGAATATTAAGCCAAAGCCATTTCTATGCCCCTAAACCGGCAAGTGTGAGTTTAGAACTTTTTCTGCATCACACTTGAGTGCTCCAGGGAGCCAACTTTCAACTCACAAAGCCTCACCTCTCCATCCTCGCCTGCCAGCTTATCCTGCAGAGGCCCATGCTCCACTTGAGAGCTGGGACATTTGCCCTTGCCAAAGCCTCTCACAGCTTTCACACAAGCTCTTCCAGGATGCAGTGACACTGGGTGATGGATGTGCCCAACTCTTCATATTTACCAGTCTTTGGGTTATAAAAAAAAAAAAAAATCAGGCTCCCTTGGCATCCTCTCTCTCTTTTCTGCAGAATCGTTCTGCCTCCCAATCCATCATTACTGGCGAGTCCCACCCAGTTTTATTGTTCAATAGAAGGTGCCATCTATTAACACTATTGAAGTAAGGGACAGTGTGACCACCACAAAGTAGTAAGCTGGGGCTGCCAAGTTTCACTCAAAAGGCATGAAAGATGCTATTATTTAGAGAAATCCTAATGAGCTGGAGATTTCTGGACCTATAGGCACCTGCTGCTTATGCAGCCTCTGCCAGCTTCACTGCCATTCCCTGTGGTCTGGACACCCACTTAGGAGAATTTAGTAAATATCCTCTGCCATTCACTTTTATTAAAAAGCAACACTCATTAGGAAAGTCCATTTGGGAAAGTGAGCAAAAGAGTCTTATATATTTCTTTTCTCCTTCCTGTGTGGCAACCCTCCAAAAGAAAAAGATTCCTCACTAGTTCTACAGTGAAATATCAGGAGGGAATTTTACTTCCTATTTACAAGCTATATTCTACTATAAATGTCTTATAGCAGAAGGCTAAAAAGCTATTAAAGCTGTCTGCTAAGAAGATTTATGCTATTGTACTTTAGTCACTTAAGGTTCCTTCCCTCCAGAAATGTGGTTTGTCATCCGTTACAAGTAGGAACAGATCAAAATTATTCCAGTGATTCCCAAACCAAGTAAATGTGTGAACACTCCTTGACCACTCTATGATATACTTCAGGAAATACTTTGAGCACTAAATACTCAACTCCACAATGGAACCAAATCCCAGACACCAGACAACCAAAATGGTGACCTTGTTTCTGTAGGCTCCATCACCCTCCCACTACCATGGCTCCTCATCCCCTTCCCTTCTTGCCACTAATCTTCTAAACTAGAGGCATAAACCATTTACTTCAGTCACATTCTTCTTCTATACAAACCATGCTCATTGCTGATATGAATGCTTGCATTCCCCTAAAATTCATGTCTTTTGAAACTGAGTTCTTTTGTGTGTGTGTGTGTGTGTGTGTGTGTGTGTGTGGTCCTAGGGATTGAACCCAGAACCTTGTGCATGCAAGGCAAGCACTTTGCCAACTGAGTTAGATCCCCAGCATCCTTGAAACTGAATTCTCAGTGCACTGATATTAATAAATGGGGGGCATCTAGGAGGTGAATGGAGTAGGAGCCTAAGAAAGCTTGTTGCCCTTTTTGTCCAGAGGATATAAGGAAGGTGCTTTCTATAAAGAACAGGCACTCACCAACACCAAACATGCTGGTGCCTTGTTCTTGGACTTCCCAGATTCTAGAACTATGAACAATAAATTTCTGTTGTCTCTACATTCCCCAAACCAAAGTATTTTATTACAGTAGCCCCAAAGGACTAGGACATCATTCAAATTTCAGAATCTTATTTCTCTATGAAGAAAACTTCATGCTTTGCTCAGAAACTGAGATTATATCCACTATTCTCGACAAAGTTTTTCCCAAATAGTCTAAGCCACTGCATTAACCTCTCTTTTTCTTGGATTCTGTGGAATTTTATTGTTGACACAGTGTGACAAAATGGTTCTACTATAAAAGCTTCTTTATCCATCACCAGGCACATGGAAGAGTTATTCCAGGAAAGTAAATACCCTATGCTCTCGTTTTAATCTCCTTGCCCTGTGATAGCCATTTCAATAGAAAGCAGAAGCACACCACTATTTAAAAGTATGATCTAGAGTGTTATAATGCAAGAAAACCAAGATATAAAATAAAACCAAATATAAATGAAATAAAGTACAGCTACATCATCTCATGCCACTTATGGTTGCATGTAAGATCACACCAATTTATGATTGCTTCTGTTGCCCCTTCCAAGTATACACTTTTTCCACATGTCCAGTTGTGTGCCATGTTATATCTATCAGCTGAATTTAGTTCTTGAATATAGAATTCCACTGTTTTTTTTATACCAAGTTCCATGCAGGTCCTATTAAAATATGTTCTTCAGAAACAGTTGTGATATCATCCCCATATACTGGTCAAAGAATTATCTTGAACTAACTGCCTCTTTCCAAGTCCATACTTAGGAAAGCCCAATGCATCATTCTTTCTGACCTCTTCTAGAAGAGCCACCAGATTCCTTTAGAAACCTGGTTAACCTACAGACAACCATATAACAATATAACCAAAGTAAATGCTCCCATTTCCAAGTAAAATTTTTTTAAAATACTAATATGTATAGATTAGGTAGATTTATATCCTAATATTATGTGCTCATACTGCAAATTTTCCCTCTAAAATGGTTGATTTACTCTTTCTTAAAATGAGTTTGATTTCAAATCAATTTACATAAGCCCGAATGTCTAATATGTATAAGATTCCAGCATGTATTATAATCTACCGTCTCAAAACTATAAAAATACACTATTATTTTCGTTTTATAGCTAAGGAAGTGAAATCTCCATACAAATAGATGATCATTCACATTTTAATTTTGAGGACTCTAGCTCTAAACAGATTAAAGTAACTTTCAATTCATGTATGCTTTTGGTACAGAATGTAGGAAGCATTGTTTTGCAACTAGTGTACATATTAACCCTTTATTATAAAATGACATGTATGTCTTATTGGAATAGGTCTCCAATGTAGGGAATAGATTTCTTCCTTTTCTTGTATCTCCCTTAGCATCTTAGTAATTTGATGCCAGATTGACATGTAAACAATAGTACTCTAATTGGGCTTAAAGAATACTATTAAAAAAATGTTTACTACACTAGAAGTTAGCAAACATTTTCAGTAAAGAGCAAGATAATCCATACAATCTCTGTCACAATTATCTAACTCTGCCTTGGTATCATGAAAGCAGCCACAAATAATGCATAAACAAATGAGTGTCTGTGTCCAATAAAACTTTATTTACGAAAACAGACAGCAGGCTGGACCAAGTCTACAAACCATGGTTTGCCAATCTGGACCTTAAACTATGAAAACATCAAAAGAGACAATTAATATACTATCAGTCTACCAGTTACCCTTTTAATTCAAACTCAACAAGCAGTTTTGACTGCTCATTAAATTGAAATTAAAAATGACAAGATATATACAATGAAAATCTCAATCAAATTAAATGGTAGAGCTCACTTCCAAGATTTTTGTGTCCTCTGTACCTTATCTCATCCTTGAGGATTTTATCTTAAAAATAATAATTGCTAAATTCAAATAGGCAATTGTATGGCACTTTTTTTTTCTTTGGTACTGCGTATTGAACTCAAGGGTACTCAACCCTATTTTGTTTTTTATTTAGAGACAGGGTCTCACTGAGTTACTTAGTGCCTTGCTTTTGCTGAGTCTGGCTTTGAACTTGCGATCCTCCTATCTCAGCCTCCCAAGTCATTGGCATTACAGGCATGTGCCATTGCGCAGCTTGTATGCTATTTTTAATGATTCTCGGATGTTTTTATGTTTCAACTGAGTCCAAAGAAATCAATTCCTAAGTAAAAGTCTATTTATTAAAGATTTACATTCCAATTTTTGGCTCATCAATTGATTTCCAGCACTTAAAATTCATTATTCCAAAAAGCATATCCATGAATATCTTCTTTGTTTGCTCCATTCCTTGCTACTTCTCAACTTATATTAAGTGTAAATTAATGTGAAATAATTACTCCTTTCATTGTCAATTTTAAAATGGAAATTCTAGAAAGTAAGACAAACTGGCACATCAAATTATTGCCACAGTTAAAAGAACAGTAAAAATATCCTATGTAATCAAGATTAGGACAACATATCCAAATCACAGTTTAACCTTCCACCTAAAATAATGCAATATGTTTCCTATTATCTAAACTCCTATGATTCATAACCCTCATAAAATGACAATATTAAATAAAACTGAATAAACACTGGAAGATTAGAGCAAATCTGGCTTGAACAGCCAGTTGATTCCTTCTAATGGACATCTGAGTTCCATTAGAAAACATAATGCAGAAACCATATACAAATGTTGAAAAGAAAATAACCTAAAAACATGAAAGGATTAATTATCCAAAATTAATTTCTACATTTTGACCTATAAATAAAGAGTTATAATCAAGGTATATATTTTGGTCAGCTATTTCACTACTGTGACTAAAAGATCTGACCAGAACAATTTTAGGGGAGGAAAAGTTTATTTGGGGGCTCACAGTTACAGACATCTCAATCCATAGACAGCAGGCTCTGTTCCTCAGGATTAAAGGTGAGGCTGAACATTATGGCAGAAGAGTATGGCAGAGGGAAGCAGCTCACATGATGATCAGAAAGCTGAGAGAGAAAGACTCCATTCTCCAGATACAGAATATATACTCTGTAGCCACATCCCCAATGAACCACTTCCTCCAGCCACACCCCACCTGCCTCTAGTCATCTCTCACTTAATCCCATCAAGGACCAGTACAATGATTAGATTAAGGCTATGGCCTAATCATTTCTCCTCCAAACTTTGCATTATCTCACACATGAGCTTTTGGGGGACACTACATCTAAACCATAACAGTATAAAATTAAGATTTTCTATAGTTGGAGTTAATCCTGAAAAGAATATAGTACAAATAATAATAAAGCTAAACCATTCTCATACAATATAACTTGTGTTATAAGATATGCCCTAAAATCATTCCAAATATACATAAATTGTCCCTCTACAAGTTAATATAAACCTTAGTTTCACAGGATTCCTCCTGAGTTGAGAGCAAAGTCCTTTATATAGTTCAATTACAGTGTGGAAGTAACACCAGTTAGGAAATCATGCAACACACCATCTGCCATCTTGTTAAAGTTGTATGCTTTTTTAAAGACATTTTAAAAATTATGATTCAGAGATATCACTAAGAGAAGCCACTGTGAATGGATGACAAGTTTCAACAACATTGTAGGAACCCCAAAGTTGAGTCCATCAAGAATGTAGTTGGTGGACTGGGGTTGTGGCTCAGCACTTGCCTAGCATGTGCGAGGCCCTAGGTTCAATCCTCAGCACCACATATAAATAAATAAATAAATAAATAAATAAATAAATAAATAAAATAAAGGTATGTGCCCAACTAAAACTAAAAATTAAATATTAAAAAAAGGATGTAATTGAATATGTGGGAGGGTAAAATATTGCCATAATTGAAACATTCACAGTCTTTTATTTCATATTTAGCAGGTCTGTCCAAAGTGAGAGAAAACTCACTAAAATCGTCCCTAATTTGTAATCAATAGAAATTGTATTTCTAAGTAAATAATACATCAGTATATTTTGGATATATCATGTAATTTTGCCCAACATTTTTTCTCTTAAAAAAAAAGAGAGAAGAAAAGAAAGTTGGAACAAGAATTAAATCTCTATTTATAACGAGTGTGTGGGCTTCACCCTCTCAAGGTCCTGCTTAACATCTGAGATTTGGATTTGCTCTGCTTGGGCTACCTCCCTCTATCACACCTTCCAAAAACTGTTCTTTGTACTCTGGACGATTTTCCTCTCCCCTTGGACTTTAACCTTTTTCTGGGCACACCAAATTTCTCCTCCTCCGCCTGTTCCCTCTCCAGCAATGCTGTTCTGGATTTCCTTACCTTTGCAACTTCCCATGAAACCTCAGCCTGAATACTAGGTCTCCTCTTTAGTTCCTGGTTCTCTACCTATGGTCCTGCCATAGTCTTGACCATAATGGATTCTTTCTGTTTAACTTAAGATAGGCCTATTGATCTTTGCACAGATGTCTCTTTAACAGACATCCTCAAAGAAACATGCTCCAGATTTAATCTCTCCCAAAGCTCCCTCTCCACATCTCTTCACCCACCAGGCCAGCTCCTAACTCGTGACTTCACCTACAGTGTGGAGATGGACACTGTCAAGTATAATTGTTTCCATGGTCATCCTTGCCTCCAACTTCAGAGGAATAAATAGCCAAACGTACCTAAAATTAAAGTCTTTCTCCAATACACACATTTCCTTGACTTTCTCTGTGTATCTTGATTTTTACCTGAATTATGGAACTTATCATTAACTATTTTTCTCTTAGTTTTCAATCTTTTTTTTCTTCTTTTCTTTTATTTTTTATTTGTTGTAAATTAGTTATACATGACATTAGAATGCACTTTGATACATCATACATAGATGGAATATAATTTCTCATTCTTCTGGTTATATGTGATGTAGAATCCCACTGGTCATATAGTTATATATGTACATAGGGTAATATATCTGATTTGCTCTACTATCCTTCCTACACTATACCCCCTCCCCTCCCTTCACTCCCTTCTACCTAATATAAAGTAACCCTATTCCTCCCTAACCCCTCCATTGTGAATTAGAATCCACATTATCAGAGAAAACATTCAGCTTTTGATTTGGGGGAATTGGCTTATTTCGCTTAGCATGATATTCTCCAGCTCCATCCATTTACCAGCAAATGCCATAATCTCATCCTTCTTTTAAGCTGAGTAATACTCCAATTCAATCTTTTTAAAACCAATTTTTTCTATGTCTACTGAACCTTCAAGAATCAGCCCATCTCAATGCCCAGCTCCTTCAATGAAGGAACTTTCTCCGCCACAATGACTTGCTGGTCCCTTCCCTTTCCACTTATTCTATTCTCTTTTTTGCTGAGTAACTGGTTTGCAAGTCTAGCACTTCTCTCTTGGAAGTCATTGATATCCTATTTTTACCAGAGACTTTTCTTTTTTTAACTAGATTTACCAAATTCTCTCCTTAGTCCTTGGAGACCTAAGGATGACCTTAAATCATCCTTGCAACATGCATTTATTGACGCACCACTAAGTTCCCTTTGTTCTGGTGATATTGCCCTTGTTTAATCCTCTAACTCAGATATTTTCTTTTTTCTCCATGGATATGTGACTGACATCTTTAGTTCCCCTCAGTTCAAACTGGAGGCATCAATTAATGTTTTTCTGTATATCAATGTCCAAGGTAATAGGTACCATATAGATTCACCCAAATTCAAAGGATGTATTTCCAACAATGTGTAGAACATTTCCACTTGGATGTTCCATCATCATCTCAAACTCAATATGCCTGAAGATGGAATCTATCTTCACCATCATCTGCCTGTCTCCCAAGCTATCAGGCAATCCCACTTATATTCCTGTCTAGAAACTTTACAGTTCCCCGGCTTCCTCTGTCCTTCACTGAATTCTTTTTCCTCTTCTATAAGATAACTGTCTCTCCCCACCTATTTTCTTTGCCCCAAGTCTTGTATAGAAACTCTTCACCTCAGGCCTGTGCTGCTACCTCAGTTCTTACTCCTTTTGATTCACCTTATATATTATTGAAGATTAACCTTTCTAATGTAGTGCCAAAACATGAAAAGCAACAAAACCATGACCTACAGTGTTTTACATAAACTTAGATTGGAATTTCCCACCTAACAACCCAGAAGAAAATGGCTATTGGTATAGGTTTAGCAAGTAATGTATCAGAGACAATACCTCTTAGTCTTTTCCTCATGATAACAAGATTTCTGGTTGCTCCAGACTTTACATATTCACTGAAGGAAAGAAGAAGGGGAAAAGAGATTCCAAAATTTTATCAAGGAAACAAAAACACTTCCATAAAAGCCATCAGTAGGGCTAGGATTGTGGCTCAACGGCAGAGGCTAACCTAGCACATTCAAGGTACTGGGTTCGATTCTCAGCACCACATAAAAATAAATAAAATAAAGGTATTGTGCCCAACTATAACTAAAAAATAATATTAAAAAAAGAGCCATCAGTAGTTTTTAGCTTTGCCAGAATGAAGACACAGAGCTTCCTTAGCTGCAAAGAAATCTGGGAAAGCCAGGGCTAGAATTGTCATAAGGGAATTAGACCAATCATGATCCATCACTTAGGAAGAAGCACAAAATTGAGGTTAACTTACCAAGGAAGCGGGGATGCTTTTTATTCATCCCCCAAACTAAGTTTATCATCTGGTCTCTTTTCTCACTGTTTCAAATAAATGACATGTTCAACTCCACCATTTTACCTTTTCTCTCTTCACCTGGAATATCTTCTTTCCTCTACTCCCTTCCGTTTATTTCTCTTTCATGGCTCTACTCATATCCAATCTACTCAAGGACATATTCCTGTCCATATGGTTTCTTCCTTTTCTCATCCATTCATTCATCTATATTAGTGTATGCCTGCAGGTGGTTCTTATAATGAGTACTACACAGTTGAATAGCTTATTGTTTTTTGTTTCCAGTGACTTGGTTTCATTTCTCTAAAAACACATACAGACATTAATTATACTTTAGATTTCTTTTTGTATGCTTCATTGTTGGCATACAGCTGAAAATTATGTGCTTAGTAAATTACTAACTGAAAAAGTCTGTAATTGCTTAGAAATAACAATATATGGACTGTTGGATATAAAAAAAAATTTTCACTGATGCTCTGGAAATAGACCATCATCTACTTATTTTGGCCAAAATACACTCCATAGACAAGAAAATAACAATGATTTGTACTTCCATAGCAAGGGTAGTAAATATAATCCACTTTTGAGAAATCAAAAAATACTACCAGAGTTAAGTAAAATTCAAAATTTTCAAATAGAGAAGCAGTTTTCAAACACTTCAAATCTGAGTTAACCTCCTAATCCATCCCCTGCAAGTTAGGCAGAAATAAGTCAAGTGATTTATTTTAGAGAGATGCTGATCTATATGGGGATTAAAAGATCTCAGTCTAACACTGCTGTCAGCCACAGAGCAGCTTTAGAAGTATGCTAAGAAGATTTGGAACAGGGAGTGACTTATATAAGAGACTCAATTCCTCCAGGCCCTACTGACCAGGGTTCTGAACAGTCCTGTGATTTGCTTGTTGCCTTTTCTTTGTCCTGTTTATTGAATAGACATAATCAATTTCCCTCCATTTCCCACAACTTTAGGGTCCTCATATTTTAGATATAGTTGTTTCATCTATCAATCAGTTGCTATGTGAAAGTCCAGCAGATGACCAAATAAAAACTCACTTTAATTCATGTATCTCAGACCTCTCTTCTCAGGTAACCTCAATGTCTAGGAACATGTCTTCTTCAACTAGAAATCTATTGCTTAATCATTCATCCCACAGAGCCCACGGAGCAGCAATGTTTGCAGAATGAGGAGAACCTTTCATGAGTTGGAGAAAGAAAGCAGTTTACTAGAAGCTCAAAGTCCTCAGGTCATAATCAAGAGCAGATATTCTACCCCCTGGGAATGGTAGTCTTGACCTACCATATCACTGCTGGCTGATAGGTTCCTCTCTGGGTCTCCTATACTGTCTCCAACTGGAAAAGGAAGACCCAAAGACAGGTACTGGAGAAAAGCTGCAAAGAGTACTTCTTTCCTACTTTCATCTCTCTCTCTATCTCACATGCTACTATTAGGGTGGCTATATTCTCAAAGACAGCAAAAAACTGCAAGGCCTCTCTCAGAGATTATTTTATGAGAGGGTATAATGAGAGGTGCTGTTTATCCAAAATGTGAAATCTAAGAGCCAGTTTCTCAAATGAGCCAGTCTAATGAAAATCCTATCCAGTTTTGCTTATATTTTCCTCTACTTTCCTCAACTCAATCTCATATGCTAGGAACGTCTGTATGTTCTATGGATTTCATTATAAAAAATAAGATCCAAAAAAGGAAGTACACCTGAAGTAAATACTATTGCAATTGTTTTATTCATGGGTTTGATGTGTTGTATTTAAGACACAGTTTGTCACTCTATTTAGGACACAATGTTCATTTATGGTCCATTCCCTCTCCCTAACTCCAATCTCAATGTCAGCCCCATGTTTATCATGTAGGTCAAAAAAATATGTTTGCCTTATGCTAGCCAATAACATGTTCTCTATTTCAATTACATTTTCATATAAGTTATCTCATTCGTCATCTCTAGTTCTTAGCAATTACACGACATTAGTTATTGAATGTCTAAAGAGTGATGTAGTTGCACATTTAAAGTGTCTACTCTTCCTAACACATTAAAAGTTCCCTCTAAGTTTCTGAAAGTGCTATATTGTGACCCTCTAAACTGGTCTAAGGGAGAAAAAAATATCAAGTAACTGTAATAAATAAAGATCATAAATATCAGAACCCCAAGAAGGAAATTCAAGAAGAGCTCAACTACAATAGCACAGAAAGAGTTGTCTTTCCTTCATGGAACTTAAAAAATAAAGAAAATGGTTCACGTGCAATGGGGAAAGATTTCATTGCTACAGAACAGCAAATCCTGAGACGTAATTATGCATCAATCCCACCAGGCAGTTCGGTAGAAAAATATGTCAGTAACTTAAGAATAAGATTGCAATGCATCATCCAGAAGCCTCCTAAAATGACAGGTGCAGTAGTGCATGCCTATAACCCCAGCCTCTTCAGAGGCTGAGGTAGGAGGATCAAAAGTTCAAGGGCAGCCTCAGCAAGGCCCTAAGCAACTTAGCAAGATCCTGTCTCAAATTTTTAAAAAAAAATTTAGGAAGGGTCTGGAGATGTGGCTCAGTGAATAAACACACTTGGATTCAATCACTACTACCAAAAACAAACAAACACAAACAAAAGGCTCCTAAAATATATACAAGTATGGAAACCTCGTGCTGCTCAGCATAAAGGATGGGCAGATAGAACACTAGAGTTTAGAGTATTTTTCTTTTCTGTGTTGAATTTAGAACAACTACATGCAGATCCCAAAACATTCATGTCAAATATTATTCTTAGGAGTGAAGAGACACATCTCAATACCTCTATCCAACACCACCTCCCTCTTTAGCCCTGCTACCTCCTGACAGATTTACCCTCCAAACAGAGATACAAAGAAGCTGTCAAAATGAAGCATACAGTGGTGTTTTATTAAAGCATTCATTCAATTACCACTCTGATATAGAACTTTTAATATTTCAAAAAAAGTAATATTGCACTGGGTAGAAATGTCCTTTTCATATTCAAATACTAACTCAGTACAGAGTTTGACAAATTACTGTCTTATGGCTGTTTCCAGTGTTTGTGAAGAACATAAGATTAAAAAAAATGAGTGAATACCAATTTTGTTTTTTCCTCTAGTAAAAGGATCAAAACAATATTTTCTTTTCATTCCATTTTGTGCATAACAAAAGCATTTCTTTGCTTTACCACTTTTATAAACTACAGATCTCTGCACAAACACAGTCTTAATTAAATCTAAGAAATGATGGTTATATTATGCATTTCAAAAGAAAAAATCGGTCTACAATAGAATAATTGTTTTGTTTAGACAGCACATGAGTAGAGAAGCTAAAAATTCTTAAATAACAACATAACCTTAACCTTGAACCTTAAATTGTAGGCCACCACGGGACCAAGTCTGTGAGAACCCAGATAGAAATCAAACATTATTTATTGCACATTTTTTCAAGAACTTTCACAAAAAAATAATACTGAAAAATATAGTAATAATAAATAAAATTCATTTCTGGAAATGAAACCAAATACAGAAGACTAAACTCAAAATGATGTGCAGGTATATATGTATGGACCACTCCCAGAGAGAAATTATGATTTTAATTCTCATTTTTTGACAGGACACTAAGCAAACCTATGAACTTATAATGAAGCTGGAAAAAACACAAGTGTAACAGGAATGGCAACGCTTCTGAAGACAACTGAGCCTGGTTGGAGAAGATGTGGACAAAATTTATGCAGAATATTTTAAAGCATACCACAAAGTACATATGTGTGTGTGTTCTTCCCTTTTAAAATCTCCCTTTTAATTCTTTCTCTAGAACAAAAGTCTTTTTGTCTGACATCCACAGAGTCTATAGCTAGTCAGTTAAACAAAAAAAAATTTCAGTAAAAGCAGGAAATAATAAAAATTGATATATGTGTAACATAAATGTTTTATTTAAAAGTCAGGCTTTGAATATGGCTCCACTAATCCAAATTCTTCACCAAATTTTTCTTGATTGATGATACCACATCTTTTCAGTTTCTTTAAACTGCATAATAATTCAAAAGATACTTGCAAAGCAATTTATGTAGAAAATTCTTTTTTGTTTTTTCCCAAATATTTAATCATTGTCTTCACCTAATAACATTTTTTCTTTACTGAGTCTTTCCAAAGCATTCAATTTATTTTTCAAGGAAACAATAACTCTTTATATTTACACTCAAAAGTCACAGGATTGTGTAATATTTAATTAGGTTACATAATTGTAATTACAAGTACAAATGAAATAAACAGGTTTTGGTAAAATCTCAATTGACTCTTTGTAAGCCTACAACTCAACTGATGGAGGACGTCATTAGAGAGGAGCCCATTAGCCTCAAGTTGTATGAAGGAAATGCTGAGTGTCAGCTAAGTGGATGTTAACTAAGAACACTTCTTCTATAACTCCAAAGCAGTGTTTTCTAAAGCATGTCCTAGGAAAAACCAATTTCAAGAGTGCAATGAAAAAAAAAAAAAACACTCTGTGGTCAACTAAGTTTGGGAAATGCAGGGCTAAACAAAACTAAGCAGGTTACTGCAGGACATTAAGCTCTAAATAACTAATGTTCATGTTCAACTTAGAGTTTTCCCAATGTAGTTGATCCAGGGCTTTGTTTTCATGAGGAACTGAGGAATTTTATGGAACTAGGATTTCTAGGTACAACCTGGAGTTTAGATAGTCTCCTCCTTCCCCAATTTCACTACTGCTCGTGTAACTTACTTGTAAAAACTTCAGCATGGACAGTATTATATGCATGCTAGTTAGATCAAGCTTGAACTCTGAGGCTAGTTGGATGCCCTAATCAATACTGTACCCTTGAACCAATGTTTTGTCAGAAAGGCAATACACCAGAAACAACCACTATATGCCACTATATGTATTTATTATCTGAATTTATTAACACCTAAGATGGATTTTGATTTGCTTATGAATAGAAATACACTAGAAAACAACTCTGAATAAATTTTAAAATAGTAAAGAAAATATGTAGTAAAAATATCTTAGAGAAACTCTTAAATGTGAACTAAGTACATGAATCCAGATAGGCATTTCCCATGGCAGTTTGTTTTCCAAATGGCCCTGTGCCTACCCAGGGGGTTAAGAAGACTGGGGTTGTGTAATGGCTGCAATGAGGGTACACAAATCCAGCCTGTGAAATGTTGTCCTGTCTGCCTTGAAGGAACCTTTATTAAAGGTAGTGTCAACTGTTTTTTGTTTGCTTGTTAATGTACTCATTTGATAAATGTCTCTATACAGCAGGATTTAGTCTGCCTTTCTTTCGTTACAACATAGTAGCAAAATTCTGGGTGATAGCTAATGCTCACTCACCACAAGCCTCTTCTGAACTATGAACCAAGGAAAAAAGAAAGACAACAAAACCCCACTAAACTCTAAATCAGCTTAGTCAGTTCTCAACACCTTTTTCCAAACAGAAGAAATTGTCTTCCAAATTGAGGGGCACCGAAAGTCTCATCTGCTGCCAATAATCTGCTTCTCAGAGGGTTCCTTATTACCTATCCAGATTTTACCAATAGTAGGTTTGAACATGCACTTGTATTAGCTGGCAAGAAAAGATGCTTCCAGAGAACTATGATGTGGAGGAGTCAAGAAAGGCAAATCTAACATTATTAAAAGTAGAAAGAGTCCTTTTGTGATTTTTGCTTCACACAACCATTAATATGGTACTCAACGAATGATTTTTGTTCAATCATTCCTTCAATGCTTATTTGTTGTAATCCTATTGTAAGGAATTGTTTTCCTTTATTCATGTACTTATTTATATCAGAAAAGACTCAGAGATTCTTGTTTTATTCTAGTGGTTAAGACCACTTATTTTTATGTTTGAATTGTCCTGGTATTTGGCTAACAGGGATCCCCTTTAAGCTGGCTCCTTTTGACATGACTCCATCATTCTTTGCTCACTTCCTTACTTGTTGGTAAAACAATCTGTTCCATGCTTATCTTGTTGTCTTCCTGCCCTGACAAGGAAGAAAGCTTGGTAGGTTTTTATTTGAGAATGATATTTAGAAACCAAGATGACAATATATCCATTGCAACTGCATTATCATTGCGTCTGTATCCTCTCTGAGGATAGAGGTGGAAGACAGAAAGATAGGTAATGAAAGGCACCCATCTGTATCTATATGGGACAAAAAGCATGAGTTCATACTGGTATCTCCAACCTCAATCCACTAATGCATGGTTTCATTCTAATCCTCTACCTTTTCATAGCTTTAATTGCCTTCTGCAACAATGAGAAATGTGACTCTCATTATCTATAATTAACATATTTATTTTCATAGTCTGAAATTGTCTTCCTACAAGATGCTAATTAAGTACGAGGGAAAACAAACAAATTTACAATGCATAAATATGGCAGATACCACATTGAGCACGAACAATGACACCAATAGATATCATGTGTCTCCTAACATGAAACATTTAAAAGGACACAATATCCGTTCTGTGATATTCTTGCCAAAAATATATAATCTGAATCTAATCATTAGGAAACATCCGACAACCCTAAAAATAACTGGCCTGTACACTTCAAAAAATGTCAAGGTCATGAAAAATAAATACTGAAGAACCACTGTGAATTAAAAGAGACTAAAAAATATGATAACAAATATAATATGTTGTCCTTGATTGATTTTCTAGACCACAAAAATTGTGTTTGCTCTCTGTATAAAAGACAATAAGGCAAAATTTAAAGGAAGTCTATAGTTAGAAAATAATAATTAATAATTACTATTGATTTTCTAGTTTTAATAATCATATTATGGTTACATAAAAGAATGCCTTATTTTATGAAATACACACTGAGGTATAAAAGATCATTAAGTCTGTCACAAACATTTCACACACACACACACAATAAAAATTCACACAACACAGACACCCATACTCAGGGTTGGGGTTACCTCCTGGGAGAGTCCAATGCACAGAGAGCCAGAGAAAGAATATAAAAAGAGTTGGAAACAGTCTCAGGAAAGCCAACTTGAGGGAATGCAAACCAGAATGCAGAGAAAGAAAAAAATGCAGAGAAAATCATGTAGAAGGAGAATCCAGAAAGTTAAAGAAAATTTCCAACAGGGGATCCATCATTTCCAGTGTTGCACAAAGGTAAACAGAATGAGGGTGGACAAATACTTAGTCTCCGGGCACAGTGTTGCACACCTGTAATCCCAGCAACTCAAGAGGCTGAAGCAGGAGGATCGCAAGTTCCAAGATCAGACTCAGCAATTTAGCAAGGCCCTAAACAACTTAGTGAGACCCTGTCTCAAATAAATAAATAAATAAAGGAAGCACCTCTGGGGTTCAATTTCCAGTACCCTCCCCCCCATAAAAAATGCTTATAATTATTGGCAATTGGGGTTTAAGGGTGCTCATTCAACAACACATGTGAATATAAGAATCCTGGGCATGCGTGACAGAAATACAGAAAAACAATGTCTTCAAGGAGCTTACATTATACTGCCCCCCCAGACAAAACAGTAGTGATATAATCTGTCCTGATTGAGAATAGTTGATGTTTCCAAAGCCCCATCTTCATAGTATGCTCACATGGATCATTCTGGAAACCAGTAAGTTCTGGGGCCCCTTGACTAGGTTCCTCCAGAGAAGAGCCATTCTTTAGAAAATGAGGATCTCCCTGCAGCACAGGAATGAGGGCCTTTATGAAGAAAGTCTTCGTTCACCAAAGTCAATTCATCTGACCAGGTTCAATTAAGATAAGGCCTCAGAGAGAAGTTAATTCTGCTCTGGAATTTTTGTGTGTTAAATGCACTGAATAGTCTTTAGTGTCTCTCTGATTGCATTTTATCTTTGCAGTTCAGATTCTAGGTTTGTCTTCATCATTAAAATTCTTCTTTTGTTCTCATTTACAGGAGTCAAATTTTGCCTATTCCACAATAAAACACATTTTCAACTTGGTACAGAAATTGAGAGGAAATACAATACTTTTTGCTCTTTACATGTACCTAAAGACACTGTTCTTACTTGATTTTTTAAAGTTTGAAAAGCTGGATTAGGGATCCTTGAGCAGCAGATCTCAAGTCCCAGTTCTCAGCTTTAAAAAAAATGCAACCAAGAAACTTCCCAATTTCCTAATATAGCAATTTGGGTCAGAGAGAGGGATCATATAAACAAGTGCATTTGTTATACTTCATTGTCTAGATAATAAAAATTAAACTGACAAGAAGTAATATTTTACATTTTACAAAGCTTTTTCAAGGTGTTTTATTTTGTTTGGTTTGGTTTGGTTTGGTACTGGGGATTGAACTCAGGGGCACTCAACCGCTGAGCCACATCCCCAGCCCTGTTTTGTATTTTATTTAGAGACAGGGTCTCACTGAGTTGCCTGGTGCCTTGCTTTTGCTGAAGCTGTCTTTGAACTTGTGATCCTCCTGCTTCAGCCTCCAGAGCCGCTGGGATTACAGGCATGCACCACCGCTCCCGGCTCAAGTTATGTTCTTATTTGATCATATAACCTTGTTATAACCTAGATAAAAAAAAAGTCATTTTAAAAAGTAACTCTTATTTCCAGATTCCTTTATCTCTCTGAAACAGTCTGAGATTCTAGCCTACACTAGGTTAAATCCCCAACCTGAAATCCATCTGAAAAGTGAATTTGGAAATGTAATAACCTAAAGAAAGTGATGTTAATTACTAATACTTTGGTTCACCTGCGTTTAGCAAATTGTTTGATTAATAATATATTATCTGGCTATCTGATTTTTAACATGCTTCTTTTGCCTCTCTGGAAGCCAAAGACCAGACCTGTCTGGTCTTTATCTTCCTGAGGCAATCTCCTGTCAGTGGTGAAACATAGAGACTTTTATTAAAATGGCAATTAACATAGAGATTGGAAGGAGCTTTTTTTTTAAATTCCATTTATTTTGAGCCTGCTTTAGAAATGTTAATAGGACCATGTTTGCGTAGTACAGTCCTATCTCAGAAAAAAATCCAAATATTTAAAGGCTAACTTCTTTTGGTTTGGGGTTTAAAAAAAGAAAAGAAACTGATAAGTTTTCATGGTCTGTTAGCACACGGACAGATTTGTTCTTAGAAAATGATTAGTTTTTTGGACACATATGCGATAAAACTGTCATAGTGATCACAAAGAAATTTTAGCCATTAACTTTTCTTTTTTTCCAAGGAGAAGAATCAGTATTTTCTGTCACTGTAAATGCACATGCAGAAATAAGCTACTTCCACTGAATTCACTGCAGATTCATTCTATATGACCAACAAATGAAAGGTAATCTGAGACCATAAATACCATCTTTCCATGGCAATGCTATAGAACTAGTGCTCTCAGATTACTTTTGATAACAATAATTATCATCTAATTGTTCTAATGGTCACCAACCATAGTAAAGGTACAAGTGTTACAATAACAACATTCCATCATTTGTAGCACAAATATTTATTGAGGGCCTATGAAAGGAAAACTACTCTAAGAGTTTCCAATTCAATAGAGGAAAATAAGACACATATATATGACTAGCAATAATATAAAGCCAAAAGTGATGTGTGAAAAGAGATATAAAAGAAAAAAAGCATTATAGTATTGAAATGTTGCTTAAAACTAAAATAATCACTTCCACAAAAAATTTTGGTAATAGCACTCCAGGAGATGAGCCAATCCCCAAATCATTGTATGGATTAATCATGTTAAAATCAAATCATATTTTTAAAAATTCAATAATAATGCAACCACAAAAAATAGAAGATATTTATTTATCATCATATTACCAAAGCAACAAAGGCATGAGGTACAGGATTTTGCTTAAACATGTTTCAAGGTACTTTATTACAGAACTGATATTTTAAATAAGCTTACCAATTTTGAACCTTTGAATAAAATGTAAAATGAAGCAACACAGGAAATGTTTGGAAGACCTCAGTGCCCAACAAAATGGAAAGTCTATATTCTATGTTACAACACTCACTAGCTCAGGTGCTTCCCATTCCTCCTGGGTCAAGCAGAGACAATGAAGTAGAAAACACGTTAGTTAGAATTCTGCCCCTGTGGTATACTAACTGTGTCAATTTGACTAGGTTGTTCCACTAAGCTCCGCAAACTGCAATGTTCTCATGGGGAGGGGGAAGTAATGAAGCACTTACCCCATAGAGCTGTTAAGGAAATTATCTTCAACACTCAATGTAAAGCAGTTACGTTGGGCCCAGAACATAGTAAGTGCTCAATAAGTAATAATTTCTACTATTAATATCTTATTATTGCTAGTATGGGGCATATGTACATACAATACACATTCAATGACACACTGGCTCCATCTTTCATCCTCCTTCCCCCAACTAGAGAAAAACCTTTGATTAGTAATTCTGGGATCTAAAACTTTGGAGAGACAAAATGATAAACCAAACTACCATCAGACAGTATTCCCCATCCTTAGCTTGACAACAACAAAGAAGAAAGGGACATGGCTGAAAGAACAACCATTCACTCCAACAATGGTTACAGCAGTCTTCCACTAGCCTGCACTTGGCAAAGCCTTCCTGAGTTTTCACTTCCTAAAGTCAAGTAGAGCCATCAGCCCACACAATATATCCCTCTATTGTGTGTCTAAGTACTGCTTTTCCTGTATTCTGGTTGTTCCTCAGAAGCACAGTGAAAACAATACATAAAATGCCTGCCACAGAAAAAACTTAGATCCCCAACAAGTTGCAATTCTCATCCTCACCACAGGAAAAAAATGCAATTTCTCTCTAACAAGGGAGCCTTAAGAAAAGATACTACCTAAAGCTGGGATTGTGGTTCAGAGGATGAGCGCTTGCCTAGCATGCGTGAGGCACTGGGTTTGATCCTCAGCACCACAAGAAAATAATATAAAGGTATTGTGTCCACCTACAACTAAAAAATAAATGTTAAAAAAAAAATACTACCTAGCGGAACATTTGTGTTTGTGAAATACTAAAAGCACTCTCCAAAACAGTTATTTTTTTTCTGAACTTGATAAGACAAATATAAATCTAAGGTTCAAGTGTTGGACATATACAATGAACTAACTAAAGCAAGTAACAGGGCATGCCAAAAATGATTAGGTCCTGAAAACCATCAGAAAAGCCAGACCAGAGCTAATGCCTTCTTAAAGCTGAAAGTCTTTCAGAAAATTAATGGCTCAGCTTCAGGATCTGAAAGGTCTCACACACTTGCTGAAGATCATAATCACATTTTGAATACGGATGTAAATCATCTTATTTCTTCTTTGATATGTTGTGAATATACCAAGTTAGGAATTATCACCCATTTATTTGTTCATTTATTTATAACTTTTATCTGAATCCACTGTATTCAATTGCAGAAGGCTTGAAATCATTGTGTATTTGTTTGAAATCTCTTTTCTTTAAATAGACTTAAAATGTATGTACTATAAAAAGATAAAGGGAATCCCAAGATAGTTTGTATAAATTTGCTTTTACAATAGCTTTAAACATCAAAAGCTGGGGAACTTGGTGAGAAAGCAGGCAATTAATACCCTTCACCTTGAGCAGGAAAAAGTCAACAGGGATGTGAGTACCAGAAGGTTGGAGCCCCAACAAATTACTACGACTGCTCTCCTCCCCTGTCACATGAAAGATAAATAGTATTACTCTGGCCAAAGAAAAATCAATTCAAGGAACAGGAATTCATAGGAAGGGGAACTGTTTAAAGGATAAAAATAATTCCTTCTTGGGCTGGGGATATATCTCAGTTGGTAAAGTGCTTGCCTCGAACGCACGAGGCCCTGGGTTCAATCCCCAGCACTAATAATAATAATAATAATAATAATTCCTTCTTTTTTCTCAGTTGAAAACAGCATAAATCTTCCTCTCAGGGTTTTGACCTCAAGGAACTTTAAAGCTAAGAAGCTGCCATCTGCTGTGTACATGTACCTTCATCTAAACATCCCCATCTTTATTAGGGGGAAATCCCCATCCTATTCCTGCTAAAATTTTACACTACCTGTAAAATGCTGTACTCTTTAAAAAAAAAAAAAAAGTCCTATGAGACTAGAAAATATTACATTAAATATAGAAATTGATATTTTTTCATACAATGCATGCATCTTTATTTACTTCATGTTTATAACTTTGTTAACTCTTTGAGAAAATTCTATATTTACAGAAAAGATGTAAAAATAATTCAAAACTCCCAAATATCTTTTCCCCAATTCTTCCTAATGTTTACATTTTACATTATCATACCAAATTTACCAAGACTATGATAACATAAGGATAGAAATAGGAACCAAGTTACTGATACTATTTGGATTATACCAGTTTACCCACTCATATTTTTTCTCTTTCTAGGAATCATTTAGTTCACAAAAATTGTGTGTTTGTATACACATATGGTACCCAATATAATGTTTTGAAATATCTATACATTGTGGGATGGCTAAATTAAACTAATTAACATGCATTACCTCACAAACTTACCATTTTGTTGTGGTGAGAAATCTTAAAATCTACTATCTTGCAGATTTTCAAGTATGCAACACATTGCTATTAATACATTGTTATTGTACAACCATGCCATACAGCAGGTCTCTCAAACTTATACCTCTGGTCTAACTGAAATTTTGTATTCTTTGACCAACATTTCCCCAATTGCCCCAGCCCCAAGTAACAACCATTCTACTTTCAACTTCTATGAGTTAGATTTTCTTAGATTCTACATATGAAATCATGTGATACTTATCTTTCTGTTCCTGGTTTATATCACTTAGCATAATGTCCTCCAGATTCTTCTATGTTGTCACAAATAAAGGCTTTCTTTCTTTTTTAAGACTAAATAATATTCTACTGTGTACCTACACCACATTTTCTACATCTTCTCATTCACTGATATGACACTTAGGTTGATTCCCTTACTTGCCTATTATACATGATGCTACAATAAACATGGGAGTGCAGATGTCTCTTCACCATACTGATTTCATTTCTTTCAAATATATACCCAGTTGCAAGATTTCTGGATAACATGGTAGCTCTATTTTTAATTAAAAAAAAAAACTCCACAGTATTTTCTCTAATGACTTCATTAATGTACGTTCTTGCTAACAATATGCAAGGATTTTATTTTCTCCATGCCCTTGTCAAAGCTTGTTATCTTTCACCCTTTTTATATTATCCATTCTAACAGATGTGAAGTAATACCTCATTTTGATTTTAATTTTTATTTCCTTGATAATTATTGCTGATGAGCTGTTTATTTCCAGTAAAAATGGCTATTTGTATGCCTTCTTTTGAGAAATGCCCACTGAGGTTCTTTGCCCATTTTTAAATCATGTCATTCATTTTCTTGCTAGTGAATTGTTTAAGTTGCTTGTGTATTTTGAATGTTTTAAATAAAAATTATTAAACTCTTTCTAGTTTTATTTCTTCAAATTTTTAAATATAGTAATGATACCACTTTGCAATCTGAAAATTTACCTTCAATCCCTGACAGAAAAGTCACTAGCACCTGCAATACAGGAGTGATAACAACTATCCTATTCAATTGATTTTCTCTTCTGCTCCAGCTCACTCTCTAAATTATTGAAAATTATAATAAATTTAATCATATGTTCAACTTTCCCAAAATGCACTCCACAAAAAATCAGATTCCATAAAGAAAAAGGAAGTCTGAAAAACAGCATTTTATATCCCCCTCATGAGAAGTCACATACATCTTAGTTGTGAAAAGTTCTGGGGGATCTTGCAACAAATAAACTTTCTTAATAAAACATTTTTCAAATTTATTTGATTATGAAAAATCTATTCTCAAAGAGCATACTGTGTCAAATATGCATGAGTCCATGAAATCAATACACATACCACCATCCACCTGATAGTCTCTTCCAAGATTGCAGACACAGTGCCCAAGAATTTAAAAAATAAATGACTTTTAAAAAATGTTCTAATGCCAGCCTGGCAACCGAACTTATAAAGAGACAACAAATGACCTCATCACAAATATTATTACACCTTATTGTCAATTTGAACAAAACCTTCAGTCCAATGGCTCCAAAACAAGTCACCTAAAGAGTTTATGAATCACTAATTTAAAAAATCCCAATCTAACATTTTCCTAAGTGATCATTACTACTCTCCAAACTCTCCTTTTTCTGGATTATTAATATTTACCAAGGAATTTTCCCAAGCCATCAGGATAAGTCTTCCATGGGGAGAGTAGGGGAGTGTAACCTGGAAGCATTAGTTACTGCTATAGGATCTTGAATGTCCCCCAAAGGTCCATGATTAAAGACTTGGTCCCCAGGATGGCACTACTGGTAAGTGCTGGCACCTTTAAGGGTTTGAGTATAGTGTGAGGCCTTTGCATCATTAGAAAAATGATCTTTGAGGGGATCATGGGACATCAGCCTTTTCTCCTTCCTGTCTTTTGCTTTTTGGCCATAAGATGAGTAGTTTTTCTCTGCTGCATGTTCCCTGCCATGACGTGCTGCCAGAGGCCCAGAAGCCACAGGGCCAACTGATTATAGACTGGAACCTCCAAAACTATGATCCAAAACAGGCATTTCATCATAGTGACAAAAAGGTGACTAATACAGTCACATTGGATACAAAAATCTGGGATCCCATTTTCTTCAGAATTGTGCCAAAACTGAAAAAACTATATTTAAATTCACATATACACACACACACACAAAAAAAAAACCTGATTGTCTTAGTTATTAGTCTGCAGTAAGAAATAAAACCACCAAAGTCTAATATGACAACCTACATGTCTATCAATGAATAGCCTAGTGAGTAAAACATTATGTAATCACATAATATGCTGTTAGCAGCTGAGAAAGGAAGAGGAGTGATCATGAAAATCTATAGGTACACAAAAAAGGCAAGGTCCAGAATAAGGTATCTAGTAGGTTGTATTTATATTAGAAAGGGAAGGGATTTATGAATAAACATATGTTTAAAAGTTCACGTTTATATTTTAATCATATAATTTATGTATACTTTCAAAAATTAAACAAATAAAAACAAATTCTGAAAATCTCTTTTTAAATAGGGATAGAAAATGAATAGGAACGAATCCTTCAAATGTATCCTGTTTTGTAGTTGTGATTTTGAAACCATGTACAAGTTTTAGATCACTGAAAAGAAAAAAAGTAAGGCTATCCATAAAAATTTAAAAAATGAACATAATTGTATATTTAATGGAATTTAAAACACCACATTTGATTATACACCCCAGTGGGAAATATCCTAAAAACAAAAAGAACCACAAAGAAATATTAAAACTGTATTTGGTGGTCCTATTATTTATGGTACTATCATTAGGAGCTGTATAAAAGTCAATAGAAATAATAGAATTAAGTTAATAGAAGAAATTCATTTATATAGAATTTCTCTTGATACCACATAAGGAGATATTAGTATAAAATATTCTATCACTCCTTGTAAGTCTTGATGATATGAAATTATAGTGTACGTATAATGAATAATTATAAGCCTTAAGTGACATTACATTTATATTTGAAACTCCCACACAATATATAATAGTCTACAACATACATGTAAATAAGTGTAAACTATTAAATGAGTGGCCAATGTTGTTTCGGGAATATAAATTTGCTTGAAAATCTGTTTTGGTTACAATTTTTCAGAATAAAGTTTAGTATTTTGAATAATGTTATACAAAATGCATTAAGAACACTATTATCTGTCCCTGTTATCAAAAGCAAAAGAGTCTTTACAACTGAGAAATAAGCCAAATTTATCACTGCATACTAATAGATTTGTTCAAATCTTTACGTTACGTTAGAATCTTGCCAAACATTGGTTTGGAAATCTTAATGTTGCATAAAGATATACAAAAAGAGGAAGGAAGGAAAAATGAAATACTAGGGAACAACACTGACCAAATAATATTGTTATACCATGTGCAGGTATGAATATGTAACAAATCCTGCCATTTTGTACAGTTATAATGCACCAATAAAAATATGGGAAAATGAAAAATAGTTACTTATCCTTTTTAAAAAGTTATACAAAGAGAACGTATCTTTTTTGTTGTCCTTATTTCATTTATTAAATAAGTACTGATTGTCTGCTATGTGGAAGATATTTCTTTGGTTCTTCTTTGATGGTAGGGAATTGCAATATTGACAGAGAGCCTGGAAGTACTCCACCATAGGATGGAACACAACCTCTGCAGATCTACTGGGGCAAAGGAATAGCCACTGTACATGTTCAGCCAACCTGGATCTTCTCAGATATTAAAACTCAATGTCCTCTGCTTCTTATCCAAGTTTGAAGGCTAAATCTGGCAAAATAAATCTAAACTCCCTCAGAAGGAAATAAATATTCAAAATTGGCCAGAATCCAAGGTCTTGGTCCCATGTCTATTATTCTCTGTAGAGGTAAACTCCCATTTCGATTAGGCACATGCTAAATTGGCATCACACAAACTGTGGTTTTAGTCATAATAAAATACATTAGGCAATTTTGTCTGTACGTGGAATTCTCAAATCATATGGCACAATTAACCTAACCACTATCATGTTTTAAGGGTTGATTTCCTATGGTGTCACCTTTGTTCTCCCATTATTATCTCCCACCTATGCTCTGTAGGAGCATAATATGAAAAGCACATCCTTGTACCCTTCATAGTCCCTAATTTTTTAAAAAATATTTTTTTAGTTGTTGATAGACCTTTACTTCATTTATTTATATGCAGTGCTGAAAATCGAACCCAGATTCACATTCCAGGCAAGTGCACTTACTGCTGAGGTTCAGCCACAGCCCTCATAGTCCCTAATTTTTAAAAAGAACTTTGAAAATGTTCCTGAAGTGTATACGACTTAGCAAGCTGAAATGGGAGACAGAAAAGAAGCATGAAATGTTTCCTTGTTTGTATGTGGTGCTGAGGATCGAACCTGGAGCCGCACGCACGCCAGGCAAGCGAGCTAACAACTTGAGCCACATCCCCAGCCCAACATGAAATGTTTCCAGCCCTCAAGAGTCTCACCAGACTGTGGGGGAAATGAGATTTACAGAAGACACAACCTAAAAATCACCTGACACTGAATTTTGTAACCTCCAGTGTTTTCAGAGTTGAACCTTAATTAATAAGCTGAATCAACTAAGTGTCAAGTGCTGTACAAAATACCTTACCTGAGGCTGTCTCATCAGTCCTCACACAAAATAGGGGCTTTCGTCTCCCCAGTTTAAAGTTGAGGAAATTGTACATCCAGCAAGCTAAACAACTTGCCCAAGTCCTACCAGAAAGAATCATAGCTGGGATTTGAATTCAGAACTACCGTGACCCCAAAACATTCCCACTGGGATGTAGTTTCTGTACAGTTTACAAATAGATTTCTCAGAAGGGAGAGAGCCACATGAGAGTGGGGAGGAATATCAAAGAAAGCTCCAGGGAGAGTAAGTTTTTAAGCTTTCAAGTTGGAGGAAAACAGTTTTCTAACACAAAACTGGTTTGCTTTTTTGTGAAGTGCACAAGGAACATGAGCATGTAGATCTTTTACTCTTCATCCAGACTGCTCTCCTATTAATTGGTTGTTACCACCTTGACCCTAGAAGTGAAAGACTCCATTGATCAGCCAGAACTTCAAATGCACTGCTGCTGACTGGAGCCATTCATGTGTCCCTTCCAGCAGCAGCTGCCTTCTTCCTGAAGAAGACATCGCAGCCACGGTTTTACGTATTATACAAGGCATATTAGCACCTTTGAAAGTAAAAAAATAAAATTTCCATCTTCATGTCAAACTCATCATACATTTTACATGAATGTTTTCTAAAACATATAATCTGTTGTATTTCAAAAAGATCATACCAGATAATTTGTGAAATAAGTTTACCCTCAGTAAGTCAATCAAAAAATATGCATATATACATACATATACACATATATATTTAATGCATCATTCTAAGCATCACCTCTTTATCATAAAAAGTGTTTTCAGATAGTACTCAAAATTTTGGCTCCAATGAAACATACTGAAATGACAATGTAACAAACACAATGCTCTGGTGCACAACTAAGTGCAGGTTGCCACCACTCTCATTGTCTTGCATACATGTAAGTAAACGTTGATTCATTTGTTCACTCAGAACCATCATCTCCCCATCCAACTTCATTGTTTGTGTTATCAGTGTTTACTAGTTATTAAATAATCAATAATCATAACTGATAAGATATACTAGAAACCAACTAAATTTAGGGCAAATAACTTGCTTTTTTTTGAAGTGACTGTTTTAAATTGTGAAGAATTTGTGAAAATTATGCCTTATGAGATAATGGGGGGTTGCTAAATACTTTTTATATTTACTCTTAAGATGTTTATCCCAATGACACGTGGTGTTCTGATCTTGGTGTCACCCTAAACTCCTCTTTGTGCTCTCTAAAATGAACAAGATAGATAGGTAGACAGTTAGATACAAGCATGTAGAGAAAGAGACAAGAGAAGTAATATACTATAATCTCCCCCAAGGTTTCAGATTTAATGAAATCAGCCTGTTTCTAATCAGGTAAGAATCAGAGAGTTTCTTCATTTTATTTTCTTCTCAATCTCCGAACATGCAAGTGCTAAGGATAAAATGGACAATAAGTTCTGAAACATTAAGATAAATTGACTCCAACACTATGCCAGAGAAAGCACTTCACTGGCTACAGCTATATAAAACTGCATGAGGTTCAAAATTCTTTGGAGTAGGGGGTTTCCTGTAACCAACTCTATATTTTCAGACTGGAGAAAACAAAAAGGAAGCAGTTTGCACAGGTAGAATATCCTTGCACACCTCCCAAAGACCGAGGACCTTAAAACAACTGCCACTATTGTTCCTGATAGCAAGTGAATTATTTACAAAGACTCATCTACTTGTACATTTGAACTGGCCATCATTCATTTAAGACAAATTAAGTACTTGGAGGAGATGCAAGAATTGTTTACGTACTCAGGACAGATACAATCTCTATCAAAAACCCACTATCATTTTTCATTCAGCATAAAACTTTCCACATGGTCATAATAAAGAACATCAACAACAAGAGTAACAATAACAAAACCAATAAAAAAGCTAATACCTTTTGAGAGCTTGTCATATGCCAGGCACCATGCTAGTCACGTCTTTATGGAGTAGCACAAGGGATTCTAATCAGGACTCATTAAATTGTGGTCTTACCATTGTGGCCAATTTACAGATGGGAAAACTGATGATTGGAGGAGTAACTTGACCAAGACACACCCATAGTAATTTGAGGAATTTGTACTTGAACTCAAGCAGCCTAACACTTGAGCTTAAGCTTTTAACTAATAAACTATAGTTACACCCTAAGAATTTCTATCCCTTTAACAACAGGTGAAAGTTTTCTTTCAAACCCAAATTTTTCTACCTAAGACAGAGGGAGAATCAAAGCAGAGGATGTTTTCATATTTATGTCCCACCAGTTCTCTGTAACAGACTATGCTGCTCTCTGTGAAATAAAAAGGCTTCTTTTGTTAACCAATTGTCAGTATGAAAATTGCCCTGAGATGCTTTCCTAGAAATGTGGGTCCATCTACATTCTTTTACCCAGGTCAGCTTGGAAGTCATGACTTCCAGGTGAAGAGAAATCAGGGGCAAAACCATAGCCATGAAGAAAGTAAAGCTCATGGCTTTACTGTCTCACATGTTCAACTGGTCACAAATAACATTAAGAGCTTAAAAAAGTGATAAGTACTTGAGCCAAAAAATAATGATCCTGCCATTCCAAATTCCCACAGTAGTCATAAATGAAGAGAGAAAAGTTCAATGCTCACATAAAACATTGTTCTAATTTGCTTCAACTATATAAAATGAAACACTAAGCTTACTTCAATGATTAAATTTCCAACTGAGCTGGCTCACTGCTGTTTGATAATGACACATCTCACATGCATTCTCACAGCTTCCTTGCCTATTTATTTATAATTGATCTAATCACTAGCATGTTTGCCTTAAATTCAGACCACCAATGGAATGCTTTCTCAGATTTTCTTCATGAAAGTCAAAAGATTTTCAGTTGAGCTGTGATGTAATAAAACAGCAAACCAATCAGTATAATACTAACCAGCATTATGTATGTAGCATGGTATGTAGACATGCTTAGAGTCTTGGGGCAAGATTTAACCAAATAGCAAATCCCAAAAGTCAGTTAAGGGGATTCATCTGGAAACAAAGAAAAATCTTGAGCAAAGAATAAACATTTCTAATAAAGTGCTCACAATTACAGGATGGTGATGACTGTCTCATTTAGTCTCAACATTTACTATCATAGATTGATCCTTCATATCATACAAACATAAACCCAGAAGAGATGTCAGAAAGATGGTGGAACAGATACTCCAACTTCCCTTCCCCCACAGACACAAAGATTTAAAAATGGCAAAGAAGACAAATGCCTCTGTGAGAAATCCAGAAACCCGTTTTTAAAAAATCCTACATCACAGGCAAGCACAAAGCCAAAGAATAAACATTCACACTTACAAACCTGATAAAGATTATCTTTTAAAAAACATGAAAAGTGCCGGGCACAGTGGTGCATGCCTGTAATCCCAGCAGCTTGGGAGGCGGAGACAGGAGGATTGCAAGTTCAAAGCCAGGCACAACTCAGTGAGACTGTCTCTAAATAAAATACAAAATAGGGCTGGGGATGTAGCTCAGTGGTCGAGTGCCCCTGAGTTCAATCCCTTGTACCAGAAAAAAAAATAAATAAAAAGTAATTATACTCTATGTTAATAGATACGCAATATAAAAAGAGGTATTTATATCACCAATAACATTAAGTAGGTGGGGGCAGAGATGTAAAGGAAGAGTTTTATAGGCTATTATAGTTGTTAGTTTAAAATTGATATAACTTCAAGATATTTAATGAAAGTGCGATGGTAACCACAAAGAAAATATTAACTGAATATGCACAAAGGAATGTAAATATGTAACTACACACACACACAAAAAAAACAATGGAACATAAAGAAAGACAGAGAAGATGGACAGAAAATTATTACCAGGCCAAAAAAAATATTAAAATGGAAATAATAAGTTCTTCCCAAATGATAATTACCTTAAATGTAAATGGGTTAAATCCACTAATTCAAAGATATATATTGGCTGAAAGGATTAAAAATAAAACAAAATCCAACTATATGTCATCTGTAAGAGACTCACTTTATATCTAAGGACATCGCCCCATATGGTATTGCTTGTTCCAGCTCTTGCCTATTTCTTGATTGTCATTTCTAATGCAACATCCTGAGACATGGAGGAATTATCTGAACTGTTCCTGTCCCTCCTAAAACAAGATATCCTGCAAAACTTAAACCAGCAAGTCCAGTTTTCCTTGGTTAAAAAACCCAGAGTGAACCACTTTCTGGGTCCCTCACCAGAGCTGCAAGGTAGGGCATGTTCCATTCACCCTGGACAGCATTACTGAGACTTAGGGCACTGGCCCACCATAAATGCTAGACTTCTGTGGTTTTTTATTTCTTTGCTTGGTTTTTATTGGCTTTTTGCTGCCTTTTGGATGCAACAAAGTTTGTCTGTTTTGTAGAGTGTTCTGTCTCATCAGACTCATGCAACTGATAGAAATTATAGATTGGTAATTGGTGAACCTGATTAACAAATATACATAGGCTATATGTGAAATGGTAGAAAAAGATACTCTATGCAAAGAGAACTTAAAAAGAGAAAGGGTAGTCATGCTATGTCAGATAAAATAGATATATCAGAAAAAAGATAATAACTGACACAAGAGAGAAAAGGATATTATATAATAATAAAATGTCAATTCACCAAGAAGATATAGCAATTAAATTATATCTGCATCTAGCTGGACACAGTAGTGCATGTCTATAATCCCAGCAACTTGAAAGGTTAAGGCAGGAGGATAGAAATTTCAAGGCCAGAAACTTAGGGAAATCCTGTCCCAACATAAAAAATAAAGAGAGCTCAGGGTGTAGCTCAATGGTAAAGAGTCCCTGAGTTTAATCTCAAAAGAAAAAAAAATGTATCTGCATCTAATAAGTACAAAATTGAAGGGAGAAATAATGGTAATCCATAATGATAGGAAACTTCAATACCCCACTTTCAGTCATTGATAGAACCAGGCAGACAAATAAGGGAACAGAAGATATGAACAATATTATAGGCCAGTTGGCTAACAGACATATACAGAACAGTTTTCCCAACATATTTTTCTCAAGTGACCATGGAATGTTCTCCAAACTAGACCATATATTAGACTACAAAATAAATCTTAATAAGTTTAAGTATATTAAGACCATACAAAATATCTTCTCTGTCCATAATGGAATGAAACTAGAAATCAATTACAAAAGAAAAATACACTAACATGTGGAAATTTAACAATGTACTTATAAACAAGTGGGTTTATAAAGAAATCACAAAAGAATTTATAACATATCTGGATACAAATGAAAACAAAACACAACTTATTAAAACTTATGGAATGAAGCAAGGGCTGTAATAAAAGGGAAGTTTATAGCAGTAAGCAAGTATATGAAAAAATGAACAAAGATCTTAAATCAACAATCTAACTTTATGCCTCAAAGAACTAGGAAAAAAAACTAAATTCAAAGCAGAACAAAGGAAATAATAAAGATTAGAGATAACTGAAAAAACAGAAAAAAAATCAATGAGACCAAGAATCTATTATTCAAAAGATCAACCAATGGACAGTTAGCTAGATTAATGAAGAAAAAAGAAAGATTTTATCGCTAAAATTAGAAATGAAAGCAGAGACCTTACAATTGATGTCCCAGAAATAAATCATATATTATAAGACTACTGTGAATAATTATCCACCAAAAAAATGGATAAGCTAAAAAAAAGGGTAAATTCCTAGAAATGTAAATTCCTAGAATTTACCCTTTATAGGGTAAATTCCTGTAAAGACTGAATTATGAAAAATTAAAAATCTGAATAAGACTATTGCAAATGAGAAGTTGACAGAGTAACCAAAAACCTAACAAAGAAAAGCCCAGAATCATATGGAAAATCCTATCGAACATTTAAAGAATTATCATCAATCCTTCTCAAACTGTTCCAAAGCATCAAAGATAAGGAAACAGTCCCAAACACATTACATGAGGGCAAAACCAAACAAAGACACAGCAAGAAAACTACAGATCAATATCTCTGATGAATATTGAAGCATAAGCTCTCAACAAAAGATGAGCCAACTGAATTTAAGGCTAATACACCATGCTCAAGTGGGATTTATATCTGGCAATACAAATATGGTTCAAAATGTAGATATCAATCAGTGTGAAATACCACCCTAACAAGTAAGTGAAGGACAAGAACCACATGATTATCTCAATGCAGAGAAAGCATTTGACAAATTCAGAACCCTTTCATGATAAAAAACACTTAACAATCTAGGAATAGAAGAAAACTAACCTCAACATAATAAAAGCCATATATGAAAAGCCTATGGCTAACATAATACCCGGCAAAGACCAAAGGCTTTCCTCTAAGATCAGGAACAAGAAAATGATGCCCACTCTCTCCACTACTATTCAACATAGTACTAGAAGTTGTATCCAGTGCAATTAGACAAGAAAAATAAATAAAAAGCACACAAATTGGGAAATAAGAAGTAAAATTATCTCTGTTCACAAATGTCATAATCTTATAAGTAGAAAACTCTAAAGATTACACAAAAAAACTGATAAAACTAATAAATGAATTTAGCAAAGTCAAAAATACAAAACCAACACTTGAAAATAATTACTAATCAATAACAAAGATCAATCCAGAAAGGAAATTAAGAAAACAATACCATTTAGTATAATATAAAAAAAATACTTAGGAATAAACTTAACCAAAGATAAAAAGCTTTTATGCAGAAAACTAAAAAATATTGTTAAATGACACCAAAGAAAATACAGATAAATGGAAAGACATCTTATACTTTGAATTCAACGAACCTTGTTTCAAAAATAGTTGGAAAAAATTGTACTGAAAGATACATTTTTTGTGTTGTCATTATTCCCTAAACATATAGTATAACAACTATTTATATAACCTGTACATAGTATGAGGTATATTAAGTAATCTACAAATTATTTGAAGTATAAATGGGAGGATGTGCATAGTTGTATTCAAATATTATGTCATTTTTGTATCAGGGACTTGAGCTTCTACAGATTTTGATATCTAGAGGGGTCCTGGAACCAATCCCACATGGATGCCAAGGAATGACTATTTATATGTCTTTAATGCTGGTTTCCCTCTCAAGAATACAATCTCCTTGTAGACCAGGCTGCAGGACATAGCACAATATCTAACATAGAGTGGGCAATCCATAAATATTCTGCATTAAAGAAATAAAAGCATGAAAGAACTCTCTTGAGCACCAACCTAAAGAACTCTCAGAGCATAGAAAAGGTGCACCTCCAGTTCAGCCCCTCAAAGAGAACCTTCCTTCCCTATCAATGGGGTGGGTGTGTTCTCTCTCTGATTGGATGGCTGGAGGTTACAGTAAACCCTTCTATGGGAAGGGCATTTCACCTTTGAAATCTGGTGGTGAATTTGCCGCAATTTCCCATTCTTTTTCTCATTGCATATGCAGGGATAAAGTATATACTTCACTGACCCATCACTTAGCACTGGGAAGAGCTTCAAGTAAAGCTTTAAGTTAATAAACACAGAGAAGGAGAAATAAAGGAGGGTAGAAATGATGGAGAAGTGTGGGAAGGAATGAAAATTTTAAAAAAATCATTTGGAAACTCACCTCACTAACTTCTTTGACTGAATATTTTATTTTCACTAAACTATCTTAGGAACTGAAAGCTAGAAAATTACTATTTCTAGATGTGTTAATGGCCTCATGATTTACTTTCATGTTCTGCAGTAGCAGCTAAATTAGCAATAAGCACTTTTATGTTCATTGGCTAAGTTGAACCTTTTTAAGACCTGAAATTAGAAACAGAATATAAATTTGACATGGCAAATATATTCTCGTTCAAGAAATTTCTTGTACAAAATAACGTAGGAGGTGCTCGTGCTTACCAACAATACTGTATGTTCAGATTTTTTCATATATGAGACTGAAACATGTTTAGATACTTGGGTTTTAAATATTAGTGCATTTTTAAAAGTCCTATTCTTTCTAGTATTTAAGGTTAATAACCAAAAAAAGCTGTAATAATAATCATTTTAGTTTTAGTTTTGTCATCTAAACACAACCACCCTATAAACAATATTGACTGATACATTCTTGAATTTCTTTCAATGTCACAAAAATTCTTTAATGAAATATATCATGGGCTTGACTTGTACATACATTCTACTGCTAAGTTAGCCAAAGATTTTTATGAATTAATATTGGAAGCAAGTCTAAATAGTATCAGTAGGATTCAGTCAATATGTAAAGACATCCACTCAGAGTGCCTTCGAATTATAAATTCATTCAAAACACTTTAATCAGTTAAATGTTTCCTGGCATTAGTATATGTGAATGATCTATCAATGATTTGAATGACTACTCCCATAAATTTCCCTTTAACTCTTCTCAATCTTTCTTGAAAGCAAAAGAGGAATGATTTAAATGAACCAAGTGTTTAAAATTGATTTGAGTTTCCACAAAAGACTAGCTGCCAAGCAGAACATTTATAAGAAAAACTTTCAGACTGCTTTTTTAATGCTAAATATATTGCAGCGAAGCCTTAAATAATGCTTAAAGTTTAATTAATACACAGAAATATAATAGTAAAATTACAGTTTTGTTCCAGCTTTTAATTACACTGTAGGCTGGTTAATTTGTTAGAACAAGAATTTCTGGTCAGATGCATGCTGGTCCTATGACTAATATTAATCACTTCACTTTCAGAAGAACATCACACATGTAAATTAAGCTACAGACTATGTTAAGTTCTTTTTAATGGATTCTCTAATTAGGATCTTCATTTCTGTGTTTGAGGTAGAAAAAGTTCTTGAAGAACAATTTCAAATCATAGAAACCCAAATTTCTCCAACCACAACATTTTGTAATGTTTCTACCTTCAATTCGGAAATTTTTATATAGTTTTATATAGAGAATGTTCAGTGTGATGTTATTTACATAGGTCATATACCCTTCTGCAAAACACTTAGATGATGACAGTATGGGTATTACCTAACTAAGCACAATTTGGGACAAATAAGCACCGAGGAAAAAATATCTGTAATACTAGAAGGTGGATGAGGTGAAGTACATACTCTATTTTGAGTTTTCTAGGAAAACTCACTGTATAAAAGCTAGATGTAAAAGTGTAAGTCTCTGGCTATCATTTCACAAATTACAACTAAACACACTGACCATACAAAAGACGCCAGTAAGTAGCCCTAAGATGTAGTAGTTCCAAGAATAATTTTCATGCCTGGGATCTACCTTTTATCCACTAACTTTCCCACTAGTTCAGAGTCTCTGTTCCCTGCTTCCAATATTGGATTCCTTCCTTGAGCAACACTAGTTGAATCAATAGATTAAAGGTAAGCCGTGCTCTTTACTTAAGATATGAAGAACCATAAAAACATTTGTAAGTAGTCTTTGTACAAATTTACATTAACCATTAGATGTCTATTGTAAAAACAAAACTCACATTACTAATTCAAAATCACAGTTGGTAAGGTTTTCTTATGACTTTCTGAACATGATTATGTATAATTCATTTATCATCTATTTAAGGGTATCTAAATCTAGTAGACTAGTCAGTACATGCATGTGCTTCCTAGGAATTAAAGGGAGTAGGCCACTTCCAGAGGTTGAGTTCCAGGAATAGTTCATAGATCAGGTAGGAGGCTGGAAATTCTACACATGATTGCAAAGAATGGCTCCTCTAAGCAGAGTAATAATCAAAAGTTGAACATAGCACAAGTAGAGAAGCAACCAACCAGAATAGATACTCAGTCAGGATGTATGCTGCTTCTAGTACCTGTGGTACTTGCCTGCTGAATACAGATCCATCAAGAATGGATGGCCTCTCAGGATGCCAGAATCAAGCCTAAGAACGGAACACTTAAGAGCCTACATCCTGGGGCCTCAACATCTTTCAGGCCTTTCTAAAGCTACACAGTTCAACTTTTTCTAAGTTCACATGTGTATGACTCTTCCCCATGAACTAAGTTAATGGAAATGAGGCTCTGTTCCATTCAATCTGAGAACACAACTAAAATAGAACATCAACAAAAGAGAAAACCAATACCCATTTTTCATATGATTCAAGCCATATTTTTATAATCCTACAATAATATAACAGAATTTTACAGATATTAAAATTATTATATTTGTGGAAGTGTAAATTGGTACAATAACTGGAATATATGCATTAATACCATACATATGTATATACCTACCCTATGACCCAGCACTTTTACAAGATATCATGCAAAAAGTACATATGAATGTTTTCAAAGATATGCATAAGAATGTTCATATTAGCACTATTCACCAAAGCCAAAATGAGAAACAACCCATAAACTGAAAGATGGATACATAAACTGTGGAATATTCATATAGCAGAATACTCTGGCACCACAAGAATGAATAAACTACAACTACATGAAACAAAATAGATCAACCTCTCAAATACAAGGGGAGCCAAAGAAGCCAAAAATGACAGAGGATAATCTGTGTGATCCCATTCATTAAAAAAAAAATTGTAAAACAAGAGAAATGATAGTATTAGAAATCAGGATGATTATCCTTGAGGTGGGGTTGGAAAACAGTGCCCTTGGGGCTTTCTAGGATGTTCCATGATATAGTCTGGGTTCTGATCTCACAGGAATACTCACTTTGTAAAAGTGCATGAAGTTGTACAGTAAAGATGTGTGTGGCTTTCTGCATGTATGTTATATTTCAATGGAAAGCTTACATTTAAAAAACACTAAATAAACTAAAAAACAAAATCCCTTGATAAGTGAAGCATCAGTAATGCTTCATTGCTTACAGTGTCCTTTTCCATTCACTTTCTCCATGGGAATCACAGTTCTATATAGTAAACAGGTTGTACAGTTTACAGGGGATAAACACCACACACTTCATGTAGGTTACCCTATTAATCCTCTCAACAACCCCTTGAGAAAGCTATTATTCCTCTATGAGTTAGTTAAGCAGCCAGTAAGAAGAAAAACCTGTTCAAACCAAACCTGTCTTTAAAACCCCTGTTTTTTTTCTATGAAAACTCACTGTTGAAACTCATCTAAATTAAAAATTATTCTAACTAGCTAAATTATTGCCACCCCAGTCTTCTTTCAATCCAATAGTCTCTGGAGAGCAAAATGGACTTAGCTTCGTATAGCACCCCTCATGCCTGTGGTATCTGATCTCAGTTATCTCTGCAGAAGGTGTTAAAGGCATATTTATGATAGGGTTCTCTTAATTTACAAAAGGATCTTGTATAGCTCCTTCTTTTTGTGGCATGGAGATTGATCCTAGGGGTGCTCTACCACTGAGCTACATCCCTGGTTCTTATTTTTTGTTTTGAGACAAAACTTGCTAACTTGCCCAGACTACCCTCAAACTTGTAATCCTCTGCCTTAATCTCCTAGGTTGCTGAGATTATAGGCATGAGCTACCACATCTGACAAGCACCTGATTTAATGGTTATAGAACATGATACCCGGCATATAGTAAGTTTTCAATAAAAATTTATTCTGGTGATTTGTACTATAACAAGATAAATATCCATAAGACAACTGTGAGTTACATAAGAGTGAGAACCTTGTGCACTTTTCACCATGGTATACAGATGATATACTTAGCTCATTACCCAGAACATAATAGAAGCTTAATCAATATTTTCTAATGAATAATTAAATCAGAACACTCAAAACCTAGAAATGTGGGCTTAATTTTTTTAATTGTTTAATAAAAAGTCTCCAAGATAAAAAATGTAAAGTACATTAAGTTATAGCTGCTTATCCAGCTCACCAGAACTGTGACCTTGAATAAGTTAGTCTCTGTAAACATGACTTTCTTCATTCATAAAATGAAGATAAAAATCATGATTTCTCTGGTCCCTTCAAAGTATAATATATTAAGTGTGTTAGTCAGATTTCAAATGCTGTGGCCAAAAATACCTGACAAAAACAACTTAGAGGAGGACAAGTTTATTTTGGCCCATGGTTTCAGAGGCTTAGTCTGCAATCAGCCAACTCCATTACTATGAGCCCAAGAGAAGGCAGAGCACCATGGCAGAAGGGCAGCAGTGGAGGAAAGCTATCAGTTTATAGCAGTCAGGAAGAAAGGGAGGAAGGGGCCATAGGGAAGATGAACCCTTCTAGGGCACACCCCTATTGACCCACCTTCTCCAACTATACCCCACATGCTTATAGTCACCACTCAGTTAGTCCATTTGAATTAGGATGGTGTGATCAGGTTACATCTTTCATAACTTAATCATTTCACTATGACTCTTCCTGCATTAACAGGAGCTTTTGGGGATACCTCATATTCAAACCATAATACTAGGCCTCCTTGATCACATAGAAAACCCTACAAATGGATATTAAATGTCAAAAGTACTTTTGAAAAGTGGATAATGATATTATGGCAATACTTTTTCAAAGGTGGGCTCACTATATTGGCCTGGGGGAAGAGAAAATATTTCTAATGTTAACGTGAATCTCATTGTTTTTTTTCCTTCTAAAACTCCAAAATAAACAGATATCTCTACACTCACAAATATCTACAGAGTATAAAACACCACAGTTGAAATGTACTGAACTAGGATAACTAGAGCCTCACTCCTTAACTACCCTGGCATCATCTCTCATTTAGGTAATTTTCATTGTGGGTATACAACATAAAAAGGATTCTATTTTCAGCATAAAATTGTCATCAACTCTGGGAGACCCAATGATTATTGAAGATAATAGTCTGGGTAATTTAACAATGAGAATGTCATGTAGCTATAAATTCACACCCACAAGTATGACTGTGACAAACAAGTCTTACAACAATATTGAGATATGACAGGAATAGTAATTATTAGGGAAAGCCACTTAGGTATGATATAGCTAAAATGTAGTTAAGATGTCCTAATCTTACTATCGCTGTTACTATTATACTATATTTGTAAGGTACCCTCTCTTCTCCAGCTGACATGGTAAATGCTTATGTAAATCAATATATTTAGTCCTGGTGGTTTATATTTTTATTATGTACACGAGGAAACTGAGATGGCACAGGCTATTCTCTATCTGGCCCACCCAAATCACTCCCCTTTTCTATCCTGCTCTTTGCCCCAGGATGGGGCATATTTCTCTTGGGATTCTGGCAATGGCAGGGATCAGTTGAACAGAGAAAGACCAGGACATTGACTCCTCCCCTGTTCTCTCCCTGCCTGGTCATAGTCTTGAAGTGGCTGAGTTCTACCTAAGATCATAACCCTTAATGGGAAGATCCTCATCAGAGCTACAGTTTTAATTCCAAGAATGAATGCCTCTTTCTCCTCTGGCCTCTTCAGACTTAGGGGTGACAGTGGTTTCCTTCTGTTGCTAGTTCTTGGGTGATTGACCACCATTTGTTGGTTCCTTTCCTACTCACGCATTGTTGAGTATGTCCGCTGTTAGATAAAGATTGCTAGAAAGTGAGGTGAACGGAGTAAAGGAAGTTGTACACCTTGGATTGGGTGAATGAGTACACAATAATTGGGGAGGATTGGGTTCTTTTTAAGTCATTAGAGATGCTATGCAGCCAGCTTCTCTCTTGGCCAAGTGAAGAGAAAAGCACTTCTGAAGCCACATCATCCACAGTTCTGATTTTCTATGTTATCAGAGACATAGGAGAACCCTCTGCCAGGGGGAAGTGGTTTGGATGGGCAACAGATATAGTGCTATAAAGGTTAGAGATCAAGAAGAGACAAGTGATGATTTTACCAGGTAGCATCTCAGATATCTACAACAGCATCACTGTGTACCATCTGCACACACATATACACACACATACATACCTCACAGACTTGGCTCCCATGATCATAAAGTCTCCAGGGAATCCAACATCATTCTTGTCATGGTTTGGATACAATGTGCCCCACAAAAGCTCATGTGTGAAACAATGCAGGAAGGTTCTGAGGAGAAATGATTGGGCTATGAGAGCCTTAACCCAATCAGTGAATTAATCCCCTGATGGGATTAACTGAATGGCAAAGGAAGGCAGATAGGATGTGGCTGGGGGAGGTGGGCACTGGGGACATGGCTTTGGAATGTATATTTTGTATGTAGAGAGTGGAGTCTCTCTCTCTGCTTTCTGATTATCATGTGAGCTGCTTCCCTCTGCTGTCACAATGTTCTGCCTCACCTCAACCCCTGAGGAATGGAGCTATCTGTGGACTGAGACCTCTGAAACCGTGATCCCTTGAATAAACTTTCTTCCTCTACAATTGTTCTAGTTGGGTCTTTTTAGTCACAGCAGCAAAACAGCTGACTAAAACATTTCTAAAAAGATATGCTTAATGAGGAGAGCGGATCAGATGTCTGGTTCTTCCCAGTTCTCATTTTCTAAACCAACACTCCCACCATACCCTTTAACATGCATGTGCACGCGCGCGCGCACACACACACACACACACACACACAATCTCAACATATGCCCTGTTCATTTTTGCTCAAGAAAACTCCCAGGAAAAACTGAATAAATAAGCACAGTTTTATTTCCATCGGCCTTAGTTTTCACTTTCTCTATCCTTTAGCATCACTCTCCAACATCGAAAGCAAGACACCAAACCCTCATGCTTTTTCCCCCGCTTGCCTTAATAAATTCTGAGCTCTTGGCAACTCATCTACCATAAAGACTATGATTAAAAGAAGAATACCAAGCAGGTATTTTTATTTTTACATAAAACAACTATCCTAGACTACAGTATTATTCAATTCAATATTAAAAACAGAATTAAGGGAACCAGCTTTTAGTGTACTCTTCTCAGAACAAGGGAACCCTTCCCACATTTCCTGAAATTTCATTACTTGGGCCACAAGTGGATCAGACTAAGGCAAGGTCTTCTTTCCTCTGTTTTCTCTCTCCAATATCACTAATCTGAGGGTTCATAAAATGCAAGATAAAAGTCACAAATGATGCAACTCCTCAAACCTATAATGAATTACTCAGGGTAATAATCTAGCGAAATTCCAGAAACTGGGTAACCCCTTCACGCATAAAACAGAAGGAATGATTCCAGTCTGCGCTGCTGGAGTTGTCTACCTGACCCAGAGTGCACACAGGCAGCTGAGAGACCTCTCTTGAATGTGAACAGGGGACACCATCCAGACCCAAGAAGAAGCTGCATTAACAACTGACCCTCCCTGCTACACGTAGCTTCAGCACTGGAGGGCAGCGTGGGTTATAAGAAAGTCATCAGCTGTCACTTCTAATCACTAGGAGGCTGACCTCAGCACACCACAGGAAACCACTCAGCTGCCACTTGAGCTTCCCCACAAGACCAGAAAAGAGAGGAAGTGGGAGTGGCCTCTGTGGACTGAGCAGCTCACTCATGGGGCACAGGTGGGAAGAGGAGAGACACTGGAGGATGAGCCAGCTTTACCTACTTGGTTCCCTCCCTCCCCACAAAAATGCCATTGTGCCTGAGAGAGCAGGTTCTCAGAACAGTGAGAAAAAACAAACAAACAACAACAACAAAAATGCACTAAAAAATATTTTTAAATTAAGTATGGTTCATGTAATAGAATAAAACACAGGGTCTTCCTATCTTCCTCCCTTTTCTCTCCACTCCTTCAACACTGTCCATGCAAACTCCAGTGTAGCAGGGACAGACTCTCCTCCAGTACATTAATGGGACCCTAACAGCATTAAGGTAGCCTTAAAAGCAATCAAAGTCCGCCCATCCCCCTATGCAATTTGGGTTGCCTTACTAGTAAATTAGAGAGGTTAAAAAAAACAGGATGTACTACAGCCTGCATTCTGATAACTACCGATTTGTTCGACTGATTATTTCTCTCTGGGAGGAGTGTTATTTTTCTTTCTTTAAACTGTATTATGTAAGCCTGAAAAAAAATATGCTCACCAAGGAGATTCTGCAGAAATAAAGTAACTGTGCACATAACTGATCCTCATGAGCAATTTTCTTTTAACTAATAGAGTTTATTTTTCAGAGCAGTACTAGGTTTACAGAAAAACTGCACCCGAAGTACAGAGAGCTTCTATATATTATCTCCCGCACCATTTCCCTCTACTATTGATATTTTACATTAATGTGGTATATCAATATTAATAAGCCAATACTGATACATTAGTGTTAACTGAAGTTCATAGTTTACATATGGTTCTTTTTATGTCATATAGTTCTATGGGTTTTGACAAATACATAATGACCTTTATCCAGCATATGCACAGTGTCATACAGAAGAGTTTCACACACCCTAAAAGTGCCCTGTGCTTCACCTATTCATCCCAGCTCCCTCCTGTGCTCCTCTCCCCAGGGGCAGACACGGACACTTTCACTGTCTCTATAGTTTTGCCTTTTCCAGAACATCATATATTTAGAATGATGCAGCACGTAGTCTTTACAAACTGACATTTTTCACTTAGCACTATGCATTTATGTTTTCTCCATGTCTTTTTGCAATTCAAAAGCCCGTTCCTTATTGTTGTAACATAATGTACCACAGTCTGTTTACCCAATCACCTATTTAAAGACATTTTGGATGCTTCCAATTTTTTGTGATTATGCATAAAGCTTCTATAAACATCTGTGTGCAGGTTTTTGTATGGGCATACATTTCAACTCATTTAGATAAACATCCAAAAGCATAATTGCCTGATCACAAAGACTATGCTCACAAACAAAACTTTTACATGCACACTAAAGTCTTCAGCACTGGTGTGCCAACAGGCTGCATAGCTTAGCAAAAAGAGCATACCCTCTGCAACTTATTAGCTGTATGATCATCAGCAAATAATCTGAGCTGTTTCCTTGGCTGCACAATGGAGAGAGTGGTGTGGTTCACATGAGAGAATGTACAGGAAAGTGCATAGCAGCACAATGTCCAGCACAGAGCAGTCACTCAATAAATGATAGCTTTTGTAATCAATATTCATAGCAAATCAATCCACTACTACAACTTTACAGTTTCTTTATTATTAGTCAAGTTTCTCCTAGTCTAAAAGAGAAAAATACCTCTCAGCCCTATCCTAGTCCTCTACCATTCTATTCTCATTTTCCTCTTTCCATCTTCCCTTTACACTGTTTTTTTTTTAAGTAGTTCCTAGCCTATATTTCCCATTCACTCATTCTCCCATTGCAAAATTGGGTTTTTTATCCCTACAGTTTCACCAAGGTCACCAAATACCTTCTAGCTTCCAAACCCAACTGGCACTTTTTGCTACATATCATACCTAATTCTTCAGCAGTAATTAACAGTTTTAAATTGAACTCTCATTTCTTGGCTCCCATGAACCACTCCCAATTCTTCACTTGACCATTCCTCTCTGGTGTCTCCCCAGTCACTTCCTTGGCCTTCCAATTTTTCCATACATTCTCTTATATGACTTCATTGCCTCCTGCAACGTCTACACCTATACACCACCAATGCCTTCCTAACCTTTGTTCTTGTCCTGGGTCACTCCTCTGAGTGCCAAACTTATAAGTCCTACTGACAGGCACCTCAAACTCTACATAGCTCGCCATCTCCTTCCATTCTCTCTCTCCCTCCTTTCCCTTTCTCTTCTCACTCCACCCAGCACAAACCTAGTCCTCCTCCAACGCCCAGTCTTTTCCTACAACGTGATACAGCACCTCCCAAGCAGAAACCTTGACTTCATTTTCATTTTCCAAATCTAAAAATACCTACATTTGCACTTGTTTCTCCCCAAAATCACATTTCCTATGCACAGACTCATTTGACAATTTAAATACCTTTTCAACTCTAATAAGATAGCCATTTATTGCCAAGACACAGACTCTTACTTTTGTTCCACAAGAGCTATGCATAGGGGGTGGCAAGCAAAAGACAGAGCCCATCAGAGAATAATACATCAGGTGGCCACCTGGCCTCATGCATCAGCTAAGTGATTTGCTCCTCCATATTGACCATCCTGGGGATGGATTTCAAATTTATGCCTCAGCAAAACTGCCTTTATCCCATGCCATTGACGAAGCTGACACTGAGAATGTGAGTTCCTCAAATACCAGGGATGCTCCAGTCCTGGCCTTCCTTGCTGCCCTCTCTGCCTATGGTTACCTTCTTGTCCTTGGTTGTATGTTTACCGCCTACTAAACCCTCAACACCCACCTCAAGTCATCCCTGTAGGTCCCCTCTGTGGTGTTCTCATTATACCACATGTCTCCTATCAAACATGTACATTATGATAGTTTTTATTTACTTGTTGCTTTACACATCAAGCTCCTTGACCAGGGGATTTTTGCCTTTTATTTCAGATTCCCCAGTACCTAGTATAACACCTGGCACATAATACACTGTTTCAATCATTATTTCTAGAAGTGTGGAAGGAAGAGAAAAGGAGGTATGGGAAAGAATGAACAGATCCGTTTGATTCTTCAAACGGATCTGTTCTAAGAGTTTTTCACATGAGACAACAGGGTAGACCTTACCTAAAACAGTATCACATGAAACTACAATAGTAACACAGAAAAGGCTGACATTATAAAACAGGACAAAATGACAATACATCTGGACCAGACGTCATCTATTCCCCAAAAGCTAGTATCTGTGATTTATTAAAGTCATGGATATGTGTCAGAAGTTAAGGCTTCAGAATTCCATAAACCCATTTTAAAACCAGAAAATTATGAAGTAAACATGGTGAGGGTTGCTTGAGAAATAACAGCTTACTGCCTTGCTTCTGAATACATATGACAGTGTCCTCTTTCTCTATTCTGAATACATACAACAGTATCCTCTTTCTCTATTGGTTCTCTGACCAAATAAGGAACCCAATTCCAAGAAAATGTATGATTTAGGGATCACATATGCCATAGTTTGGATCTTAAATGTCTGCCAAAAGCCCATGTATTGAGGTCTTGGTCCTCAGAGTGACATTACTGTGAGGTGGTAAAGCCTTTAAGAGGTGGAGTTAGGAGGGAGGTCTTCAGGTTATTGGAAGCATGCTTTTAAAGGAAATTGCAGAACCCTGGCCCCCTCTTTATGCTCTTTTGCTTCCTGCCATGAGATGAGTATTTTTCTCCAACACATGCTCCCACCATGATGTGCTGCCTTGCCACAGGCTAAAAGCAATGGGGCCAACCAATCATGGACTGGAACCTCCAAAGCTGTAAGCCAAAATAAGCCTTTTCAGTTTCTAAATTGCTTACCTCGGGTGTATGTTATAGAGACAGTAACTGTGTGACACAACACACATGAGAAAGAAAATGGCTTGCAACTGATTCTAAAACAGATTCAGAAATTAGACCTTGCAATTAGAACAGATTAACAAACATAAACAGATGAGGTGTGAAATGCTTTATTCCAAGGAACATACTATATGGTACCGACCTAGAATTAAACAAGAATATATCTAGAATAAACTTTATCTCTAGTTTAGTCATTCTTTACCAATTTTTGAAATATTTGCATTTACCTAATTTAAATTTTAGCTACCTGAAGCTAAAAAATACTTGGATAATTTCATGGAAATCATGAGTTATCCTAATTGGCTTGTATTTCTACATTGGAAAAGTTTCCAAAGAAAACATATCTTATATCCTCAAAAACAAAGTGACCCTAGGACTAGGGATATGGCTCCATGATAAAGCACTTGCCTGGCATGTGTTTGATATCCAGAACTACAAAAATATAAGTAAAGTGCCAGCAGCAGTCTTGCCCATTTCCCACCCAGATGAACTCCCAAATACACAAATTTTTACAGATAAAGATTGTTTATGATGTTTATAACAGGATATTAAAATAGAAGTAGTTCAGTCATAGTTTCTGCTAAAGTCCCTAGACTACAGCTCGTAAATTCTAGACAAAGGTGTCATAGCACTGTGCAAGACTTGCCATTTCATGGCTTTTGTCTCTTATCCTCACCCTTACTAAGGACATAAAAGGGTTAGTTGGGGAATAAAGAAGATTATCTAGAGAAAGCCATTAGTGTGCTGTGAGTCTGAACTCGAAGCACCTCAAGTCTTGAAACACCTCAAGCCTAGGGTAAATAGCATCAATGAAATTACATAGTTAACAAGAGTTTCCTGGACATGGTGGAATGGCCACTGACTAACACTCTTGAGAAACCACCAAGGCACAAGGCTGACTGAAGCCACCTAGAGCAGAAAAGGAGGGGCTGTGGTTTGAGAAATATCTATACTCCCAACAAGGGTGGAAGACCCCGTGGGCCAAATAGGAACTTCACTCATCTCATCCACTTCTATCATGTAGGCCAAAAAAACCCAGCCTCCCACCGTGCACACTGCTCTGTGCCCTAGAAACTGACCTCTATGGACTAAGTCATAGATTTCCACCTAAGTTGGGCCAACAAGAAGTACCAGAAGGAGATGAGAGCAAGGTAGCAGAGTGGAGAGAATAAGTTATCTATTTCCCAAATACCTTCCCTGCTGGCTAGTGTTAGTACAGTTTCCAATGAAATCCACACCCCCTCCTGAGCAGTCCTTTCTCCTTCAGTTACAGCTCTCTCTAGGCAACCCAGCACCACTGCTTCTCCTTATCCCTCAGGCCTAGGAGTTCTAATGACTCTGGTTGGTTAACTCCAGGTGTTTCAACACCCTCGTTGGTATCGCTTAACCCTGCCACACTTCAAAAAATATTCCCTCCACCAAACTCTCAATTCCTGTTAGTGTGTGTCCTTCCAAAACCCTGAAAATAAAACACACAGGGGCCAGCATGGGGTCACCTAAGATCCTCTCCAAGAATGCTGATGCTCAGCAACAAAATACAAACAACTTAATTAGAGAATGGGTAAAGGATTTGAATAGACATTTCTCCAAAAAAAAATATACACATGGCCAATAAGCACTTGAAAAGATGCTCAACATCACTAGCCACTAGGGAAATGCAAATCAAAACCACAATGAGATAACATTTCATACCCATTAGGATAGCTATTATTGAAAAAAAGAAAAAAGGAAAGAAGGGAGGGAGAGAAGAGAAGAGAGAGAGGCTGAGAAGGAAAGAGGGAGAGAAGGAAGGAAAGAAGGCAGGCAGGCAAGCAAACAAGTGAAAGAGAAACAGTGCAGCCATTGGAAGACAGTGTGGCAGTTCTTCAAAAAGTAATCATGGAATTACCATATGATCCAGCAATTCCACTTCTGAGTATATGCCCTAAAGAAAGACACAGAGAAAGAAAAGCAGTGATTCAGACAGACATATGCATACCCATGTTCAGGAGCTAGGGGTATCACTCAGTAGAGCATTTGCTTTGCATGCCTGTGTTCTTAGTAGCATTATTCACAGAAGTTGAAAGAGAAACAACCCAGTGCCCATCAACAATATGGCTAAACCAAATGTAGCATATACACAGAATAAAATATTATGCAACCTTTTGAAAGAAGGAAGTTTTGACAAAGGCCACAACAATTGAACCTTGAAGACATTACATTATGTGAAACAAGCCAGTCATAAAAAAAAAAAAATGCTGTGTGATTCCTCTTTATGACAATATTTGGGTAGTCAACTTCAGAGACAGAACATAGAATGGTGGTTTCCAGAGTATAGAAGGAAAAGAGTTATTGTTTAATGAGTACAGAGTTTGAGTTTGGGAGGATAAAAAAGTTCTGCGGATAAATGGTGGCAATGATCGCCCAACAATGTAAATCATAGAACCATGTACTTTTAAATAAGTACATGGTTAAATAGTCAAAATGGTGAATTTGGTATATATTTCTATTAGCACAATTAAAAAAAACAAAGAGTGCCTAGGAGAAGAGCAATGTATCATGAGACATGAGCCATAAGGAATGTTTTCATCTGTGTGAAAGATTGCAGATAAGAGATTCCCAGGGATGGAGAGACTTCCAGTATCCACCAAGGAAAGTGAGCCCTTTCTCTCCAATCTTTCGTCTTTCTATGATGACATACCCCACCATGCTTCAAAGGTAGAAAGCTGGGAGAGAGGAAGTGAGGAAGTATAAGTACTGAGCAGGAAAGAGAGACTTCTTAGCATGTCTGCCCCTGCAGTGGCCATTCTATAACAGTCCTGTGCTAAGAGAAAGGGTAAGCTTCAACATCAATAAACTTTGAAGTTCAGGACAAATATCCTGGACTTAACCAATTACTAAACAAAGACTGTGTCTCAAAACATTCCAGAAGAAAAAACAAGAGACCAGAATAGCTAAAGCAATCCTTAGCAGGAAGAGTAAAGCAGGTGGCATCACTATACCAGACTTTAAACTATACTACAAAGCAATAGTAACAAAAATGGCAAGTCTACCAAAATAGACTTGTAGACCAACGGTACAGAATAGAGGACACAGAGTCTAACCCACATAATTACAGTTATCTAATATTAGACAAAAGTGCCAAAAACATACATTGGATAAAAGACAGCCTCTTCAACAAATGGTGCTGGGAAAACTGGAAATCCATATGCAACAAAATGAAACTAACTCCCTATCTCTCACCATGCACAAAACTCAACTCAAAGTGGATCAAGTACCTAGGAATTAAACCAGAGACACTGTGCCTAATAAAAGAAAAAGTAAAAACAAATCTCAAATCATATCAAATCTCAAATCAAATCCCAAATCAGGCCCAAATCTCCATCATGTCGGATTAGGCCCCAACTTCCTTAATAGGATTCCTATAGTACAAGAATTAAAATCAAGAATCAATAAATAGGATGAGTTCCAACTAAAAAGCTTCTTCTCAGCAAAATAAATAATCAGTGAGGTGAATAGAGAGCCTAGAGAATGGGAGCAAATTTTTATCACACTAGAGCACTAGTCTCTAGATATATAAATAACTTAAAAATCTTAACACAAAGAAAACCAAATAACACAATCAACAAATGGGCCAAGGAACTGAACAGACACTTCTCAGAAGATGATATACAATCAATCAACAAATATATGAAAAAATGTTCAACATCTCTAGCAATTAGAGAAATGCAAATTAAAACCACTCAAAGATTTCATCTCACTCCGGTCAGAATGGCAACTATTATGAAGACAAACAACAATAAGTGTTGTCGAGGATGTGGGGAAAAAGTCACATTCATACATTGCTGGTAGGACTGAGAAATGGTGCAGCCAATATGAAAAACAGTATGGAGATTCCTTGGAAAACTGGGAATGGAACCACCATTTGACCCAGCTATCTCACTCCTCAGTCTATACTCAAAGGACTTAAAAACAGCATACTACAGGGACACAGCCACATCAACATTTATAGCAGCACAATTCACAATGGCTAAATTGTGGAACCAACCTAGATGCCCTTCAATAGATGAATGGATAAAGAAAATGTGGTATATATACATATAATGGAATATTATTTAGCATTAAAAGAGAATAAAATCATGGCATTTGCAGGTAAATGGGTAAAGTTGGAGAATATAATGCTAAGTGAAGTAAGCCAATCCCAAAAAAAAAAATGACAAATATGTTTTCTCTAATATGTGGATGCTGATCCATAATGTGGATGGGGGTGAGGAACATGGGAAGAATTGATGAACTTCAGATAGGGCAAAGGGAAGGGAGTGGAAGGGAAGGAATGTGGGGGTAGGAAAGATGGTGGAATGAGATGGACATCATTACCCTAAGTACATGTTTGAAGACACAAATGGTGTGACTCTATTTTGTGTATGACTAGAGACTTGAAAAATTGTGCTCTATATTGTGTACTATGAATTGAATCACATTCTGCTGTTGTATATAACAAACTAGAATAAATAAAAGAAAAAAATTCTAGAGGAAACAGAAATGACTGGAAGTCATGAGGCTATATGTAAATTTCAACCAAGAGCTAGAATAAATGAGACCAGAATTAATTTAAAGGAAAAAAGTGGGTAACAAAAATAAATTTGCTTTATGGTGACACTCTGTTTGTCAGGTTCTCCAGAGAAATGGAACCAATGGAATACATACATAGAGAGAGAAAAAAAATAGGGAGGGGGGAATTATGGATACATAGTTAGCTCATGCCATTATAGAAATTGAGAAATCCAATTATCTGCTCTCAGCAAGCTAGAGACCCAAATGAACCAGGAGATTCAGTCTGAATCTGAAGGTCTGTGTCCATGGTGTAGATAACAGTCCTAAAGCAAGAGAAGATGAGATGAGATGGGATGAACCAGTTCATATAGGAAGGCAGAAAGCAAAGAGGATAAATTCCTCCTTCTTCTGCCTTCTTCTATGATGGTTCTCAACAGACTGGATGATGCCCACCAACATTGGAAGACAATCTGCTTCCTAAACCTACCTATTGAAATGATAACCTCATCCAGAAACACCCACACAGACACACCAAGAACAGTGTTCAATTTGTACAACTTGTGACCTACTCAAACAGACACAAAATTAACCTTCACTCCTTCCATGACTAATACTTGTTCAAACCTAAAATTATAGATTAGTTCTGGAATATTATAAATTCCATAAGACACTTCTAAGCAGACTTAACTTCTAATAGTTTTCCAAAAATCACATTCTCACATCTGTTTAAATTGTTAGAGGAACATTTTCTGAATCTACCCTCATTGGAAATTTTATTTAAGGTTCTGAATTCCCAGTCACATTAAGTTAAGGGAATTGCTTTCCTTTTGTCCTAAAGTATATACTTGTGATGTCCAGAATATAAATACCTACTGCATTGCTTTAAAAGGCACATTTAAAATTATATCCAGCATCCTGCAATTGAAAATGTATAGCTCCAAGAATAATAACAGAAACTGTATTCAATTTATTTCCTCCTTTTTCTTACCCATTATGTCAGCAAACTTTTATGAGCAAATAAAAGTAGAACTGATTGAAGTCACTTAAATCTGATGTGTCTCCCCAAATAATATTTTGCTGTTCAAAATAAAGTTATTCAGTGAGCAGCATTCTACCAACACAAGAGATTTTATAAGGAATCCAATATAAGGTAATCCCCATAGGCATACACAGAAACTAAAAATAAAATAGCATTCTAAACTCAACACGATCTTGAGCAAAATTGGATTCTTGATCTGTCATCTGTTATTAGTAGGCCTCCTCTGTACATTCGTCCTTCATGTTTTCTATTGGTCTCTGCATACCTGTGTAATGCCTTAGAGAGTCTCCAAGTGGATTCCAGGTAAGAGGCTGGGGAGATGTTTCTGCTTAGGAAGGTTTTAATTCTCTCCTGAGCAAACACTTAACTGCATCTATTCACAAAGGCCTCTGAGAGTGAGCCATCCCTACACACTTGTAAATATATATCATTTTGACATCAAGCCCCTGGTAAACTATGGAAATCATATATTTATAATGCAGAATCTCTCATCTAGGAGTCAAAGCCCTTCACAATTCAGTACCTACCAACCTGTCCAGCTCTCCCTCCTGGCCAGGAAGTTCACATACTTCAGTCACATTTGTCTCCGGTTTACTGCCAGTGTGTCTGTTCTGCTACCAGGCCTCTCTACAGTAATTTCTACCCTTCCACCATCCATTGATATTTCAAATCCTACCCATCCTTCTAGTTCAAATCCTGATCCTCAACCCTCAGAAAGTCTTTCTCCAGATAAAACCAGAATGTCTCTTTCCCAAACCCATGAAAACATTGATTCACATGAGATTGATTGTATAGACTATTTCTTATTTTCCTTTCCTATATTTCCAACTAGGTTGAAAGCAACCCAAAGGCAAGAACCAGTGATACTATGTTTGGATATTCCCCACTTCTTAGTATGGAAACCTATACATAGCAAATTGACATAAACAGTTACTGGATGAATGAATAATAACAAGGATAGAAATTAGTTATCTGGAAATGTCTTCATTAAATATTTTATTTTTTATTATGCATATTTAATCTCAACAGTTCATTCCTTATTATAGTTATTTTTCCTGTTCCCAAATTAGTGTTTTCATTCAATAGAATGTAATTTATTTCCTTGTGTTTGAATTGTATTAGTAATTAGTCAAGAGATGAGGTGAACTTCTCCACTATAAGAAAATAACTTCATTTATTCAATTTATAGGGATCCATGCTTTCTAAGCTGAAACCTATAATACATGGTCTTATGCTTAATGTGGTTATGAACTATCTGAAATCAGGTTCATATGGTATAAATAAGACATGCATAGCAGATCTTCACTAAAACATTACCCATTTATTAAAAAGTGTGCATCAGATAAAGAAGTGATAAACTCTGTGTTCCACCCTGCCCATCTGCATACCTGACACCCTTTCTTATCAATGGATAGGTCCCACCATCAGTTCCTTTGAACCACCTATACTCACTCAGTCTCTGCATGCTGCTCCTTGTGACAGACAGGGACACTCCACTCCTGCCTGCGCTTCTCTTCCTAGTGTCTCTGTGTACATTCACACTTCTCTACTGTTACCTCCCTTTCCCTCAGATTCTCATAGACATATGCTATTGCCTAACATGGGCCATTCCACGAAAGAGTGTTCATCACAAACCCAATGATTCTAGGAAGAAACATTTTTGCTTCAAAAGCTGAAATTGTCTCAGTGCTAAAATTTATTCAAAAATAGGCCCTCCAGTGAACTTCTCCACTATAAGAAAATAACTTCATATATTCAATTTATACGGATCCATGCTTTCTAAGCTGAAACCTATAATACATGGTCTTATGTTTAATGTGGTTATGAACTATCTGAAATCAGGTTCATATGGCATAAATAAGACATGCATAGCAGATCTTCACCAAAACATTATCTATTTATTAAAAAGTGTGCATCACCTCATCTCTTGACTAATTACTATCCCCTTGATAGTCCTCTATTTGCGGTAACAATGATAATCTGAACATGATGTCAAAGTATAAGAAAGGGCTCTGTTTCAAGAAAACAAGTTCTAATCTTGGTGCTGTCAAATTTACATTTATCTCGTTTTCCTCATTCACAAAGTAAGTATCCAAGTCTAGACTCGGGGATAGAACCTCAAATGCTTTTCAAGAGCCAGGCAAGTGTCATAAATGACTGGAGAAGGGTTTGGCTGGCAGAACAACAGGGAATGGTAGAGACTGATAGAAACCTATAAGCAAATGCCCCTCTGAAAGAGACAGCTGCTGTTTAAATCCAGTCTATTGCCTCATAGGAGTGGGGGCCTACTGTGACTAGACCTGACTTTCCTAAGGCACAGGAAAATTAGGATCAATTTGTGATATTACTTGACAGCTAATTCCATGTATTTTGAAAAAATAAAACTATTTACAGAGCAATATTTGTGGGTCAATAGTTTATAATCTCTGGTTTAAGTGATTTTATGTTTCTAATATAAAATTCTCCCCCTCCCCCATGGATGTTTATTTGATAAATTAATGAGATTTTATATTTTACATAGTTTTCAATAAACTTGACTGAAAGAAAACATCAGGCAAAATGACATGGCAGAAAAACACAAGATGCAAAGTTGGGAGACAAATTAAAGGTCCTCCTTCACCCCCAAAGTTGAGTGGCCTTAGACAAGTGACCTATCTTCTTGAAACCTGAAGTTTTCAGAATCTATAAAATGTGGATAATTTCTACACTTCTAACTTATAAGGAGATTGTATTATTTGACTGAAATTATGTAAATGGAAGCACTTTGCAAACTCTAAAACACTAAACATTTATCAGGAATGACAACTGCATTGTCTGCCTCCCCAGAGATCGATTAAGGAGAACAAAAGACTTTGGGATGGCAGAATATCACTTATTACCTAAAATTAAAGGAAAACTTCTCAGAATCTCTAATAGAGGCCAAGAATTGTTCCAATGTTAAATCTATCAGAATTATCAAATTGAGTGGAATGTGATTTTGAACCTTCAATAATTTGTAGCACACACAGCCTAATCTATTTTGCCCACCCAGACACCTAAATTATCCACTGTAATAACCAGGTGAAATCTACTCAATCCGGAATCTCTAGATAGTAATATCCAACTGCAATCTTATAGCTCTTGTCTCTTTAGTATGATTAATAAAGACCTGTTAAGAATGATTGAATTCACACTTTGTAATGAAAGTTCTTAATAATTTTCCTAGCTGTGGGCTGGTAAAGGATGCCACAGAGTGGAATCTGATACTAGCCTCCCCACTTTGAAACTGAGCCACAGAAAGTTTTGGTCCTGTCCAAACCACCTAGTATGTCCTAGATTTATTATTCCCAACTGTTACAGAAGAATCATCACTAATCACAGATAGTCCTTAGATTTCCCTGATTAACCCTGGGAATAGCTAAGGAATGCTGTAGTCTACTTGTAAGGCACCACACTTAAAACTGATCCTCCCATTTGTATAAACCATGACACTTCATAATATTGATTCAGCAATTCCCTGAAAACAGCTTAGATCAAGGGTTGGCAAGCTTTATCTGAAAAAAAGCCAGACAGTAAATACTGTAGGTCTTATGGGTCACAGTGTCTATGTCACAACTACTCTATCATGGTAGCATGACAGCCATCATAGACAGTACCTAAATGCTATGGCATGGTTCTGCTTCTATAAAACTTCAATTATAAAAACAGGCAGATGGCCGTAGTTTGCCCACATCTGGCTTAGACTATTCCCTTCATTATATATGAAGTGAGCTATTTCAGTATCAGATGATATTGAACTGTTGAAGAATTATTTTTATGAAAATGAATGCCAAATGTAATTAACAAAACACTGCAAGATGTTCTGCATGAAGAACTTTGCTTTCTTCTTAAACTTATATTTATGAAGTGGTTGTTTGGTTTCCCATTCCACAATTGAAGAAAGTGAACTCAGCAAGCAATAGGCTCAGAGTTACTAATGGGTTACAGAGCCAGGATTTCACCTAGGTTTCTCTGATCCCACCTTATCCTTCTACCAAAGTGTGCAGCCACCCATGTGGTATACTAGGGAATGTCTAAATTCCTCTAAAAATTCCTGAACTTATCAGAGATATAGACACTCATTAAACTTTCACTAACTAATGCTCACAATGAAAGTGAATATTTTTTAAATTTTAGCTGAAATGAATTATGCTAAAAACAAAAGGAAGAATAGGACTACATTCCTTTCATAATCCATCTATTTTTTGGTTAGGCCTATTAAATTTTACTTATAAAGTCCCTTATTGAAGAAACTAATGAAGCAACAACAGGACCATTTCTAAAGCAGTAGACTTGTTTAAGTAAGTTAAATAATTTTTCTGGTAGTTTAACTACTTTCTCATTCTCTTACTACAAACATTGTCAACAGAAACATTCAGCTTCTTCTTGAACTTAAATTTGAAATATAAATCTATTTTGCAAATTTAACAAAGTCAATATTGTGGACCACCCAGGAGACAACTATTAACAGGAAAAAAAAACATTATTAACAAATCTAAATATTTATCAGGAAGAAATTGTGAATATAATACTATTTCTATAGAAGACCTGGTATAGCACATTTAAATAAATGTTTGAAATGCATTTTCTTAATAATGAACAAGCTTTTTAAAACATGCCTTTAATTTCCTTGAAATTAAATTAAAGAGCTAGTCACTGTTTTTTGTTTTTTTGTTTTTTTGTTTTTGTTTTTTGTTTGTTTGGTTGGTTTTTGGTTAATTAGTTCTAATCAGTTTTATATGACAGTAGAAAGCTCTTTGATTCACTATAACTGGTCACTGATGAAAGTTTTTGTTCTACATACAAACATTACCATCTATGGTGCTAAGAAAAATTAGTTTCAAATGTTTTTAAGATAACCAAAATTCTCTTATTATAAATTACCATAAGGGATAAAACAGAAAATTAGTTAAGTAACTCAAAAGAACTTCTTTGTCTCCTAATAAGTAATATGCCTTTAGCTACTGAAGCATAGAAAGTAAAACATGTTGAAACAAACCATTAAAGCATGTTTAGATTTTCAAGAAATGGAAAGTACCCATTTTCCACAGATCTGCCTAATCACTACACTGACTAATAAAAACAAATCTCAAAAGTTCTTGAGCAAAGCAAGATTTGCACTTTGATAACAAACTAGATGAAGCATAATATAAATACAACTGGTAGTTGTGTTCCAGTTATGCCTGCCTTGAAGGGATGTGGAAGATGCAACTGATAAAGTAAAATCAAAAACCTGGGAAGCATAGTCTGACTGTAACTAGAGGCTGCTTTGACTAGAGGGTTCAGTGCTATGTCATGATGAAAATATTACACTTTATTCATCCTTCTGCAATCTCTTGTTCATTGGTATAGATCTAGGTATTACCTTAAAGAACAGATGCATAGACGTGGACTGTGTGCTGGCTGAAGACTCAGGATCCAACAGACAAGACAGTCAAATTTGTAGGCTATCTAGGATTTCATTATTCTGCTCTCTTCTGAAAACAATCATAATTCTAACTCCATCCTTACAGGACTCATTACCAGGCTTTGATCTCTTTGAAATAACATCCTTTTATCTTCTTTCTATCTTTAGGGCCTAGCACAGGGCCTGGAAATGATAGTAGCAATAAGAAGTAACATTAATTATATCCTTTGCATAATCCAGGTTCTGCGCAACAAGGCTTTTGCAGAAAATGCTTATTTACTCTTCCAAACAACCTATTATTACTAAATTCTCAGTAAATTTTAAGTGAAATAACAAAATATATCAAACCATATATTTGTAAATCATACCTTAAATGAAATAAGGGGTTCACTCTTTCACGAAGCTCCTTGGCAAGCCCATTCATAAGCCCAAGAGAAACTTTGCAATGTAAACATTCCACTACCTTCTCACTTAAACAGAAGTATAAAGGGGAAAGAAAGTATTTTACAAATGATGAACTCAAACCTATTCTACCAAAATGGTAAATTTGTAAGCTAAATTTTTATCATATCCACATTAAAATTAAGCCAACAGTTCCTTAACTAAGAAAAGGATATAAACCATTAATCTGAAAAACATTAATACTAAAAGACTTCAGTCAACAAATTCTTGAGGCTTTTTTATTCTTCATAGAAGCAGTTGACTTATAGTTAAAGATAAAAGCAAGATCCTTTAAGGCTCCCAGGCAAGCTTGTAGTTACTAAGCAAGTCATTCAACCCACCTCTTTGGATCACAGCTACAACTCATCTATATTAAAACTAATTGTAAAGGCTTCTTTCTAAGTTGAAATGATCAAAATCTTTGGATAAGAATGGGAGTGGAGAGGTAGAGTGCCTGCTTAGAATGTGTGAGGCCCTGGGTTTGATCTCTAGCTCCAAAAGAAAAAATAAATAAAGATTATAAATGCATAGCTCTCAGCAAAAATACAAGTCTGTCAAAAAAATGCTACTCAGAATCCCATCACTTCAAAGCTGTCATCTTTGATAAGAACTCACATTTATATCACAGAAGAAAACAAAACAATGATTAAGGCCCACTTAAAATATGAAGTGTTACATTAAAGTTTATATGTATACAAGTTCCCATAACTGATTATTAACCAGTGATCTTTGACTTTCAAACTTTCAAGCCCCATAAAATTTGGATTAAACTGAGGACAAATGATAAGATTTAGCCTAGTACCAGATGAACAGATGGAAAGAAAGAAAGAAAAAATAGAAAAAGAGATTGATTTCTTAGACAGCATGGTAGAGGTTTAAAGATAGTTGAAGGTTTAGATTTCTCTACTATTCTTTACCAAATTCCTGACTGTTCTCTGAGATTATGCACTTGAATTTGGAAGGTAGGCAAAACAGAAATGGAAATATGTGAAAACAGGAAGCCAAAAAGATAGTAGAGATATACAAAGACCCCTTAAAGTTTATAAGTTTTAAACTTCTATATATGTGTAAATTCTTTTGATTAAAGCTCATCCACTTATATAAAAACTTGGACAAGCCGAGCTCCTTGGTGCATACCTGCAATCCCAGCAACTGGGGAGGCTGAGGCAAGAAGATCACAAGTTCAAGGCCAGCCTCAGCAATTTACTCAGCAACTTAATGAGGACCTATCTCAAAAGAAAAAATAAAAAGGGCTAGGGATGTTGCTAAGTAGTTAAGCACCCCTGGGTTCAAGCCCTAGTACAAAAAAAAAAAATCCAAACTTAGACAAAAATGAATTCATCTATTTGGTATGCCAGATTGGACTGATAGTGGCTTTTTACTTCCCCACAGTTAAATACAAACTGCCCACCTGAATTAAACCATTGCTTCTTTACATTTAAAAAAATCTGTACTAATTTTTCCTAAATTAAAATAACCAAATATATTATAAGTACATATTTCTAAATAATACAAATACAAACATATTGTAAATATATATTTTTAAGCAAAGATGCAAGTTTATCAAGAAATGCTACCAAGAATCCCATTACTTATAATTTTGGATAAGATTCTTGGCCTTTGCTCATTTGTAAACTGAGGCAATCGGATTAGAAGATCCCATCTAAGCTTCTTTCCTGCAGTATGGCCCTAACCTTCATCATGCCCCTAGTTTAAAAGATCTTTCTATTTATGGATTTCTTTTGCTGATTACTGTGGATAAATTCATTCTAGAAGATAGAGTTCCTTTCTAGAACAGATACACACTTTAGTCCCTAATGAACTTCTTCTCTCCCTTTAACCATCAGCCTAATCAACATATGTCTCCATCTAGTTGGGCATGGTGGCACACACCTATAATCCCAGCTACTGAGAGCCTAAGGCAGGAGGATCACAAATTCAAGGCCAGCCTCAGCAATTTAGTAGGACTCTGTCTCAAAACAAAATAAAAAGGGCTGGGAAAGCTCCATGGTATAGCATGGTATAGCATGCTAAGCATATGCAGGGCCCTGGGTTCAATCACCAGTACCACAAACCAAAACAAAATGAAACAAATCCCATCTAAGAAAAAGAAGGGAAATTTAAAAAAAAAAATCTGTACTACAAAGCCTGGCAAAAATTTGACCCAGCTATATCACTTCTTGATATTTATTCCAAAGAATTAAAGTCATCTTACTACAGTAAGATGTAAACCCATGTTTATAGCAGCACAATTCACAATAGCCAAACTATGGAGCCAGCCTAGATGTCCATTAATGGATGAATGTATAAAGAAAATATGATATATATATATATATATATATATATATATATATATATATATAATGGAGTTTTATTCAGCCATAAAGAAAAATGAAATTATGGAATTTGCAGAAAAATGTATGAAACTAGAGACCATAATGTTAAGTAAAATAAGTTATGCAAGGTTTAAGGATGGTAGGTTTTCTCTCATATGCAGAAGCTAGAGAGGAAAAGGTGGGAGGTCTCCTAAAAATCAAAGGCAGATCAGTAGAGGGATCAAGGTATGGGAGGCAGGAAAGGAGTGGGAAAGTGCTGGAGAGGGATATTGGCTCAATTATATTGTTATATTGTGTACATACATGGATATGTAAGAATAAATCCCATCAATACGTACAACCATAATGAGCCAATAGAAAATGTGGAAAAAAATAAAAATCCAACTACCAGTCTTCATAATTACCCTAAATGGACAACAAAGAAGCAAACCTATGTCAATATGATTTATTTGCAAACTACCTATATACATGAGGGAGAAATGAATGTAAAGGAATGGCTTATAGTTACTTGTTCTTAAGAAACTTGCCCATGAAGAATCTACCGCAAGGTAAGGAGATAAAGCAGGTATATCTTTACAATTTTGCTGTTTATGTTACTGTTCTGAAACTTAATTTACCTTAGAATCTAAATCACTTCTTCATATTTGTTTTCACATAATTTTCTTGATAACCTTTACTACACATTAGTAATTAGCATGAGGTGTAATTCCCCAATCTCTGCCCACCAAGAGGTAAATAGATGTCTTTTGCCCTACATTGAAAGGTCTTTTACCCTAACCTGAGATTCTACAATCAACTACTGCTGGTTTAATTGATTAAAGATATATTTGAAGACTAATGAATGCAATTTATAATGTTTAAGAAAATTCTTATGACATTTTAAAATAAGGAAAAGGAGAATTTAAACTTACTTGTACTATTCATGGAACATTACTCCAGACCTCAAGTCTGCCTCCTTTATAATTCTACTCACATTTAACCTCAGATAGCTTTCTCTGACCATTCTATCCAGTGCTTGACCCTGAATCACTTGTCACTATATAATCCTGTTCAATTTCCCTGAAAATTTATCACCACCTACCTTTTAGGATTTTTATGAGGATTAAATTTTAAAATCTATGCTAATGCTAAAAACAGGACCTGATATATAATAAGAACTCTATACTATTAGCTATTATCATTTTTATTATCTGATATTATCATGTTTATTTACTTTATTATTGTTCCCCCCACTATCTTGCCAGTATCTAGAACAGTACCTAATATATTGAAGGTGTTCAATAAATTATTTATTTAAAAAAATATTTTCATTCTTCTTTCAGCCATATTAAGACATGGTTGAATGAACTCATACTCATTCTGTCACTTGAAGTGAAATTTTTATGTGTAAAGCAATGTGATAGTGAGAATACAGGGTGGATTAATGAGTGTGTGTCCTTGTGGGAAAAGCAAGGCATATCAATGGATAATTATGTTCCCATATGGTATGGAAACAAAAGAAAGGTTAAATAGTACCTGGTAAGTTCAGAAATCTCTCTGACATCAACTGCTATTTTCTTGGTAGAATCGCCCAGACATTTATCAAAATCTAAGCCTCTTCTCCTGAGTTCTTAACCCATTCATTACCCCCTTATGTGCTGGATATATCGACTCTAGATTATCTTAGAGCATCTCAAAACTAAACTTATCACATCTCACATCTGGCTGCCTCGTTTCTTGTATTTCCTATCTTCATGGATGTCCACAGGCCTATTGTGTCACTTGGGACAGAAATCCATGGCCTACTCTGTTGTGTTATACTTTCTGCATTCCCCAAAATCTAATCGTGCACTGCATCCTCATTCTTGTTCTAATGCACCAGTCTCTCAAATTTGATCTCCTCCATTCCTTCTGTATTGTCATTTTCTTATACACTTCCTGTGTACCTTTTTTAGTTCAGGGCCTACAATTTATCTGTCATTGTATCCCTAACATTTTTTATTACATGGATTTGAATGAATGAATGAATGAATGAATGGTATAGGGACACAGAAAAGGAGATTGAGAAAGGCACCACAGATGAGGTGATACTTGAGCTGGTCTTAAATGATCAATGCGATTTGACCAAGAAAATAAGTGAAAAGTGTATTTCAGACCTCAGATTAGCATGGGTTTTTCTGGGAGTCATGAAAACACTGAGGTTTTCAGTGGAGACAGGAGCCTGCACAGTTAAGTGAGCAGCATGAGATGAACCTGGGAAGGCAACTGAGTTCCAAATCAAAAGGGACTGGGAGGTCCCACAACTGAACTTGGATTTCAATTCTGGCAGCAATATGGAATCAGAAAAATCTGTATAAGCAAAGGAGTGGCATCACTAGATTTGTATTTGATGGAGAAAATCCTGACACAAAAAGCAATGAGATGAAACTGGTGGCAGGGCAGGGGTGAAGGTCAGAAATGGGACACCAGCAGTGTGAATGGGCAGAAGGGGATAAAGTCCGGAAGTATTTTTAAAGGTAGACTCAATAGTATTTTTTGAGGTAAAGAACAATTATTTTAGCAAAAACTGGGTACCTCAGTGTTAATTTGCTAATACTTGTTCAATTTTTTTGCCATATTTCTTACTAAAATACTGTACTAAAACCTAAAAGACATAAACAACCACATATAAATTGAGCTGAATACCCAGAGGAACAATTTTAGTTACAGCATTTGGGTTTTTTTCCAGGCAAAATTATGTACAGTCCCAGAGGACCCCAGAAGCCGGATGTCCTCTAAGTACATAACAGATACTATTAGCTTGGGGAGAATCATAGGTCAGGAAAAAAGGAAAAAAAATTAAAAACAAGTCTAAACAACAACTAAAATAACCAAACACCAAGAACTTGAAGAATTGTTCAAATGTTAGTGGGAAATATGAAAACTAGGGTTACAGAGCAATCAATAGTGATATATGTAAAAAATAATCATAAAGTGAAAAGTGATCTAAGATAACCTACCTCAAAATCAGAAAAGACTATAATTTCAAATTTTCAAAGAAGTGACATTAGAGCTAGACCTAAAAGAGTGCAATAATTTTATTTGCAAAGTTGAGCGGAAGTCCTCCTCCAAAGGGAACAAGAGACGGAGGAAACAAGGAAGCATTAAGGGAACAGCCAGGAATTTCCAGTGGAAATTACAATTGGAAATGCAGTTCTGGGCCAGATCATATTCAGGGACCCACTAGAGCTGGGTTGAACAGAAAAGTGACGTGCTTGGCACAATGCTTCAGGAAGTAAGCGGCCATTGGTAGGTAAAGTGAAGAGAATGGATGAGAGTGAGGTAATCAATTGCTGAGTGAGAGTTGGGATGGAGCAATAGGAACAGATATGGAAGAAACTTGAAGCAAGAGAAGAAATAAGTAGGTCTTGATACAATTGGAATTGGAAAAAGGCACAGATTAGTCCTGGTGAAACACAACTGGAAGCTAATTATCAATGAGATTACACTGGAGCCTAAAAAGTTTCTAATTGAGAGTTTGGGCATATTTAGGTTATAACCAAGCAGGCCAATTTTTCTGCTGACTCTTGTCGGCATATCCTCTGGAACTACAGCAGCTGCCCTGCAACCCAGAAGGTAACTAATCAGAGACTGAACTAATAGAGACACTGAAAGATGGGGCGAGGGGATGGGGTGGGGAAATCCCAGATCTTTGATGGTGTTGATGGATTACTGAATTAACCAGCCAAAGGACTTTAAGCTATATCCTAAAATGTTCTAATAAAATTAGAGAATGGCAGAACAAGTAAAATAGGACATGAGGACAAGAGCCCAAAGTCCATGAAGCTAGTAAGAACAGAGTATAAATGGTGGGCCAAAAGGTCAATACGGATAGTAGGCAGATGAGGCTGATGTGTCAAGTCAAGGTGTTAGATGGGACAAGGCGCTGGTAAAGTGAGAATACAGCCAAGATTCAATAGGAGGGAAGGCTGAGAAGAGATAGAACCAAAACATGTTATCATCTGAGGTCATTTCAGCTGAGAGGGGCAGTTTCAAATGTGGAGCGGGTTTGGAAGTGGCTGTTTCTAAGGAGCAGGCGTGTCATAGAAATAAAGTTCCTTAAGATCAGAGATTGGAACACACGTAAGTGTTCAGGTTCCTGAAGATGATAGGAAACAAGAAAAAACAGGGAATCAGTAAGTGTGGACTGTTTATGGGATGAGAAGTGAACAGATGTGAGTGGAATATAAGAGGAGAAAAGTGTGGTACGTGAGGATAGAGTGCCATTCAAACCCAAGTTCCTCAGAGACAAAGAACAAACAATAGTCTGGATGCGATGGTGGGAAGCAGGAAATTTGCTGGCCCCTGTTCCTCACTCTGAGAGCCAGAGAAAGAGGAAGAAATAACCACTGGTGACAAAGTTGGCTCACGAACTTATAACTTAAAGTAAAGCCAAGATTGAGCTTTGGCAAGTGTATAAGGAAATTTTAAGGGAGAAGTTAAAAAATGTGAGGTCCATGTAAGTTCTGGAGTAGTAGAGCGTAGTAGGGGCATGGATGGGGAAAAGGTAGGTATGACCGGGGAAAATGGGCTGAAACCCACAGAAAACAGATGCATTAGAGGGTGTGCATGAGAATCTTAGGGAACTACTTTTAAAAACAGAAATGTAGATGGTAGGCAACTTCATATCTGACTGGAATAAGATTAAAAGGCTGATAGGAGAAAACATGGATCAGAGAATAAACCACAGGGAATTGGGGTTGTTTTGCACCCTGGTAGACTAAAAATTATAGAAGGCAGTAAAAATACCTACCTTACAGTAATCCTAATAAACTTTAGAGGTAATCTGTGCAAAACAACTAACACTGTAACAAGCATTCAATGGACATTCGATAAAGTGAAGGACACCACACTAGTTCAACCAGTTTCCAAACTTCCAGGGCAGCCAGTGCAAACAGGGTGTGATGGTGCAGCTCAGATGTAGGTGAGTGGAGAGACAAGAATTCCCCCTAATAGTACTCCTCCAAGGTATACAAAGCCATTGACAACAAAAAAAGAAGAACAGTGCTGAATTATACTCTGCACTAATTCATCAGCCCTGAACCTCAAGAGACTCGGGGAGGGACTTCCCTTATACAGTTGATGAGACAAACCTTCTGCTCTGTATTTTATTTATTCAGTGAGTCAGCCTATTATCAGTACTTGCAAATTAGCTCTAAGATAAAAGTGATGTGGTTATTCTAATTGCCTGATAATCAACTACTACAAAAGTCTAAGTAGTAAGCAATAATTACCGTATCATTTCATAAAGGAGATTTTTTTTTCCTGAGAAAAGCACATGCTCAAGATAAATTACATGGGTGGCTTGCATTTATTCATCTTTTCACAATTCATAGCAGGTCCATGATTCCCAAATTTAAATCACCAGCCCAGTCCTTTCCATTGAGGTTCTAGCTGCCTTTCTGACCTCTCCTCTTCAATATTTAAAGGCAACTCAAACTAAAAATAGTAAAATCAGAAAGAACAATCTCTATATCTCCAAATCAGTTCCTTCCTAGGTGTCCACCACTACAGTAAATGACACCATCCTCCATGCAGCTTTCAATCCCAAAACATAGAATCATCCTTGATTTATGCTTGTTCTTTTTATCCCATAAGCATCCATCAGCAAGACCTGTGGGCTCTACTCTAAATATCTTCCAAAGCCATATCTCTCTCCTCAATTGCTGCTAATCTTGTCCCATTATTTCTCACCTGAATTACTGGATTTACAAAGTCCCTAAAAGTTCTCCCTTATCCCTTGACCATCAGAGGAACCATGAAAGTCACAAATCAGATTGTGTTCCAATGGTTACTTGCTTTTACAATAAAATTCAAACTTTTCCCCAGGGACTCATAAGACTCACCTGACCTTCCACTTGCCCACCTTGCTGAACCTCAGCTCCTGTCATTCTACTCCTCCTTGCTCATGCACTCTGGCTACACTAGCCTTCTTTGTTTCTTGAGCATGTGAATCTCACCCCCTACCTTTCTCTTACTTGTCCACCACCTGGGATATCTTGACACTAGACTTCACTAGCTCTTTCTTGTCATTAAGGGGGAATGTTACCTTTTCTCTTTTTTATTTATATCTGACAACGGAATGCATTACAATTCTTATTACACATATAGAGCACAATTTTTCATCTCTCTGGTTGTATACAAAGTATACTCACAACAATTTGTGTCTTCATACCTGTACTTTGGTTAATAATGATCATCACATTTGACTATTATTTATAACCTTATGCCCCCTTTCTTCCCCTCCAACCCCCTGCCCTATCTAGAGTTTGTCTATTCCTCCCATGCTCCCGCTCCCTATCCCACTATGAATCAACCTCCGTATATCAAAGAAAACATTCGGCAGTTGGTTTTTGGGGATTGGCTAATTTCACTCAGCATTATCTTCTCTAACTCCATCCATTTACCTGTAAATGCCATGATTTCATTTTCTTTTATTGCTGGGTTATATTCCATTGTGTATATATGCCACATTTTTTATCCATTCATCTATTTAAGGGCATCTAGGTTGGTTCCACAGTTTAGCTATTGTGAATTGTGCTGCTATAAACATTGATGTGACTGTGTCCCTGTAGTATGCTATTTTAAAGTTGTTTGGGTATAGACCGAGGAGAGGGATAGCTGGGTCAAATGATGGTTTCATTCCCAGTTTTCCAAGAAATCTCCATACTGCTTTCCATATTGGCTATACCAATTTTCATTTCCACCAGCGATTTATGAGAGTACCTTTTCCCCACATCATCGTCAACATTTATTATTGTTTGTCTTCATTATATCTGCCATTCTGACTGGAGTGAGATGAAATCTTAGAGTAGTTTTGATTTGCATTTCTCTAATTGCTAGTGATGATGAACATTTTTTCATATATTTGTTGATTGATTGTATATCATCTTCTGAGAAGTGTCTGTTCAGTTCCTTGGCCCATTTATCGATTGAGTTATTTGCGGGTTTTTTTTGGTGCTTAGCTTTTTGAGTTCTTTATATACCCTAGAGATTAGCGCTCTATCTGATGTGTGAGGGGTAAAGATTTTTCTCCCAAGAGGTAGGCTCTCTGGGAATGTTACCTTTTCAATGAGGCCCTTCCAATCTTGATTAGTAGGTAGTCTTTCTCTATTGCATTACCCTATCTTAATTTTTTTCATTCTTATCCTCATCAAGATGGTGTATAGTAAATACTCAATGAACACAGAATCCATGATTAAATCATATACAATTTTTCTTTAATTGGAGTATGGTAGACCTATCAGGCAGGCTTAGAGTATCACCCTACTTGGAACAGTCAGATCTCAAAGTCACTCAGAATTCAACTTCAATTCAAAAGTTGCTCAAAAAATCAGTCTGATTGGCTCCCACCAGCTAGAGTCTCAGAGTAAAATGCACTTGTATCCTTGTATAGCTTCATAGTTCACACCTCCATGCACTGCAGTGGGGCTCACCTGACAAGACCTGACAGAACATGCTTCCTGAAGAACCTGAGCAAATCTCTCACCTTATTTATGCAGAATCACCAGCAGCAGGGCAGCTCCAAGAACACTTAAGGGCAAGGAAAGCTTTCTGGGCCAGGGGAGAACACTGCTGAGTTTTGTACTATGTTCAGCCAGCAGACAGATGTGGACCTGAACTTGTATCACCTGGATTCTTCCTGTCAATCACCAAAGCCCTGTGACAGCCATCCAAAGGCTTCCTTGTGTGGAGAACCTGAAGGGGCTTTGGGAGGGGTCATGGTTCTAAATTATGCTATAAAGTCACCCACGATACTCTTCAACCATATAAGAATTAGCTTCCTTTAAAAAGTTTTTTTTTTCTGATAAATGTCAAAGAGTATGTCAGTATGTCAAAAATAATAGTTTGTATTTTACTTATTTAAAAAATAAAACCTAGGAAACACCATAGCAGTTCTTACAATCCTAACCCTCCAGATTAGACAAATGAGAAAAACTAAATGACTTGCTCAAGAGCCCCCAGTAATTCAGGATGTTTGGGAACATATAATACCTTCTCTTTAAAACATTTTTAAAGATGGAGAAAGTGAATTAATGATGAAGGATTATTTTTCTTATTCTGCCCTTGCTCAGGAGTTTCAATTAAATTAACCTGTCAGACTTGTGATTGACTTCAACAAGGGACAATCTCTTGAGAGGGAGGGGACCCCCTTTTTCTTATCTCACAAGTTCCATTTCACTTTGACTTTTCTCTTGCTACTTATAACTTGTGAGGTAAAAATGCTTTCACATTGATTTTTATCTTGGAAAGATTTTCCAAAAAAATTAGGGTTCCAAGTTTTCCAGATATTGCAAAACAAACTCTGAACTTGCCTTTCTTTGAAAAAAACTTGGCAGCCTGCTCAAAAACACATTACTCAGCATATGCCTTCAAGGCATAATTCCCAAAATCCACACTGTTCTTACAAAGGCATTTTTTTTCTTTGTGAAGAAGCATTGACTTTCAGATAAGATGCCTCCATAAACTAAACCAGCTATTTTCCTTGGTAGAAAATCAACCGGAACCTAATGCAGTGAGGAGGCTAACAGCCCTGTAAATATGTACATTTAAAATAGACCCTAATAACTGAAAATGAATATATCGATTTACTATATTTCTGATTACTTTTTTATTTATAAAATATGACAGTCTTATTTAATATTACTTGCATTCAATAAACACAAACAGTATAGACAACTTTTGGATGGTTGGGTTCTTAAACTTTGTCCTGATGTTACTCATAAATACAAAAATGCTAAGAATATTTACCAAGTATACAAATGATAAATGCTCAATTGGAAAAAAAAATCAAAAAAAATAACAAAGAAAGTAAAAATCACCTGAAATTCAGCCACCATCCAGAGAGAAAATCACTACCGATACTTTGGTAACCACCTTGATTTAATGTCTTTCTATGCACATATGTGTATATGATTTTTATGCGAATGGAATAGTATATAAATTGGTTTGTAGCCAAGAACTTGCTAGTTTTACAGACTTTTGATGGGAGCATCTATCTCCATCCTCCCCTGTGCCACCTCACTCACCCACCCCTGTTTAGCCAATGAAACAGCCCAGTATACATTTTTCCATAGTTCCCTCTGGGCTATACACTCTTATGCCAATTGCTATAATGCATTAAATGCTTTCTTTAACCAATTAAGTGTTTTCTAACATATTTGGTACTTCCCGTTTCCCCATCCTTTGCTCTGTAAAGACATGTTGTTCCTTTCCAGGGCTTCTTTGGCTTACCTAGTTTACATTCTGTCTAACTCATCCAGAAACTGAAAGCACTGTTTCCTCACAGGGCGGGGGTCCCCACACCTGAGCTACAGAAGGAGCACAGGCTCTTTTCGTTTCTTGGTTTCCTTTGATTTGTAGCCTCATACAAAGGGCAAGATAATTTAATAAATAATGTAAGTGACAGACATTGGAATATAAATAAAGGTCACAATATGGTTGAACAAATAAGGGTTTCTTGGTTATTTTTGCAAAGACAAGAAAATGTTAGCCGTAAGGAGTAACCTCACTAAACATATGATCAGGGCAAGTATTTGTGGCCCTAACCCCAGAATTTTTGCTGTATATGACATTTTTTAAACATTAACATAACATACAAAAATAACATTCACTGTTCTGATTTTTAAAAAAGAGTTAAAAGACATTATTATTTAGCTAAAGGAACTAAAAGAAGGGATTGCTACACATAATAATACAAATAAGCTTCATGTTGAGGACTGTGTTACTTTCTAAATGTTAAACTAAAAATGAATGGAGACATAGTTTACTAATTAACATATTCCACATCGCAGACACTTAGATGTTGTGGGAAAACAAGGGTGTAACCAACAGAGCCTCTGTCTTCAAAAGCTCACAGTTCAGTGCTGTACTGAACCACAGACAGATAATACAAGCCATGTGTAATTTTTTTAAATGTAAAAAGAATAGGTGAAACTAATTTAATATTATATTTATTTACCCTAGTATATGCCCAAAATATCATCATCTCTACATGATATCAACATTTAAAATTATTGAGAGACATTTACATACTCTTTGTCATACTAAATCTTCAAAACACCAGTGTGTATTTCCCATGTTTAGACTAGCCATACTTCAAGGGCTGAAAAGCCACATGTGTTTGGTGAAGTATAATATATCTGTCATAAGATGCTGGGTTATGCTGTGTACACAGAGTCCCATGTCTCACTGGCTTAAAGCATCAAAAATATATTTCTGGATAACTTATATGTACTTGTCATGCAGGGACTCCATTCCATTTCAAAATACTATCACAATTAATAGGAAAGTGGGAGCTGAGCCCTGGCTATTAAATGTGCCCACCCAATAATGACTTGCATTACTTCTGCTCACATTTCATTGTTCAAAGCAAGCCATGTAGCCCAGGATAATGGGAAATGCTATCTTATCACCTGAGCAGAAAGTTGAGATCTGGAATATTTGCTAGACAACACCCAGGAATACCATAAGAGTTATACAGACATCACAAACCAAGCAATGTGAAAAAGCAAGAAGGGAGATAAAGAGGTAGATAGCTAGAGCTACAACACAGGGTGGGGGTGATAAAAAGCCCTCAGCAAAGGACAGACAAAAGTTGAGGAAGTCCAGGGGAGAGTAAAGTTACTTCAGGCACCATGGAGAATCATCCATGAATGGTATTTCCGGGGACTATCTCGCATGTCTAAAGAACAACCCTAGCTAACTAACTCAGAAGCTAGCCTTTCAAAACCAGATCTCTCATCCCTGTTAGATAGTACAAACTGCTACTGCACACACTCTGTAAAAAAAAAAAAATGTATATTACAGTATATACCAGACTTGCATGTAAATTTTGAAGGCAATTCTGTGTAAACTGTTTTTTAAACCCCTCACTTTGAGTTTACGAAACAGCCATCTCTCAGCCAGCCATCAGATCAACCAGATCATTCTAAGATCTCAGAAAAGAAGCAGGGGAAATAATGTGTATGACTAACACACTTACTATGTTCTAAAAAATCTCCAGTGGACCAAAAAATGCTGTGAAAAACCATAATATCAAGAAGAACACTTTCAATTTCCTATGCAGTATCTGTGTTGTTAGTGAGAGACTGTTTTATTGAGAAACCTTCTCCTTTCCTCTTGTATGCTTCACTAAACATTTAGAGAATACTAGCTATATCTGGAAATATTTTATATATTATAGAGTTAAATATTTTATATATTATAGAACTAAGAGATTATTAAAGAGTCTCAAAGAAAGTAACATTTCATTTCATGAAAAACAGAGGCTAACCTATCAAGTGTCTGCCTAAGTAGATAAGTTCAATAATGTGAATTTCAGAAAAAGACAATTTACATCTTGTAAAATATCTATTGACTTTCCATATATTGTGTAAGACATATCCTATCATATCAATCATTAAAGGTAACATTTGATATGCAAAATAACCTATAGTACTTCTCATCAAATACAATCTTATCCACCAAATCATACTCTCACCCAGAAACCAAATGGTCTACAATTTTCAATTAACCCTGGAAATGGCAGGATTACTAATGCATAATCCAGAAAACAACAATAATTATTTGAAGAATATCCAATTATCCATTATATTACAAAAGATGCATCTATTCTTTCAATCTTTTCTCAATGAAGAACCTTTGTTCCCAAATTATTTTTATAAAGACAAAATGTTAGATAATTGTTTACTAAATTCTTCATGTAAATGTTAATAAAGTATCATTGTTCTTTTAAATTGCATTAGGAATTTTTATTTACTTAATTATTAACAAGGTCATAGGAATCAAAGAGTAATCACCATGAAACAGCTATAACACCATTGATTACCTCCTACATCTCAAACATAGTCATATCATAAAAACTTTAAGAATGTCAGAATTAGAGGACCAAGTAAAACTTACTGCTCTTCAGCCTTTCATTAACTTTGACAGTGGTAAAGAGGACACTGATCAGAGCTGATAGTTTTCAGGTCCTTAAAGGTAAGATATATAGTTCCTTTAGTTCCATAGGAAAAAAATACCTACCCATGAGAAGATAACCAGTTAAAAGGAAAGAAAGAACTTTAGGTTAAGGTGGTCAAAAGACAACTCAGAGGGGCAGAAGGTGAGATGATTTAAAGAGTTCAATAATCAAGAAGCTAGAAAAGCATTTTGAGAAGAAACAAAAGTTAAAAATTAACTATCAGATGTGTGCTGAAACAACCAAATATTCATATGGGAAAAAAAATGAAGTTGGACTCTTACTTCACACCAAATCAAAACTACAAAACTCTTAGAAGAAAACATAGGAGTAAATCTTCATGACCTTAGATTATGCAATGACTTTTCAAATTATGATAGCCAAAGCATAACAAAAGAAAAAGAAGATAAATTAAACTTCATCAAAATTTTAAACTTTAGTGCTTCAAAGGCAGAATTAAGAAAGTGAAATAACTCAGAGCATGTGAGAAAACATTACAACTCATATAACGAATAATGGGCTTTTCTCTAGGTTACATACAGAACTACTAAAAATCAATACAAAAACACAAGTAATCCAATTTAAAGATGGGAAAAAGATCTGAATAGATGTTTCTCCAAAGAAGACACCCAAATTACAAATAAGCACATGAAAATATGTTCAACATTAGTCATCAGGAAAATGAAAATCAAAACTTCAATGAGATACCACTCCACATAAGATCTCTATAATCAAAAAGACATTTAATATTAGCAAAGATATAGAGAAATTAGAGCTCTTATATACTGCTGATGGGACTGTAAAATGGTGCAGTTGCTTTGTAAACAGAATAATAATGCTTCAAAAATGTTAAACATAGGATCTGCCCACAGTGACCTCCGTGGGACCTAGGCCCAGGGTGGACCTGGGTCCATCCCTCTACCAGCAGACACCCACTGGAGCTCAGGCTCCCACACAGGACTGCCTCTTTCAACCAGCAGACCCCCGTGGGAGCTTAGGCCAGCCCCAATTCACCCATACTGACCTGCACAGAACCCAGGCCCAAAGTAGGTCCAACTATGCCACCTCCCTCACCTGGGAGCCCAAGCCTAACCCACTTTCATCTTGGGACACTATAGACATTGCCATCACCTTCCCCACACAGTAGCCTCTATCTTTGACAACAGACAGGGTCTAGAAGCAGCTGCATCTCAGAGCAGGCATCCCAAAGAGAGTGTGAGGCCCACCCTTTCAGCCCATCTCTGTAAGACATTGCTTCCATCTTGGGGCACCTCAACTATTATCTCAAGTTACCTCGGCTATTGCAGCCACCATCTTTAGATGCAGTAGCATACATTGAGGGACACCAGCAGGGTCTGGAAGCCCAACATCAAGGTGAGGTACAGACAATCTGCATGGGTACTACAAGAATATAGGGTGGAAACTGTAATATCTCAGATCCACACTGCAAGAAAGGAAGAGACATAAACAACATGAAAAAACAAGGGAGGAAAGTGCCCCAAACAAACCAGGATACTACAATAACAGAACCCATAAATAGCAAAGTCAATGAAATGTCAGAGAAGGAGTTCAGAAGGTTCATAATTAAAATGATCTGTGAATTAAAGAATTACCTAAATGAGAAAATACAGGCAAAAAATGATCACTCCAACAAAGAGATAAGAAAGCAAATACAGGTACCAAAAGATTACTTCAAGAGAGAGATAGAGACTCTGAAAAAAAAAACAATCAGAAATCCTTGAAATGAAGGATACAATAAATCAAATTAAAAACTCAATAGAAAGCATAACCAACAGACTAGATCACTTGGAAGAAAGAACGTCAGATAATGAAGACAAAGTATACAATCTGGAAAATAAAGTTGACCACACAGTGAAGTTAATAAGAAACCATGAACAGCACATCCAAGAATTATGGGACAGCATCAAAAAACCAAATCTAAGAGTTATTGGGAGAGAGGAAGGCACAGAGTTTCAAACCAAAGTAATGCACAATCTCTTCAAAGAGAGAATATCAGAAAATTTCCCAAGCATGAAGAATGAATTGGAAAACCAAATACAAGAGGCTTACAGGACACCAAATGTACAAAATTACAACAGATCTACACCAAGGCACATTATAATGAAAATGCCTAGCATACAGAATAAGAATAGAATCTTAAAAGCCGCAAGAGAGAGGAATCAGATCATATATAGAGGGAGACCAATTTGTATCTCAGCATATTTTTTAACCCAGACCCTCAAAGCCAGGAGATCGTAAAACAACATATACCAAACTCTGAAAGAAAATGGATGCCATTTTCTTTATCTTATATCCAGCAAAACTAAGCTTTAGATTTGATGATGAAATAAAAACATTCCATGATAAACAAAAGTTAAAAGAATTTACAACTAGAAAGCCTGCACTACAGAACATCCTCAGCAATATATTCCATGAAGAGGAAAAGAAAAACCATGATGAAAATCAGCAGAGGGAGGTATTACACTAAAGGAAAATCTATTCAGAGGAGAAACAAAGTCTTGTTAAATACCAAAAATAAACAAAAATGACTGAGAATACAAATCATGTCTCAATAATAACCCTGAATGTTAATGGCCTAAACTCACCAATCAAAAGACATAAACTAACAAATTGGCTAAAAAAAAAAAGATCCAAGAGACTCATCTCATAGGAAAAGACATCCATAGACTGATGGTGAAAGGTTGGGAAAAATCATACCACTCAGATGGACTGTGGAAGCAAGCAGGAGTTTCCATCTTCATATCAAATAAAGTAGACTTCAAACTAAAGTTAATCAAAAGGGATAAAGAAGGATACTACATACTACTCAAGGGAACCATACACCAACAAGATTTAACAATTATAAATATATATGCCCCAAACAATGGAGCATCTGTGTTCATCAAACAAACTCTTCTCAAGTTCAAATTACTAACATATGTGACGAAAAAGAAATATCATGACAGACACTACATAAATACAGAAGATAATTAGAAATTATTTTGAAAACTTGTACTTAATAAAATAGAAAATATTGAAGGCAATGACAAATTTCTAGAGTCATATAATTTGCCCAAATTGAATCAGGATGTTATACACAATTTAAACAGATAAATTTCAAGTGACGAAATAGAAGATGTCATCAAAAGTCTACCAACCAAGAAAAGCCCAGGACCGGATGGATTCACAGCCGAGTTCTACAAGACCTTTAAAGAAGAACTAATACCAATACTCTTCAATTTATTTCAGGAAATAGAAAAAGAGGCAGCACTTCCCAAACTCCTTCTATGAGGCCAATATCACCCTGATTCCAAAACCAGGAAAGACACATCAAAAAAAGAAAACTTCAGACCAATATTTCTAATAAACAGATTTTAAAATTCTCAATAAAATTCTGGCACATTAAATACAAAAACATATCAAAAAGATCATGCACCACAATCAAGTGGTGTTCATCCCAGGGATTGAAGGTTGGTTCAACATACAGAAATCAATAAATGTAATTCATCATTTCCATAGACTTAAAGAGAATAATCATATGATTATCTCAATAGATGCAGAAAAGGCATTTGACAAAATACAGCACCCCTTAATGTTCAAAACACTAGAAAAACTAGGGATAACAGGAACATATCTCAACATCATGAAGGCTATCTATGCTAAGCCCCAGGCCAACATCATTCTAAATGAAGAAAAATTGAAGGCATTCCCTCTAAAAACTGGAACAAGACAGGGATGCCCTCTTTCACCACTTCTATTTAACATAGTTCTTGAAACACTGGCCAGAGCAATTAGACAGACGAAAGATATTAAAGGATTACACATAGGAAAAGAACTCAAATTGGCACTATTTGCTGATGATACGATTCTATACCTAGAAGACCATAAAAGTTCCACCAGAAAACTTCTAGAACTAGTAAATGAATTCATCAAAGTAACAGGATATAAAATCAACACACATAAATCAAAGGCATTTCTGTATATCAGTGACAAATCTTCAGAAAGGGAAACGAGGAAAACTGCCCCATTCTCAATAGCCTCAAAAAAAAAATACTTGGGAATCAACGAAAGAGGTAAAAGATATATAATGAAAATTGTAGAACCCTAAAGAAAGAAATCAAAGACCTTAGAAGAAGGAAAGATTTACCTTGCTCTTCAATAGGCAGAACTAATATTATTAAATGACCATACTACCAAAAGCACTATACAGATTTAATGCAATTCTGATCAAAATCCCAATGACATTCCTCATAGAAATATAAAAACCAGTCATGAAATTCATCTGAAAAAATAAGAGACCTAGAATAGCTAAAGCAATTATTAACAGGAAGAGTGAAGTAGGTGGAATCATTATACCAGAACTTAAACTATACTATAGAGCAATATTAACAAAAACAGCATGGTATTGGTACCAAAACAGACTGGTAGACCAATGGTACAGAATAGAGGACACAGAGACTAACCCACAAAATTACAATTATCTTTTATTAGACAAAGGCACCAAAAACATGCATTGAAGAAAAGACAGCCTCTTCAACAAATGGTGCTGGGAAAACTGGAAATCCATATGCAACAAAATGAAATTAAATCCTTGTCTCTCACCATGCACAAAACTTAACTCAAAATGATCAAGGACTCAGGAATAAAACCAGAGACCCCACATCTAATAGAAGAAAAAGTAGGCCCTAATCTCCACCATGTGGGATTAGGCCCCAATTCCCTTAATAAGACTCCTTTGGTTCAAGAATTAAAATCAAGAATCAATAAATGGGATTGACTCAAACTAAAAAGTTTCTCCTCAAGGGAAAAAAAATCTGTGAGGTGCATAGAGAGCATACATCTTTGGAGCAAATCTTTACCCCTCACACATCAGATAGAGCACTAATCTCTAGGGTATATAAAGAACTCAAAAAGCTAAGCACCAAAAAAAAAACCCAATCAATAAATGGGCCAATGACCTGAACAGACACTGCTCAGAAGAGGTATACAACCACAGACACTTCTCAGAAGAGGATATACAACCAATCAACAAATATATGAAAAAAATGTTCATCATCGCTAGCAATTAGAGAAATGCAAATTAAAACTACTCTAAAATTTCATCTCACTCCAGTCAGAATGAAGACAAACAACAATAAGTGTTGGCGAGGATGTGGGGGAAAAGGCACACTCATACATTGTTGGTGGGACTTCGAAATGGTGCAGCCAGTATGAAAAGCAGTATGGAGATTTCTTGGAAAACTGGGAATGGAACCACCTTTTGACCCAGATATCCCACTCTTTGGTCTATACCCAAAGGATTTAAAAACAGCATACTACAGGGACACAGCACATCAATGTTTATAGCGGCACAATTCACAATAGCTAACTGTGGAACCAACCTAGGTGCCCTTCAATAGATGAATGGTTAAAGAAAATGTGGTAAGTTGAACTCTTTATATGTAATAAGAGTTGTAATGCATTCCGCTGTTATATATAAATTTTTAAAAATGTGGTATATATACACAATGGAATATTATTCAGCATTAAAAGAGAATAAAATCATGGTATTTGCAGGTAAAAGGATGGAGCTGGAGAATGTAATGCTAAGTGAAATTAGCCAATCCCAAAAAACTAAGTGCTGAATGATTTCTCTGATTTAAGGATGCTGATTCACAATATGCTGCACGGAGTGGTGGGGGCACAGGGATGGAAGGAGTAAATGAACTCTAGATAGGGCAAAGGGGAAAAGGGGATGGGGACATAGGGATAGGAAAGATGGTGGAATGCGATGGTCATCATAGCCTGAGTACGTATATGAAGACACGAAGGATGTGACTCTACTTTGTGTACAACCAGAGATATGAAAAATTGTGCTCTATATGTGTAGTATGAATTGTAATGCATTTTGCTGTCATATGTAACAAATTTAAATCTTAAAAAAAATATCAACATGTCTTTAAAAAAGATACAATTAGGATATGTTGGTATCATGAACATTGTATGAAATTCATATCAAATTAAATAACTAGCAGGCAGAGTTTGGCAGATTAAAATCTTAATATTAATTGTTTAAAAAATGTTAGAATTACCCTATGATTCAGCAATTTCACTCCTACCTGTATATCTAAGTGAAATTAAACATATTTTCACACAAAAACTTATACATGAATGTTCATAACAGCATATTCATAATAACCAAAAAGTAAAAACAATCCAAATGTCCATCAGTTGATGAATGGATAAGCTAATATTGTATACCAAACAATAGAATAATAGTATTTGGTAATAAAAAGAAATGAAGTACCAATTTATACTACAAGGTGGCTAAACCTTCAAAACATTCAGCTATGTTAAACAATCCAGTCCTAAATTAATTAGTTAATTAATTAACTAATTAAAGGTCCATCAACAACTTAAAAAAATATTTTAAAAAGACAACTTATAATGGTTCCATTTATTTGAAATATCAAAAACAGGCAAATCTTCATAGATAAAAAGTAGGTTTCTGGCTGTGGAGATGAGAAGGGGAATGACTGCTAATGGACACAGGGTATTTTGGGGGGTAAGTGATGAAAGATTGTAGCAATTATTGCACAACTTTGTGAATATGTTAAAGCCATTGAGTCATGTACATGAAATAGATAAATACTGTCATTCGCATAAATTATATCTCAATACAATTATTCTTTGAAAACAACATAAGCTATGGTTGTGAGAAAGTATAAACATATCATATTGACCAAATAAAATTATTTTAAGAGTGGAAGAACATAAGCAGAAAGTTAACTTAGCACAGTGGTATGGTGAATCCCTTCAATATAAAGAAAAGAATTTTGAACTATATTTATACCTTCCTACTTGGTTGCCTTGGGATAATTTATATAAAGAATCCACAAACTAGAAACTACTCCCCAAATGACAACTATTCTTCTTATTATTTAGTAAGTGTCTTTAACAATTCTGTGTTCCATAAGTAGCAGAATGGAATTAAGCCCCTATCTCTCGTCCTGCACAAAACTCAACTGTGCAGTGCATTCACCTTGCTGGGATTCTGAATTGGCCACACAGCGCCTCCAAAGCTTCTGGGTTTTACGTGATCCCTTGGGCTTAGCAATCACAAGATCAAAATCCCATGCAACCTAATCTAATTTACTGGTGGAGATTAAAGAAAATAACTGAAGAGCTTGATTTTTTTTTTGAGCCTATAAAGAGCAGAAAATAAATTTGGAAACTTTAAATATTAAAGTGTAATATCATGCACAAAAAGAAATATTTACAAAAGTAAATTATATTTATAAATTATCTTGAGGCAATAGGTTGGCACTGAAATAGTAAGTGAAAGACAATTGAGCTCAATAATTACTAAATTCACTAGAAGCTACTCAGCCAAATACACACCACCAGTAGGAAGCTGTTAGAGAATACTAGTGTGAGAGAGAACAGGTCTTACAAGAACAAGAGAGAAACCAAAATTCACCCAAGGTGACTGCAACTTTTCTAACTTTGATAGATCAGAGCTTTGAGTTACATGAGGAAGCATATCATTTCTTTCCACACTTATCTTTCAAACAAAATAATTCAAACTACATATGCTTTATGAAGTTCAGCATTTAAAGGACACTGACATCAACATACATTGGAGGAAAGATATAGCCTCTTCAACAAATGGTGCTGGCAAAACTGGAAATCCATATGTAGCAGAATGGAATTGAGCCCCTATCTCTCACCCTGTACAAAACTCAACACAAAGTTGATCAAGGACCTAGGCATTAGACCAGCGACTCTGTGCCAACTAGAAGAAAATGTAGGCCTAACTTTCCATAAAGTCAGTTGAGGAACTGACTTCCTCAATAAGTCTCCTAAAGTGCAAGAAGCAAAAATCAAGAATCAGTAAATAAGATGATATCAAACTAAAATCTTCTTCACAGCAAAGGAAACAGAATGGGAGAAAATCTTTGCCACCTGAGATACAGCATTAATATCCAGGATATATAGAGAACTCAGAAGACTTAACACTAAAAAAATACGAATAACTCAATCAATAAATGGGCTAAGGAACTGAACAGACACTTCACAGAAGAATAAATACAACTGGTCAACAAATATATGAAAAAATGTTCAACATCTCCAGCAACTAGAGAAATGCAAATCAAAACTATGCTGAGATTCCATCTCACTCAGAATGGCAATTGTCAAGAATACAAGTAAAATCGGGGGGGCTAGAGAAAAATAAAGGGACTTTGCATTAGGCAGAAGGGAGTGAAAGGAGGGAGGGGTGTGGGGGCAGGAAAGAGAGTAGAGTGAATCAGACATTATTAACCTATATACATATATGATTATATAACCAGTGTGATTTTACATCATGAACAACAGAAGACTGAGAAGTTATCCTCCATTTAATATATGATGTGCCAAAATGCATTCTACTTTCATGAATAACTAATTAGAACAGTTTTTTTAAAAAGAATACAAGTAACAATAAATGTTGGTGAGGATGTGGGGGGGAAAGATTCTTTATACATTGCTGATAGAGCTACAAATTGGTGCAACCACTCTGGAAAGCAGTATGGAGATTCCTCAGAAAACTTGGAATGGAACCACCATTTAACCTAGTTATCACATTCTTTGGTTTATATCCAAAGGACTTAAAATCAGCATACTACAGTGATGCAACCACTTCAATGTTTATAGCAGCTCAATTCACAATAGTCAAGATATGGAACCAACTTAGGTGCCCTACAACAGATGAATGGATGAAGAAAATGTGATATATATATATACACAATGGAATATTACTTAGCCATAAAGAAGAATGAAATTATGGCATTTGCCAGTAAATGTATGTAATTAGAGAATATCATGCTAAGCAAAATAAGCTAGTCCCCCAAAACCAAAGGCAGAATGTTCTCTCTGACACGTGGATGCTAACCCACGACAAGGGAGGGGGAGATTAGAAGTTCATTGGACTAGGCAAAGGGGAATGAAGGGAAGGGAGAGGGATGGGAATATAAAAGACAGAATGAATTGGACATATCTTTCCTATACTTATATATGACCAACGTAACTCCACATCATATACAACCATAATAATGGGATCTGGACTGGAACAAGTCATACATATTCTATGTATGTATAATATGTCAAAATACACTCTACTGCTATGTATATCAAGAAAGAAAAAATAAATTAAAAAATAAAATAAAAGCAGTGCTCCTACCTTTAAGCAGACTAAGTCAGTTTACTTAGTTTAATACCTATTCAGTTGCCTTATGTCTCTAATGATACCCAAGTTCCTTTTAAACTTAGGATGTTATCAACAATGAGAAGAAAGTAAATGAAATTTCTAATTCAACACAGTGATTCTCACACAGAGTGAAAAACCAAGTGTTTGTAAAGCTGCTTCTTCTCCGTGATTCCATGGTGTCATCACTTGTTCAACTCCCTGTGCCTCTAGTCCCAGAACTAGCACAGAAACCCCAGCTTCCATGTTTGGTTCTGCTCCAGACTCAGACTTTTACTCAGCTTCTAGAGCTGGTAAAAGAAATTAGTTGGCATCAGTCAGCACAATAATGAGTGGTCCGGAGGAACTCTTGAGTTGAAGAAAAAAACCTAACCAGAGATTTTAAGGCCACAATGGAAAACCCACTGTGGTAAATCTAGCAGTCACAGAGATGAGCTATTTGCAGTTTGCCCCACTTTAAATGTCCCAAACTGTACACGGTGACCCTGGGCATCAGCATCTGCTCAGAGATTTTCTTTCCACCAACACCCTAAATAGCTCATCAATATACCACCTTTCCTTTATATATGTTTAAAGGGAAAAAGAGAACAAGAATGAAGATAAAGGGATTATGAACAAAATTTACAAGTTATTCTTAATTGTTTTTATAATTCATTTTTCTCTCCTTAAAAAAAAAGAAAAAGAAAAAATTAGCACAGTATAGGAAGGGGACCAGGGAGAGGGAGGAGGAGAAGTACTAGGGAATGAAACTGACCAAATTATATTATTCTATTGTGTTTATGTGTACAAATGTAACAACAAATCCTACTATTATATATAATTATACATAACATAATTGTAACATAAAATAAAAATTTACTATATATTCTGCCATTTAAATGCCCAGGATAGTTTGATCACTACTATTATTTAAATACAAATTATTCATCTTTCTAATTAGAATACCTACATCACACAGAACAGCCTTCCTCTAAGCCCATATATTTATTTTTCTAAAACAATATATTTTTTTCTTACTTTTCGTCCTTTACCTGAGTTGAAGAGGCAGGAAATATCTCAGTCTTTGTTCCAAGTGAAAGCACCATTATCACCTATCCCTGTAGATCAGAAATAAACCCCTGGGGTTTAAAGTTTCATTTCTAAAACCATCTCTTACATGGAGTCTATTGTCTGGTTGGAGGAAAAAGATGTTAACTGCAAGGGCTCTGGGAACTAAGCTTATTTTGTCTCTGAGCCAAATAAGACTACAGTTCCTAACAGAATGGCATAAGCAATCTTCTAAGAGCTATAGTCAGTAATTTCCTAAAATTACTCCAAAGGACAGCATAGGAAGCACGAAACTTTTGCTAAGTATAATATTTCTCTTCCTATGATTTAAAGGAAAAAGGATGTATAAACAAACTAGTAGGTGGATTTAAAAATTAAAAAAGCTACAAATGTATTCAAGAAGAAAATAAGCTATGATAAGAAAATGGCTAGAGTTAATGATGACCTTAATGTATTAAAAATGTATTCAAATTTAATAGAAAGACAAAGAAATAGAAAATCTAGGGATGGAAAATCTAGAGGCAGTCATATACCTCCCAAGCAGAAATGTAACATTAGATATTAAAACTTAGGTCTCTCTCTCTCTCTCTCTCTCTCTCTCTCTCTCTCTCTCTCTCTCTCTCTCTCTCTCCTCCTTTCTATGGTCTTCATACAATTTCTCCACAGGAATCCAAGTACAAAAAAAAAAAAACTTTTCACACAAAAATCAACATTCAAATAGTCGCTCTGGGAAAGAGAACAGCAAAAACACTCTTGCTGAAATGAAATACAACAGCTCTTTCAACTTAACACATTTATGACTATTATAAACTATTATCAATTAATATTATTAAATAGTAACCAAAATGCTCAATTCCAAAATAAAATTTGGAAACATTCCAGAATACTTCTAAAGTTGTGTGTCCTTATGGAGCATAAATTTATAATCAAATACTGTTTGCCAAGAAACTGACAGAAATTCTAACATTACTGAATAACTTTTATGAAGGATGACTTCTAGAGAAACTATAATAATGCTATACATCTGAAATGCATTTTTAAACACAGAAAAATAGAGCATGTTTGCAAACCATATGCCTGATGGAATTAATTTTCAAGGCCCCAAAGGCAACTTATATAAATTTTGTCAAAAAAGAAAAAAAAAAAAAACCTCAGCATGTTAACATGTAAAAGAAGATGTTGCTGGACCAAGCACATTGAACACTCAGGAAGGAGAATCTTGGTCCTTTAAACTTCTCCACGGCTGTAACCTTTCTCCCTCTACTACTGTCAGACATACAAGGCTCCTAGGCTTCATCTTTTCCCCATTCCCCCCACCAAAATCTATTTGCAACATGGCTCTAATATCACCACTTTGTTCCTGTGTCAATTTGGGCCATGTGCTGCTGCTCTCCAATCTCTGCTATATGAACTCTCTTTCCCACTATAAAATAAAAGGCTTTTCTCTGGTGAAGTAATTCCAGCATTCAGGGAGCAACTGAGGGAGTAATGAGGCTATGTAAAATTGAAACCTGACTATTAAACAACTTCCCATTCTTTTTTTCCCATAAAGCCAGACTTGATGCAGGAGAGAGAACTCTCACATTTGAAATTGTTTTGTGAAATAATTCAATCCCATGCAAATTTAGCAGGTTCTATTCTTATATCAATGATCTTTTCATCTGGTGACCCCACTTAGTTATTCTGAAAAACTTAGCTCACAATTTCTATAACTTCCTACCAAAAAATATGCAGGGATATAAAAGCATCCTTTTATTAATTCAAGAAGCAGGTAGTGATCTGAAGAGCCCAGAGAAGGCAATTCTGAGAAAGGTGATAAACCACATGCACACAATAAAGAAATAGCTTTGACATCTCTGTGTCATTCATTGTGCTTCAGAAATCCTAGTTCTATGCTTTGTCTTTCCCCACCTACTCCATGCCAGGCATCTAACCTAGGGCTTGGTGCAAACTAGGCAAGCACTCTACCACTAAGCTACACCCTAAGTCCTACCTTTGTCATTTTTAATCATAGATGTAAAAAACTCAAGTGCCTATAAAGGCTGTGAGAAACGCAGTGGACCAAGTGAACAACATATGAGGAGTAATGAGAATACAGGAGACCACAAACCCCTCCTACTGGTAGCACTATGACTCAGTCACATTGTGGTCTTGTAATGTGACTAGGTCATCAATTTTATTTTTCAAGAAACCCAAAATATAGTTTTTTCAGGTAGAGTTTATTAGCAACTACCAGTACTCCAAATTTTAGAAAATATCAGGTTGGACATTTCTGAGGGAGCCAACCTAAAGCCATCCATTGTCAGGGTATGTGCCTTAATTATCCATTTAGTGCCTCTGTTATAAGTAGTCATAGTCATGGCCCAATCCCTGTTTATCTTACCCATGGAATTTTACCTGTGAAACTCAAAGGGCTTTAGCATTGTGATAGGTAATTTTATGCATCAACTTGGCAGGTATTTTGGGATAAGATTATGTTTGAATCAGTTAACTTGAGTTAAAGCAGATTGCCCTCCATATGTGGGTTGGTCTCATCCATTCAGTTGAAAGCTTAAATAGAACAAAAAGACCAGCCTCCTGTGCAAAAGGGAACATTTTAGATACCCTGTGATATCAGTGCACCATTGGCTTTCTCGGGTCTCCCACAGGCAAATCCAGATGGCAGATCGTGTTCTCACTGGCCTCCATAATCACATGAAGCAAATCCTGATGGTAAATCTCTTTCTAAATATATATACACATATCTTATCAGTTCTGTTTCTCTGAAGAACCTTAACTAATACAAGAGAGCTGACCAAAGTCACATCACTAATAGTTATGTTAAATAAATAAATTTAGTTAAATAAATAAATTTAATTTAATTAGTTAAATAAATAAATCTTTCTCTAGAGTATATTCCAGTACATTGACTGTATGGGAACAGTAAACTTGGTACAGATGACACTATGGATATGTTTGTGTATGTTTATATATCATAAAAACCTGAGATAGCACGTACAACATGATAATCCTCAGAGTATAGTTGCAAAACTACAGTTGTTTGTATCTGTTTGTTTATATGCAGATTACTAGGTTGAGCACCAGATCTATTGAATCCAACCCTCTAAGATCGGAGTCCCAGGATCTGCATCTTGGCAACTCACCGAGATGATTTTTATGTACACCAAAGTTTGAGAGCACTGAATTAAGAGGCAATATAGATTAGTGGTTAAGAACAGATTGGAAAACCAAATTGCCTAGGGTTTTAAGCCAAACTCCACCACTTACTACCTACGTAAGTGACCTTGGGTTAGTTACTTAGCCACTGTGCTTCAGAGAGAGTACACTTCACACCTCACATCTCAGACACTGGAGGATTGAACAAGGCAGGGGAGTAGACATGTACACATAATTAGCATCTAATAAATAGTCACTACTACTACCAAACTATCTTTTCATGGGTGTTCTGGCACATTTTCAGAATCGTGCTAGCTGACATTTATGGTGACAATTACAGGAGCACTTTAAGATCTTGAAACACTTTCTAAAGCAAAGTTCACTGTGGTTAGATGCAGTGTGTTTCATTTTACACAAATCCTTTGTAGTTTAGTAATTTGTATGTAATCTCTATGGTAACTTTCTAGAGATTTATTTGATTAACCTGAATACCACAATAACTGACTATGCAATGTAGCAGCATGTTTGCTGTATATGAGAGAGATTTTCTTAGGAAGTATAGTCTTTCTGCAATCCACTGATTTCCTCTATTTATTTGTAGAAGGATTGTGTATATTTTATTTATATGTTACCTCTCCAGTCCCTTTCTCATCCTCCCTAAAAGATATTCAAATATAAGTATTTTAATTAAAATTTTTGTACTAACATAAGAGTTTGATCCAATATTCTTTCGCCAACAAATTCTCATAATAATATCTAAAGAAGGATATACATAGCTACAAAAGGAGCTGAAAATAATATGGTTACATGGAATATTTAAGTCTTCCCTCTTCCTCCAAAAAGTCTAATTCACTCATCACACAAGAGTGTCAAGGACCTTTACTACCAAGCTACAGTGGCTGGGTTTATTTCCTTTTTATTTTCCAATAGAAAGTCATTGAAGGCTTTAACCTGAACATATATGGGTTTGATCTATTTGATGAGTTTCTGCAAAATCATATTTAGAAATGAGTAAGAGCCAGGAGTTTTCTAGGAGACTAATACAATAATCCAGAAGAGTGGCAATAAATGCCAAATTAGGTAATGGATAAAAAGAATGGGAAGAAAGAGATTAATGGAAGTGACACCTATTCCTAAAATGTGGAATGCTCTGATATAAATTAGCATTTATGCTGTCTGGAAAATGAATGCATAACATGCCCACTGCAATACAAAATGTTCCTAATTCCAGTATGTAATTCTCCACATACCATTTCCATATATTTCCACATACCAGTTTTAAAACAATTTTCAAATGTTTTCTTTCAAAAAGAAAATTTATTTTAATACTTTTTAGCCTCTGAATTAAAATAAATCACATTGTCTTGGATTATAAGCTCTTGGGTTCTGTCAAAATCCTTCTATATCTGTTATGTAGAGAAGGGACCAAAGATGGTTAGAAACAGTGCACATCAAAGAATGCAAGATCAGCCCCTGCCATTAATGTGCTTAAATATGAAATTCACAGGTAACTGCTATCACTTACAAAGTTCTTCCTTTTTGAATATAATCATACTTAAGCAAAAGCACTTCTAAAACTATTATTCTGAAATGCACGCACATTATGTGAAGCCACCATATCATTGTAAATTACCTTGTAGTTCTTGACACTCACTATGATACTTGCACATGAAAGAAACCACAGATGCTAAAACATGATAGAGATTAACATCTCTCCTCATCATTTTGAAGGAAATAGGAGGCAAGCCATCTCACAAACTAAGCTGAGGCTTTCTGCAAGCCTTCCTGCCTTCAATTTCTATCCCAGGACAGTGAACAACATAGTATGTCATTAATTATCTTCTATTTCCAAAAGGTTTTGTAATCAGGCACATGCAAACTATCTCCAATTACTTTGGCATTAGAGAAGTTCAACTTTTAAACTGAAATGAAACCTGCAGAACATTTCACTTAGTCACCTAATTTTAAGCCAATAAAAATGAAAATTGAGGTCCCATAGCTGATAAGGCAAAGCATAAGTCTTTTCACTGCTAGTTTAGGATTCTTTCCATTGCCCTCCCCACCATCTCTTATGGGCCTTCAGTTCAGACATCAGTCCAGTATTATCTGCTGGGTCACAGTCAAGGCTGAAAAATATTAAAAACAGCCATGTACACACAGGGCAAATTGTTTTGTGCTGTCATGTAGTAAGGTATTGTCTCAAGATTGTAGATCAGTAAAGATTCATGTGGATCTATTCCACTCAGGCATTGGTGTCTTCTTAAGAAGCTGGAAAAACTAGGAAACATTAAAAAAAAAAAACACTGCAATATACTATATATCATTTAAAACAGTTAGAAAAATAAATAAACCATTTTTAAAATTTTTGATTCTTGGAGTTCTAATTCAGTTTGGAACAAGAATATTTATATATTTATCTAGATTAATAATGAGATGTTCATTATAATTAATTTATCTATGGTTTTGCTTTTCGTGGTTTCAGTTACCCATAGTCAACCATGGTCTGAAAATATCAAATAGAAAATTTTAGAAATAAACAATCCATAAGTTTTAAAGTTTGTGCCATTATGAGTAACATGAAATTTCACACTGTGAAATAAATCACAGATATAAATCATCCCTTTGTCCTGTGTATCCATACTGTATATGCTTCCTGCCCATTAGTCACTTAATAGCAGTCTCCATCTCAGTATTACAGTGCTTATGTATAGGGTTCACTAATATCTATGGTTTTAAGTATTCACTGGGTATTTTGGAATATATCCTCTGAGGACAAGGGGGGCTAATGTACTGATACATTAATATATAAGTCAAGAGTATCATTCCAGTCCAGTTAGAACTTTCACTTCCGAACCATTTCTGATATTCCTCTAGGATTCAGAACCATATCATAAGCAGTTATTAAGAGATCCATAGGTTCTGAATCAATAACTCAACCACCATAAGGAACACAAAATAATTCCTAGTTATCCCATGGAATCAACCTCTGATCAAAATAGTAGACAAACAACTGCACTCAGTCTGTGAATCATCATTTAATTATTATTAGTTGATACCAACACTCTTCCATAGCTGAGTTAAGTTATGATCCATGGTGAGCTGCTAGAGGGTTGCTGTTCCCTTGGAATTACCATGCAACCACTGCCCACTACCTAAAGCAGGTAAGGAGGTAACTCATTCAGGCAAGGAGTCCAATATGCAGAACGCAGCACTGGTGAGTGTCTCTAGTTGTATCAAAACCATACGGAAAACCAAACTTTGGAAAACATGTAGCACACAAAAGAAGCCGCTGAATCAGCAAACCTGAGTTATGTTTCCTGTTGGTCATATGACTTTAGCCAAGTGACTTAAGTACTCTTTGCTTAGTTTCCCCCACTGTAAAATGGTGACAATAATACCTATCTCAGAGCATTGTTCTGAAGATTGACTTTAGTGAGATAAAGTATGAAAGCACAGTATCTAGCACATGGCAGCTTGCTATACATGCTACCTATCATTTCACTATTTGAAGGTATGATTTATCCATATGAGAATAATGATGAAGGAGCCACACCAGAATATACAGATGAGATAGAAAGACTATTTACCAAGAGTAATTAAATAATTATGCTGGATGATAGGTTCCCCTCTAAAAGAAGAATTTCAGTATCAACAAATTGATTGGCCTCTCTTGCTGGAACTTGGGTACTGCTTCCACCAAAAAAAATAAATAAAAGTTTCACTCTTCTTCTTACTTTGCATCTTAAATCCTCAACTAACTCAATCCAGTGATTTAAAAGGTGAATACTGACTGAAAAGGGCAACAAAATAAACCACTGTTGATGAATTTCACTCAGTACTAAGTGGTTTATCAAATTCTTGAGCTGATCACCAGCAGAGTACTGACTCCAGGCTGGGAAGGTTTAAGATAAAACATAAAGTTAAAAATCTAGGATGTATCATTTGACTTCCTGAAATAGCACTTTCTTGAACACACAGGGAATCCCACAAAGAAGAGGGGTTATGCATGGATAAAAGGATAGTGAAGACAAACTCTTATCACCAGGTTATATGCCAATAAGTTGTTTCAAGAGTATATGCTGAGGGGCTCCTGATTCGGGTTTTAGAAAGGACTTCTTTTTCAGTTAGGGGACAGAGTGAGTGACTGGATCCTATCAATCCAACTAAATTAATCATGAATGCATAATAGAGACACAGAATGAGTTTAGACAACTGTCCTGATTAACCAAAAGAGACTGAGTTTTTAGGTTTTTTCACTGGCTTTGTGAACCACTAAATACTTATCAGAAGACAATCAGTCAGTCAGTCATCTAGGAGATTTCTACTTTCTTAAATCCATGTTCTTCAGTCATGTTCCACAATCAACCTAGTTCAGAGAGTGTAAATCTCAGGTTTACTTTGAAGACAATAGTTGTCTAGCCTGTAATTAAACATCTTTCCTACTTACTGAGCCTATGTGTTCATAAGGGATTTTTTTTTAAGTGGCATAAACCCATCTTAGATTATTTTAAGCAAGATGAAAATATAGAAAGAATGCTAAGATATCTATTAAGGGACCAAGCCACCAACTGCAGGAGGTATACTTCTCTCCACCATCTGACCTTCTCATTGCAGACTGGCTTTCTCCCCTGGGCAGCAAACCTGGGTATCCGAAGCTCCTGAGTTTCACAACTTATATCCTCTTTCCACAGCCAAAAGGAATTGAGTTTTTCCAAATAATGCTGACAATTTCAAGGGGAGTACCAGCTTCAGTCAGGAACCCACTCCTGGCTCATCACTATGGCCCTGGCAAGAGAACAGATGGGAGCAGTGAAGGGGCAGCATGGTATAAAGAAATGGCAGTGCTTACTGGGAGCTTGAGCCATTCCCAAAGAAAAGTGAGCATTGTTTCCAGAAGAAAGGCTGAGGGTAGTATTAAATAGAAAGTAATAGAAGACCACTATGGGTGTTTATATGCATTTTACTGCAAAGATAAACATGATATGAAAACATCCGTTTGTTCATTTTGTAATTCCATTTTCACTGGAACTTAACTATGGGCCATAAATTTTATAGTCATTCAAGACATATAACTTATTGCATCCCTGACCTTCTTGGCTGGTTGTTTCCACCATTCCTACCTCCTGGTTCATAGGTGGGAAGACAATGAAACTCCTAAATACAATTTCTCCAGGAATACATTACAATGATTTCACAAATATACTACTCCTGTCTAGAGCAAGCTTTCAGGAATGAATTATTTTCTTCCTATTCTAGGTGTCTAATTTTGGCCTAGATCACCTAAGAAAATTTTTCAATGCAATTTTTATTACTATAAACAACTTCATTACTGTATAAGAGAATATTTAGCAACTGTTGAGAGTGAAGTCAAAAGGTCAGTCTCCACATATAAACCAGATTCCTATCTTATAATCCTGCCTACTTATATTTAGCAAATTCTGAAGTAGCAAAATAGAGTCAGTAGAATAGTAAAATATTGTAAGATTATATTAACATTTGTAATTATTTCTTCCAAAACTGTGTACTGACTTTGATGTTTTCATCATACAGAGTTTTCAAAGGCACTGATCCTGGAGTTACAATATAACAAATAGTGAATCTTTTCTTCCTTTCTTCCTTTCTTTAGCAAAATAAACTTTTAATTACTTGATAAGCCATAAATCATTTTATGTTTAAATCCATGTGAGCATGTAATAGAGAATGTTTGAAAAACAAATGCCCCACTCATACTTCATACCTAGTAAGATGATTTCCTAGAATATTAGTCATGTCTGACCTCCCTTCCTGGGTGAGCAGAGGTCTGGCTGGGTTCAGGCGCTTGCATGGGGTACAAAAGATCCCCAGCTATGGAACTGAAGAATGGTCTCCCATGAGGCCGAGGGAGCAAGAAAAAGAGAACCAGATCCAAACAAAGGGAGGCAAGACAAAGGAAACATCAATAGCTGGAGAGCAGACAGCAGTGAGACCCTCGAGGCAGGCGGGAGCCCAACTTAAATGAAACTCCATTCTACAACCAGCAGCCAGAAACTGACCCCAATTTATCCTCTACCACTTAAAATTCTCCAATGGTTCCCCATCACATTCGAAGTAAAATCATCTTTCCGGGGCTACTAAAGGCCTACGTCAATCATTCTCAGCCTAGGCTGCTTATCCAAATCACCTAAGGAGCTATCAGAAATACATAAGTGCCACCCAGTTTAATTAAATCAGAGTCTCTGGGGGGTGGGCCTCAGCATTGTTTCAGGGTTTTCTAAGTATACTTTCAGATTAGAGGACCACTGCTCCACATGGCTGGCCCTCCATCTTCTCTGATTTTATCTGCGGCCAGTGTCTTCTAAGGTCATTACACTGCAGCCTCACAGACTCTGCTTTCTCCAACCCACAAACAGGTTTGCTTGAAAAGCTCTTCCCCTTTCCCACTCCCCAGCCCTCCACTGATCATCTTCACATCATTGGTTCTGTCTCATCATTTAGGTCTCTACCCAACCAACATCTCTTTGGAGGGACCACCTATCCTTGACATTGGTAGTTCTCAAAATATGATCCCCAGAGCAGCAGTAGCATCTGAAAACGTATTCTCTGGGCTCACATCAGGCTCTACTTAATCAAAAACTCAGGATGATTCTGATGCACATTGAAATTTGAGATGCACTATTTTGACATATGTGTGTGTTTATCTGAGTACCTCCACTCCTCTCATTACCTGATTTTATCTTCTTCATAGCAACCATCAGAAATTCTTACTTGTTTTTTAAATTATCTGTCTCTTCCCTTCTAAAATATAAGCTCCAAAAAACCCTTACTTTCACCCCATTTGCTCAGTGCTTAGAACAGAATCTAACACGAAGTAAGTACTCCATAAATATTTATTGAATAAATGAACCCAGAAACCAATCTAGTCCTTTCTCCTCCAGAAATCCTAAGGGTTGGTTTTACATTTTGTTTCCTCCAGAGACAGGGTCCCTGAGCAAGAAGTACACAGAGATCTACAGTAGGGTGTCTCAGAAAATGATGTCAGAACCCAAGCAAATGACCACGTACCAGCCAACTCTGACTTCTTCAGAAAGGAGGCTTTTAAAATGATGAACTTGCTTGGCTCATAGGAACTCGAAGTGATTGCCACCTGTGACTCATGCACAGCAAAAGGCCTCATTAAATCACAGGTAACCTGCCAAAGCATTTTTCCAATAAATGAATCTGCAAGGAACAGCACTCAAGAGAGCTGTCACTTGCATCAGAGGCCAAGATAATCCCATTCCCAAAAGACAGTCTCCCTTGATTGGTGACTTTGGAAATGGTGGCTACGTATCCCTTCACACATCTTCCCACACTCCACTCACACCCTTCCCAATCAATGAAAAATATCATTGTTTTGATTTAAATTTCTTTCAATTACTGTGAGGGCCTTTGCTAATCTCTACTTGCAATTTGTAACTTCTTTTTCAGTGAATGGCTGTTCTCAGAGTTTTCTTTTAGGCTGTTTGCCATGCTCCAGTTGATTGGTGATTGTATTTACTTTTCACTGTCATTTGTTCTGTCATTATTTTTCCCAGTTGTGTTTCACTCTTGACTTTGTTTTGATGAGTCCTCCCTCAGTCAGAAGTTAAAATTTTATTTATTCACAACTATCAATCTTTCACTTTAGAGTTTATGATTTTTTGTGTCAATAAATATAAAAGCCTCCTCCACTCCAAATATACAAAAAAAAAAAAATATTCACCAGTATCACCTACCAATAACTCTTTGGTTCTTTATTTCCCCAGGGCCAGAGCTTTGATCCATCTAGAGTTTGGTCATCATTACTGCCAACAACAATAACTATCGTAACATAATAACATATTGTGCTTCACATTTTAAGTACTTTAAATGTATTCACTCATTTAACCCTTAAAACAAGCCTATGCTTGTTTTTACAGATGAGAATACTGAGGTACCAAGAGATGAAACTTGCTCAAGATCCATGACTAGCACTTGGCAGAGCCACACTCTGGTACTGAAGCTCTGAGAATCCTAAACCTCCACTTCTATGTTATCCAGTCTCAAAAAACACCTCAGCACCACATAAAAAAATAAAGGTATTGTGTCCACCTACAACTTAAAAATAAATGTTTAAAAACCACTATGGACAATATAGAAAATGCAGCAGATCATTTGCACTATTAACATCTAAAAGCTGTATATATTTTATTGGCACATTATGCATTTCTAATTCTGTATTTCTAAACTGAAACCTGAATAAAGATGTCCTCAAGACCACCTTACTCTTCCATCCCCCAAAATAATGTACCTCAGAACTCAATTATAATGCTTTTGGCTATAATAACTAATAAGAACTATGAGGGTCTAGCACAAGGTAACTCAAAACTTGGTATCTCCTTCAACTTACCTACTTTCCTTCACATCTTTTAAGTTCAAAATCCCAACATGAGCTTCTGTAATTTCCAAATATACCCTGATCTGATATGTGTATGCTGAATAATTTGATCTATACAATAAAGTCAAAATTTACTTTTCAGGATGTAGCATTGGGGACTGAAATGTACAAAATTCTATTGTATGCATTTATGAATATTTCAAAATGAACTCCACTATTATATGTAACTACAATGAACTAAAATATAAAAGGAAATAAATTAAAAAATTATTTTTCATGATCATGTGCTACAAATTACATTTAAAAGATTTAGACATTGTTGTAAATGTGTTAACAACAAAAGATGTCATTTTATAACTCTAGTTTTCATAGAAGAATAAGTAGAATTTAAGTTTCATGAAAATAAAGACATTTTTGCTCCTTTTTTCTCTCAAAATTCCAAAACCTCAAAGATGACACAAAACAAAAACACAAACTCCAACTTCAGTAAAATGAAGAAGTGATTATAACCTAACATTTGAAGATGAAAAGCAAATTAAGGAAACATTTTAGCAGAGAGGAGAAAAGTTAAACCCATGACAAGAAGAAGGAACCCAACTTGCCCTCAGAAACACTTAGCAAATGGTGACACTGTGTATTTTGATGAAGGTACAGGGTAGTTGCCAAAACAAATTTGAGTTTAGATTTTCATCTATTGATGGGCTGAAGCTGGCTTGCGCTGGGGCTTGCAAGAGCTCAATGTTAGCAGGTTTCCAACTCTTCAGTGATCTTCCTCACACTGGTAGTCTGAAATCAACCACAGTGGGAGTACTTATACTACAGGAATTGGCAACTGCTACAAATCTGAGCTTTATTTCCTCTTTTGTTTTCAGAGAGCTGGTTATCGGATATGTACCAGCACACCCCTACTCCCAAATCCTAACCATCACCACCTACTAGAACTCTGAGGTTTATTCTCCAGTGATTCAAGCACAACAGTCACAAAGGAGAGAAAGTGGAAGGTTTAGTTCTGAACAGGAAAATTGTGTAAAAATCTGTACATTGAGTCCTGAGTTCCTTCAACCCCAGAATATCAGCATTCAGGTTGCATCCTCCCGGCAGGAAAATAAAAATTCTTCTCTGGAGAAACTGAACTTCCCAAGAAAAAATTTTATGTAAAATGACATTTTGGATGGGGCCCTCAGTGAAAAACCTACCTGATATTTCTGATTACTCTATAGTCATAACCTATCCATGAAGCTATGCAGAGTCTAAAGAATCATTTTCCAGGGGCAGGGTTGTGGCTCAGTGATAGTGTGCTTGCCTAGCATGCATGAAGCACTGGGTTCAATTCTCAGCACCACATACAAATACATAAAATAAAGGTCCATCAACAACTAAAAAATATTTAAAAAAAAAAAAAGAATTCTTTTTCCAGGAAGCCTTTTTCAGGAAGCCACTAGAGAATGTGCCCCACCAAAACAAAGGAATAAACCAATAAAAAAGATGACATGGAAGTAGGAAACACAGAACAGAGGCAAAGGGCATTACCAGAGTGACAGAATACCTCAGGCCTAGAGAACACAGTGCACTCTGGGGCAGGATGCAGAGCGTTCCAAGAAGCAGAGAAAAAAATAGGAATTGGAAAATTATCTTTTGGCCATGTGGAACTCTATAACAAGGGAAATTTTACTGAACTGTTAGAAGATGTTGGAAGACTTAGACATTCAAAGAAATTTAAACAAAGGGAATAAATGGGCAATTATTACCTATAGACAAAATGACAAAAATAAGACACAAAGTGCAGTTATACGGGGGATCCAACATGGCGGCGAGAGGGGAGGCAGCGCTTTCAGTACCTCCTCAACAACGGGATCAGAGAGACGCATGGATACGCTTAGATTCGACCTGCTGAGAAACTCCTAGCAAAATTCCACTAAAGAGAGACCGGCTGGGAATTGGAAGGATTTTTGGAGGTGACAGTCTGCCCTAGACGAGTGAATCTCCGCCACGCAGCACAGAGGTCCAGACCCGCCAGCCGCTGCCCGAGCGACTCGGCGACTGTCAGCTGCCTGCACGCGGCCCCCGCGTCAGGGCGGATAGCCTCCGAGGCGCAGCGCAGCAGGAGCGGTGCAGGGACTCTAGGAAGAGGTCTCTCGCCAAGCCTTCATGAAATAGCAAATCGGGAGCTGAAACCAACCAGAGACAGACCAGTCCCACCCCTCCCTTCGGACACTCCGGCAAGGAGCCTGGGGCCCGCCATAGCAGAGTGGTGACATCACCAGAGTTCCAGCGACAGAATTCCTTCCCAGCGGAATCCACATTAGCAGGTGTGTGACTCCCACCCCCTCCAGATACAAGCAGCCAGGAAACCACCCAGGGCGTGTCTGTAGGGAAGCAGAGGGGATTCCAGATCCCCACCTCCCCTTAACACCAGCGGCGACACCCAAGATCTTAGCCGCCAGTTTCTGGGGGTGTGCCCACCAAAGGGGTCCTGAAAAATTAAACTGTTGGTTCCCAGATCACCCCACCACAGCACTGGGGCTTAATTGAATGACAGAGAGGGTGTTCATCGTTCGGGATATAGGACACGCGGTGGGGCTGCAAGTGTAATCAGATCCTTGGGGAACCGCCTCTGGTGAACAGGACCTGGCTGGCTGGATGGGAGGAGGAACAGGGGGAGGGGCCGGATAAGTGAAAGGGCTCTGGACTAACAGGATTGAGAGACTCCCAGGAGCCACCGTACAGGGATTTCTGTCAGCACATAGAGGGCAGAAGCTCGGCTCAGAGGGCACAGCTCCGCCTATTGGAAGAGAAGAAAATGGGATTCAGCCATAGAACAGGGGATGCCAGCATGGCAGAGATCAGATGTCATCGGAGAGCGGCCGAGGAGAAAACTTCATCGGTGCCAGCGGCGACGGAAACAGTTGGTCCCCTGGTAGGGAGGGTGAGTCACAGATACCCGAGTCTCTCTCACTTTGTCGTTGAGCCAGAGGGGAGGAGCGGGGCCGCTGTCCGCGCCCGCAGGTAGGCAGACCTGCGACCAACCTGCAGATCAGGCCCAGCGGTCTGCAGGCGTGGTAGGAGGGGCAGGGCAGAGCCACCGCCCGCGCCGGCAAGGTAAGCAGACCTACGACAGACCGGTGGATCAGGCCCAGCGGCCTGCCAGCGTGGTACACACTTCACCCCAACTGGAGTAGGGGCAGAGCAGAGCCTTCGCCCGTGCCCAGATCAGGCCCAGCGGCCCGCCTGTGTGGTGGTCAAGTGACCCCAATTGGAGTGGGGGCAGAGCGGAACTGACACCCGTGCCGCAAGGTGGGCAGACCTGCGACCAACCTGCAGATCAGGCCTAGGGGTCCCCGGGCGTGGTAGGAGGGGCAGGGCAGAGCCTTCGCCCCCACCTGCAAGGTAGGAAGACCTGCGACAGAACGGCGGATCAGGCCCAGGGGTCCGCGGGCATGGTAGACACCTCACACCAATTGGAGGAGGGGCAGAGCAGAGCCCCTGCCCGCACCTGCAAGGGAGACTTTTCAACTATACAAGAGCAATATAAATATATAGGGGGGGGGAAATTTTCAAAAACACAACAGTTTCACCAAGAAGAAAGAAACGCAAGCAGTATGAAAAGACAAGGAAAGAAAGGACTACAAGCAATGCAGGTCAGCTCAACTTTAGAAGAGGTAACAGCTGCAGCAGATGGAATGTCAGATAAAGAATTCAGGATATATATGCTTCAGATGATCTGGAGTATCAAGGAAGAAATTAGACAGCAAAATCAGACAATGAAAGATCACTTCGACAAGGTATTACACAAACAAATCCAGGAAGCAAAGGATCAACTATACAGGGAGATAGAGGTTATAAAAAACAAACAAACACAAATCCTAGAAATGCAGGAAGCAATAAACCAACTTAAAAACTCAATTGAGAGTACTACCAGCAGAGTAGAACACTTAGAAGATAGAACATCAGACAATGAAGACAAAGTATTTCAACTGGAAAAGAACATAGACAGCTCAGCAAGACTGTTAAGAAACCATGAGCAGAACATCCAAGAAATATGGGATAACATTAAGAGACTAAACTTAAGAGTCATTGGGATACAGGAAGGTATAGAACTCCATACCAAAGGAATGAGCAATTTATTCAATGAAATAATACAAGAAAACTTCCCAGACTTGAAGAATGAGACAGAATCCCAAATTCTAGAAGCCTACAGGACGCCGAATGTGCAAAATTATAAGAGATCCACACCTAGACACATTATAATGAAGATGCCCAACATACAGAATAAGGAGAGAATTTTAAAAGCTACAAGAGAAAGGAAGCAGATTACATTTAGGGGTAAGCCAATCAGGATAACAGCTGATCTTTCAACACAGACTCTGAAAGCTAGAAGATCCTGGAATAACATATTTCAAACACTGAAAGAAAACGGGTTCCAACCAAGAATTGTGTATCCAGCGAAATTAAGCTTCAGGATGGAAGATGAAATTAAAACCTTCCACGACAAACAAAAGTTAAAAGAATATGCAGCTAGAAAACCATCTCTTCAAAACATCCTCGGCAAAATATTACAGGAAGAGGAAATGGAAAATAACAATGAAAACCAACAGTGGGAGGTAGGACAGTAAAGGGGGGAAAATAATCAAAGAGGAAAACAAACCATGTTTAGTAACATAAATAAACAAATATGGCTGGAAGAACAACCCATATCTCAATAATAACCCTAAATGTTAATGGCTTAAACTCACCAATTAAGAGACACAGGCTAGTAGAATGGATCTCAAAACAAGACCCAACAATATGCTGCCTACAGGAGACATATTTGATAGGAAAAGACATACATAGGCTGTAGGTGAAAGGTTGGGAAAAATCATATCACTCATATGGACTTCGGAAACAAGCAGGAGTGTCCATACTCATATCAAATAAAATAGATTTCAAGCCAAAGTTAATCAAAAGGGATAAAGAGGGACACTACATACTGCTTAAGGGAACCATACACCAACAAGACATAACAATCATAAATATATATGCCCCAAACAATCGTGCAGCTATGTTCATCAAACAAACTCTTCTCAAGTTCAAGAGTCTAATAGACCACCATACAATAATCATGGGAGACTTCAACACACCTCTCTCGCCACTGGACAGATCTTCCAAACAAAAGTTGAATAAGGAAACTATAGAACTCAATAACACAATTAATAACCTAGACTTAATTGACATATATAGAATATACCACCCAACATCAAGCAGTTACACTTTTTTCTCAGCAGCACATGGATCCTTCTCAAAAATAGATCATATATTATGTCACAGGGCAACTCTTAGACAATATAAAGGAGTAGAGATAGTACCATGCATCCTATCTGATCATAATGGAATGAAACTGAAAATCAATGATAAAAGAAGGAAGGAAAAAGCATACATCACTTGGAGAATGAACAATAGGTTACTGAATGATCAATGGGTTATAGAAGACATCAAGGAGGAAATTAAAAAATTCTTAGAGATTAATGAAAACACAGACACAATATATCGGAATCTATGGGACACATTGAAAGCAGTTCTAAGAGGAAAATTCATTGCTTGGAGTTCATTCCTTAAAAAAAGAAAAAACCAACAAATAAATGATCTCATACTTCATCTCAAAAATCCTTGAAAAAGAAGAGCAAAACAACAGCAAAAGAAGTAGAAGGCAAGAAATAATTAAAATCAGAGCTGAAATTAATGAAATCGAAACAAAAGAAACAATTGAAAAAATTGACAAAACTAAAAGTTGGTTCTTTGAAAAAATAAACAAAATCGACAGACCCTTAGCCATGCTAGCGAAGAGAAGAAGAGAGAGAACTCAAATTACTAGCATACGGGATGAAAAAGGCAATATCACAACAGACACTTCAGAAATACAGGAGATAATCAAAAATTATTTTGAATCCTTATACTCCAATAAATTAGAAGATAGTGAAGGCATCGATAAATTTCTGAAGTCATATGATCTGCCCAGATTGAGTCAGGAGGATATAGACAACCTAAACAGACCAATATCAATTGAGGAAATAGAAGAAACCATCAAAAGACTACCAACTAAGAAAAGCCCAGGACTGGATGGGTATACAGCAGAATTTTACAAAACCTTTAAAGAGGAACTAATACCAATACTTTTCAAGCTACTTCAGGAAATAGAAAAAGAGGGAGAACTTCCAAATTCATTCTACGAGGCCAACATCACCCTGATACCTAAACCAGACAAAGACACTTCAAAGAAAGAAAACTTCAGACCAATATCTCTAATGAACCTAGATGCAAAAATCCTCAATAAAATTCTGGCGAATCGGATACAAAAACATATCAAAAAAATTGTGCACCATGATCAAGTAGGATTCATCCCTGGGATGCAAGGCTGGTTCAATATACGGAAATCAATAAATGTTATTCACCACATCAATAGACTTAAAAATAAGAACCATATGATCATCTCGATAGATGCGGAAAAAAGCATTCGACAAAGTACAGCATCCATTTATGTTCAAAACTCTAGAAAAACTAGGGATAACAGGAACATACCTCAATATTGTAAAAGCAATCTATGCTAAGCCTCAGGCTAGCACCATTCTGAATGGAGAAAAACTGAAGGCATTCCCTCTAAAATCTGGAACAAGGCAGGGATGCCCTCTCTCTCCACTTCTGTTCAACATAGTTCTCGAAACACTGGCCACAGCAATTAGACAGACGAAAGAAATTAAAGGCATAAAAATAGGAAAAGAAGAACTTAAATTATCACTATTTGCAGATGATATGATTCTATACCTAGCAGACCCAAAAGGCTCTACAAAGAAACTATTAGAGCTAATAAATGAATTCAGCAAAGTGGCAGGATATAAAATCAACACGCATAAATCAAAGGCATTCCTGTATATCAGCGACAAATCCTCTGAAATGGAAATGAGGACAACCACTCCATTCAAAATATCTTCAAAAAAAATAAAATACTTGGGAATCAACCTAACAAAAGAGGTGAAAGACTTATACAATGAAAACTACAGAACCCTAAAGAGAGAAATAGAAGAAGCTCTTAGAAGATGGAAAAATATACCCTGTTCATGGATAGGCAGAACTAACATCATCAAAATGGCGATATTACCAAAAGTTCTCTATAGGTTTAATGCAATGCCAATCAAAATCCCAACGGCATTTCTTGTAGAAATAGAGAAAGCAATCATGAAATTCATATGGAAAAATAAAAGACCCAGAATAGCAAAAACAATGCTAAGCAGGAAGTGTGAATCAGGCGGTATAGCGATACCAGACTTTAAACTATACTACAGAGCAATAGTAACAAAAACAGCATGGTACTGGTACCAAAACAGGCGGGTGGACCAATGGTACAGAATAGAGGACACAGAAACCAATCCACAAAACTACAACTACCTTATATTTGATAAAGGGGCTAAAAGCATGCAATGGAGGAAGGATAGCATCTTCAACAAATGGTGCTGGGAAAACTGGAAATCAAAATGAAACTGAATCCCTTTCTCTCGCCATGCACAAAAGTGAATTCAAAATGGATCAAGGAGCTTGATATCAAATCAGAGACGCGCCGTCTGATAGAAGAAAAAGTTGGCTACGATCTACATTCGGTGGGGTCGGGCTCCAAATTCCTCAATAGGACACCCATAGCACAAAAGTTAATAACTAGAATCAACAAATGGGACTTACTCAAACTAAAAAGTTTTTTCTCAGCAAAAGAAACAATAAGAGAGGTAAATAGGGAGCCTACCCCCTGGGAACAAATCTTTACTCCTCACACTTCAGATAGAGCCCTAATATCCAGAGTATACAAAGAACTCAAAAAAATAGACAATAAGAGAACAAACAACCCAATCAACAAATGGGCCAAGGACCTGAACAGACACTTCTCAGAGGAGGACATACAGTCAATCAACAAGTACATGAAAAAATGCTCAACATCTCTAGCTGTCAGAGAAATGCAAATCAAAACCACCCTAAGATACCATCTCACTCCAGTAAGATTGGCAGCCATTAGGAAGTCAAACAACAACAAGTGCTGGCGAGGATGTGGGGAAAAGGGTACACTTGTTCATTGCTGGTGGGACTGCAAATTGGTGCAGCCAATTTGGAAAGCAGTATGGAGATTTCTTGGAAAGCTGGGAATGGAGCCACCATTTGACCCAGCTATTCCCCTTCTCGGTCTATTCCCTAAAGACCTAAAAAGAGCATGCTACAGGGACACTGCTACATCGATGTTCATAGCAGCACAGTTCACAATAGCAAGACTGTGGAACCAACCTAGATGCCCTTCAATAGACGAATGGATAAAAAAAATGTGGCATTTATACACAATGGAGTATTACTCTGCATTAAAAAATGACAAAATCATAGAATTTACAGGGAAATGGATGGCATTAGAGCAGATTATGCTAAGTGAAGCTAGCCAATCCCTAAAAAACAAATGCTAAATGTATGCTTTGATATAAGGAGAGTAACTAAGATCAGAGTAGGGACGAAGAGCAGGAGAAGAAGATTAACATTTAACAGGGATGAGAGGTGGGAGGGAAAGGGAGAGAGAAGGGAAATTGCATGGTAATGGAAGGAGACCCTCAGGGTTATACAGTGGAGGAGGTAGAGAGAGAGGAGGGGAGGGGAGGGGAGAGGTGGGGAGGGGGGAGGGTGGAGGATGGGAAAGGCAGTGGAGCACAACAGACACTAGTATGGCAATATGTAAATCAATGGATGTGTAACTGATGTGATTCTGCAATCTGTGTATGGGGTGAAGGTGGGAGTTCATAACCCACTTGAATCAAAGTGTGGAATATGATATGTCAAGAAATTTGTAATGTTTTGAACAACCCACAATAAAAAATCAAAAATACCAAAAAAATGTGGCATTTATACACAATGGAGTATTACTCTGCATTAAAAAATGACAAAATCATAGAATTTGCAGGGAAATGGATGGCACTAGAGCAGATTATGCTAAGTGAAGCTAGCCAATCCCTAAAAAACAAATGCCAAATGTCTTCTTTGATATAAGGAGAGTAACTAAGAACAGAGTATGGTCGAAGAGCATGAGAAGAAGATTAACATTAAACAGAGATGAGAGGTGGGAGGGAAAGGGAGAGAAAAGGGAAATTGCATGGAAATGGAAGGAGACCCTCAGGGTTATACAAAAGAACATACAAGAGGAAATGAGGGGAAAGGGAAAAATAATACAAGGGGGAGAAATGAAGGTCAGTAGAGGGGGTAGAGAGAGAAGAGGGGTGGGGAGGGGAGGGGAGGGGGGATAGTAGAGGATAGGAAAGGTAGCAGAACATGACAGTCACTAGTATGGCAATATGTAAATCAATGGATGTGTAATTGATGTGATTCTGCAATCTGTATATGGGCTAAAAATGGGAGTTCATAACCCACTTGAAGCAAAGTGTGAAAGATGATATATCAAGAACTATGTAATGTTTTGAACAACCAACAATAAAAAAAAAGTGCAGTTATACAATAAATCACTCAATGGTGAAACATACCACATCATAATAATAATTACATTATAATACATAATCATAATAAAGTACTGGAAAAAAATACGTAACCAAAAATTTAGAGAATGTATACAATGTAGGGATTTTTCTGATGTTCTAGTGCTGGAGGAATTCTTGCATTATGAAAGCAGAACAAGATTCTCAAAATTAGGAGAGATCTGGTCAAAATATCTTATAATTAACTATTTGAGTATCCATAATTAACTATTTGCGTATCCATCATCAGATACTACAATCAAAACCTTACAAAATTGTGAGTTATTAGACAAGAGAAGCTGTGATAAACAAGGATAAATTAGAACTGGTCTTCTGATGTTGTCTTTTGGAACAATCACAACTTACTGATAAAATTTTCATAGTAGGTGCAACTCATATGACCTTGGTGTATTTCTAAATTCATTTCTAAAGAACATCATGGAAAAAAAAAACTTTTCACAGTTCTCATCATACTTTTTATTTCCTGCTTTGAAACACCAATCTAAGTGCTAGAGGGAAAATTGATTTCATAATTACAGGAGAAATTATGGTGGGGTGGCAGGTTTAGAGTATAAGATTAAGAGTCAGAAAACGGTGATAAAGAAGAAATACATCATTTTTTCTAGAAATTTGGTAGAAAAAATAAAGTATTCAATAATAGCAGAGGTATGAGAGAATTTTCCAGATTGGGGAGATATGTGCTTATTTAAAAATCAAATGGAAAAGACACAATTAAAAAAGAAAAAGAGATGGAGGGTGGTGTGAAAGGAAACTGAAGATAGGAATGGAGTTGTTGAAAAGCAAAAGAGGAAGGGTTTGCTTTTTGACCATGGTAAACAAAAGGAAATGTGAGCAATGTTTCCTGGATGGCATTAGTTTTTCAGTGAAAGAAAACACCCATTTTCTAAGGGGGAAGTCAAGACTGAGACCTTCCAAGCACAGAAAGAATAATAGCATCTTCAACAAATGGTGCTGGGAAAACTGGAAATCCATATGCAACAAAATGAAACTGAATCCCCTTCTCTCGCCATGCACAAAAGTTAACTCAAAATGGATCAAGGAGCTTGATATCAAATCAGAGACTCTGCGTCTGATAGAAGAAAAACTTGGCCCCTATCTACATATTGTGGGGTCAGGTTCCAAATTCCTTAATAGGACACCCATAGCACAAGAGTTAATAACAAGAATCAACAAATGGGACTTACTTAAACTAAAAAGTTTTTTCTCAGCAAGAGAAACAATAAGAGAGGTAAATAGGGAGCCTACATCCTGGGAACAAATCTTTACTCCTCACACTTCAGATAGAGCCCTAATATCTAGAGTATACAAAGAACTCAAAAAATTAGACAATAACAAATAACCCAATCAACAAATGGGCCAAGGACCTGAACAGACACTTCTCAGAGGAGGACATACAATCAATCAACAAGTACATGAAAAAATGCTCACCATCTCTAGCAGTCAGAGAAATGCAAATCAAAACCACCCTAAGATACCATCTCACTCCAGTAAGATTGGCAGCCATTAGGAAGTCAAACAACAACAAGTGCTGGCGAGGATGTGGGGAAAAGGGTACTCTTGTACATTGCTGGTGGGACTGCAAATTGGTGTGGCCAATTTGGAAAGCAGTATGGAGATTCCTGGGAAAGCTGGGAATGGAACCACCATTTGACCCAGCTATTGCCCTTCTCGGACTATTTCCTGAAGACCTTAAAAGAGCGTACTACAGGGATACTGCCACATCGATGTTCATAGTAGCACAATTCACAATAGCTAGACTGTGGAACCAACCCAGATGCCCTTCAATAGATGAATGGATAAAAAAAATGTGGCATTTATACACAATGGAGTATTACTCTGCATTAAAAAATGACAAAATCATGGAATTTGCAGGGAAATGGATGGCATTAGAGCAGATTATGCTAAGTGAAGCTAGCCAATCCCTAAAAAACAAATGCCAAATGTCTTCTTTGATATAATGAGAGCAACCAAGAACAGAGCAGGGAGGAAGAGCAGGAGGAAAAGATTAACATTAAACAGAGACATGAGGTGGGAGGGAAAGGGAGAGCAAAAGGAAATTGCATGGAAATGGAAGGAGACCCTCATTGTTACACAAAATTACATATAAGAGGTTGTGAGGGGAATGGGAAAAAAACAAGGAGAGAAATGAATTACAGTAGATGGGGTAGAGAGAGAAGATGGGAGGGGAGGGGAGAGGGGATAGTAGAGGATAGGAAAGGTAGCAGAATACAACAGTTACTAATATGGCATTATGTAAAAATGTGGATGTGTAACCAATGTGATTCTGCAATCTGTATTTGGGGTAAAAATGGGAGTTCATAACCCCCTTGAATCTAATGTATGAAATACGATATGTCAAGAGCTTTGTAATGTTTTGAACAACTAATAAAAAAATCTACCCTTGTCCATGAAGGGACCACCAAAGGTATTCAATGGACCAGCAGAAGGCTAATTGAACCAAGAATCACCTTGGCAGATTCCCCAGTTCCATCCTCAAGAGCTTTTAGGATAGTAGGTCCTGGATGAAACTGGGAAGTCCATTTTTAACAGACTCCCCAGGGAATTGCTATGAGTAGCTGAGTCTGGAGGCCAATATATAAGGATTTTCAAGGTAAAAATAAAAAAATTCCAATCAGTGTAAAAGCATCAATGAAGGCAAAATGTAAATATTGGTAATGGTCCATATCTATTCATTTTTATTTCCTTCAACATGGAGGAAAGAAACAGACAATAGAATAGGAAAGGCTAATCCACAAAATAACTGGCAATGAAGTGGCATTGAGTAGCTGACCAAATCTTACCTTCTGGTTCCATGAAATAAATGAATAAAACCAGAACTCAAAACCTCATGTTTCATTCTTTTTAACTCAGTCCATTTTCAAACCAAAGAAGTTCCCTTCAATGATAAAATTGTTACCTCAGTTCTATGGACATTGGTGTCCCAGGTCAGTACTTAGTCTGAATAAAACGAAAACAGGTAATCTGGTTCCATTCTTTGGGTATTTTGCTAGTGGATTTCTAGGTCTGCATTCTTAAGTGATTTAAAAATAAGATACTTAAACATTGATATATTCAAGTCTAGTTTAAAATCTCAGCCTTTGGAATTCCTATAGACTTTCAATAAGACATGGATATCTTACAACTTCAGAAAGTGATTACTTACTACAGAGATGTAATTTTTTTTAAGTTAAAAGCTCACATCAGCAAATCTCTGTATCAGAGATCAACAGAGAGAAAGGACAAATAAAAATCTACTACTTTCCTGGAACATAGTTTAAATGATGCTTGTCTGATCTTAAACACCATTTCTAAAACACTTGATTAAAGCTACATAATTCAGTCAAAACAGAAATTACAGTATTTAAAAGTAACTTTCTTAAAAAAAAATGAAACTGAAAATACAATTAAATACAATGGAAAGGACAGAATGCTTGTGTCATATAGCATGGCCAAAATGGCCTTTTGTCACTAAAACAACAACACTGTTTCCTCACCCAAGTATAGCCTTCTTTTAAGCCCAGAAAGTGAAGAAATGCACACATAATCAATTTAAACAAATTACAGAGGCAGCTGATCCACAGCTTTAAAAAATAATCTGTCACAGTGCAGTATTCTGGGAAGCAGCCAGATGTTTTGGGGGCTTAATGAAAAATGCCAGATAAGTGGCTTTACTTCAAAACACAGAAATTGGCCTGATTAAATCAACGAATTTCTATCAGATTTTATATCATCTGGAAAGGAAAGTCTAGCCTTCTTCTGAAAGCTGAAAGTCATCCTTCCTTTAATCAAGAATTTCTTTACTGCAAGTTATGACATTTTAGTCAACTTAATCATTAAAGCGTCAGTTACTACACATCATTTGCTTTCTGAGTGACATGCCTAGATTCTTTTTACTTATTTTCATTAAGCAGGAAACAAAAACCTATAAATCACATGCAAAATTGTATCACAAAACCATTCTTGACATTTGAAATTATATCTCCTTAGAAGTTTTAGCTCATTTTTAGAACTGAAAAATGTGTCATTTATACATATATATATATATATATATATATATATATATATATATATATTCTGTATTTTTTATTTTCTGGTCTTTTGGAGGGGGGAGTTCTCATAATTTTTTTTCTTTTTTGCTGGTGAACTATAATTATATGTATAGTAGGATTTGTTATTACATATGCATACATGCACACAATATAACAGTATAATTTAGACAATTTCATTACCTACTACCTCCCTTTTTCCTCCCCATTTCCTCACCTGGTTCCCTTCCTTTACTCTACTAGTCTCCCTTCTATTTTCATGAGATCCCCTTCCTGTCTATTTTTTTCTTTTTTCTCTCTATCTTCCACATAAGAATGAAAACATACAACCCTTGACTTTCTGAGTTTGGCTTATTTCACTTAACATAATGTTCTCAGTTCCATCTATTTCTTGCAAATGACATAATTTCATTATTCTTTATGGCAAATGAAACTCCATTATGTGTGTGTGTGTGTGTGTGTGTGTGTATCACAATTTCTTTATCCATTCATCCACTGATGAATACCTAGACTGGTTCTAGAATTTGGCTGTTGTGAATTGTGCTGCTATAAACATGGTTATGCATGTATCACTCTAGTGTGTTGACTTTAATTATTGAGAATAAATACCAAGGAATGGTATAGCTGAGTTATATGGTGGCTCCATTCCTAGTCTTTTTTTTTTTTTTTGTACTGGGGATTGAACCCAGAGGGATTTACCCACTGAGCCACATCCCTACCCTACCCACCTTTTTGTTTTTTATTTTGAGATAGGGTCTCAAAAATTGCTGAGACTAGCTTTGAACTTGGGGTTTTCCTGTCTCAGCCTCTCAGTTACTGGGTTTACAGGTGTGCACCACTGTGCCCAGCTCCCTTCCTATTCCTTTGAGGAACCTCCATATTGATTTCCATAGTGGTTGTACTAATTTATAATCCCAGTGTAGAAGTATTCTGTTTTCTCCACATCTTCTCCAGCATTTATTATTATTTGCATTCTTAATGGCTGCTGTTCTGAATGAAGTAAATCTCAGTGTTGTTTTGATTTGCACTTCCATAATTGCTAAAGATAATGAGCATTTTTTCATATATTTGTTGGCCTTCTTTTGAGAAGCATTTAGTTCATTTCCTCATTTATTGATGCAACTATTTTGGGTTTTAGTGTTACATTTTTTGAGTTCTTTAATGTTCTATTCTTGATATTAATCCTCTGTTGGACAATTACCCAGTAAAGATTTTCTCCCATTCTGCAGGTTCTCTCTTCATGCTATTAATTGTTTCCTTTGCTGTGCCATTCCATTTATTAATTCTTGGTATTATTTAGTGAGCTTCAGGAGTCCTACTGAGAAAATCGTCGCCTATACCTATACATTGGAATGTTGGCCCTACATTTTTCTCTAGCATTTGCAGTGTTTCTGACCTAATTCCTAAGTCTTTTGTTACTATAGCTCTTAGTATAACTTGAAGTCAGCTACTGCCATGCCTCCAATATTGGTTATTTGACTATTCTTGGTCTTTTTTTTATTTTTCCAAATGAATATTAGAACAAGAAGCTGCATTTCTAAAAAAAAAAAAAAAAAAAAAAAATCAAAGAATAAATTCTGGAGAAAGGTAAGAAAATATGCTTTTGCTTTTACAGTGAAGAAACACAAACTTTAAGGCAGTGGTACTCAAATCTGGTTACAGATTACAAATCTCTACCAGAGCTGATGCCAAAGCATTGAAATGTGGGGTTCATTTGTTTTTTATTTTATTTTGTTAAGCTACTTAGATGATTCCAATGCTATCAGGTTTGTGAATATGACCTAGAGCACAGAATCTCAAGTTTGGCTGCATAATGGAATCCTCTGGGATTATGGAGCTATTAATGTTAAGAACACTAATGCTTTGGTTCTGTTATGGGCTGAATTGTATCCCCCTGAAAAAAAAAATTCGCATGCTGAATTCCCAATTGCCAGTACCTCAGAATGTGACCATATTTGAAGATGAGTTTTTTAAAAAGGTAAAATGAAGTCCTTAGAGTGGGCCCTACTCCAGTATGACTGGTGTTCTTATTTAAAAAAAAAAAAAAAAAAAAAAGCATAGAAAAGACTAACGGTACAGTGGGAAAAAGGAAAAGCAAGTCATTACCCTAAATAGAAACTCAGTTAGATAATATTTCTTTCTTTATCTGGGGCCTAGTAATTGGATGTAGTTAGTAAATTACAATGTGATTCCATTATATCCTAAGAAGAACATGTAAGGCCACAGAGAGAATTCACCTCATCTATATTATTAGGAATTATAAACCTTTGAGGGGAATTATTACCTAAGTACTTCCAATGCTTTAATTTGAATATGCATTGCACAGAAGTAATAAAAAATAAAATTTTTCTATAATTCTAGTTTAACAACAACCAAAAAAAAAAAAAAAAAACTAGGACACATGTACACAGGAAAGACTATGTGAACAAACAGGCAAGAAAAGATAGCTACCTGCAAGCCAAGAAAAGAAGCATCAGAAAAAACAACCTACCAACAACACCTTGATCTGGCACTTCAGCCTTCAGAATCATGAGAAAATAAATTCCTGTTGTTTAAGCCAACCAGGCTGCAGTTCTTTGTTATAGCAGCTTGAGTGAACTAATACAGATCCCATCTTCAGGATCCTGATTTTGTAAGCACAGATGAAGCCCTGGATCAGGGCTTTTTAAATATTCCCTGGATACTTCAGGATTAAAAGTCACTGCTTTAGATATCCTCAGGTCTGCTTTCACCGATTTTCTGCTTGATAATAACTTAAGAGAACACCTACTTCCACATGGTAACATCTCTCTACTAAAGTTATTAAATGAATGTAGCCAAGAAATTGAATATAAAAAGTTTTTAATTTTGTGAGGACTTTACTCCACTCCAATTAAGAACTCCTACAGGAGATGTTGCCACTGAAGATTTATGTGTTTTTTCTTATGGTGCTGATACATTTGTTTCATGTACTTCCCAATTCACAAATACATGAATAGTATTATCCCTATCATTTGTATTCACAAATAACACAGATGTTCTTATTTCTATTTCATTATCTTTTTACTCTTAATACTACCAAATTTGGATCTCTACTTAAGACTGATGTAAACTGTATATAATTATTTCAAAATATGTATTTTAACAAATTCAGTGTTAATTTAAAACAGAGCAGCTCTACACTTTCTTTCCCCATAAGAGTAGCCTAGTGGCTTAAGAATCACAAGCCTCAGATCTAACTAGCCCTGCCACTAAATGGCTATGTGACCTTCAAGAAGTTGTATGATCTCTCCAAGCTTCTAGGTATTCCCCTTTAAAGGGCCAAATATGTGTTCCCTTGGCTCTTTCCCCATTATTTGTTGGTGGGAGATGGAAATAAGTGGAGACTTGGGTCCAAATAAGTGCAAGCAGTTGGATACCTCTTGCATAGCTTAGATATTGAAAGACAAATGAATGTCTATTTTGTCAAAAACACTCTGAGAACACTATGTTACAGCAGAAAAGATGTACCATATTCTAGCCATTGTATGAGAAGAATTTGAAGAAATAAAATGCGTAAGATAAAAGATCACTTAAAAGATTAGGGGTTCAGGCTTGGATCATCAAATGGCAATGGAAGTGGACTTGGGAAGTAGGTAAAGGTACACTTTGGAAGTACAATCAATACAAACTCATGGTATGCTGAATGTAAGAGGAAGTGTCAAAGATGGCTCCCAAAGTTCTAAAAAGATAAAGGCATTGTTTACTCCTGAAGACTACAAAAGAAGTATCAATCTAGAGGAAGTTCAAGAAATCTAAACATGTAAAACTTGAGATATCTGTGAGACATAAATGTGGTAACTGCTGAAATGAAAGTTTGAGTCTGTATTCCAAACAAGTCATTGCCACAGTTTGGGAGTAACTTCTGTATTCATATCCAGTCTTCGGATCTTGCTAGACCAATCTCAAATACAAAGCACAAAGGCAGTGCAGTCACCAAGCATTATCTAAAATATTTAAGAAAAGTATGGGGCCCCATGCTAGTTATTCCTCTACATAGGAAAGATCATAATTCTTTTGATGTTTTTTTTTTCCGTGTTGGTACTGGGATGTATTCTAGGAGCTTTCTATCACTGAGCTATACTTCCATTCCTTTTAGTTTGAGACAGGGTCTCGCTAAGTTGTGAGGCTGGTCTCAAACTGGTGATCCTCCTGTCTTAGCCTCATGAATCTCTGGGATATAGGTGTGCACTGCTATGTTTGGCTTTGATCTTCCCCTTAGTTTTATTTTATAGTCTTTTCTCTTTGAGACTAATTGACTAGTTCTTTAATCCTTTTGTAAAACATCTGATTAATTTCTCTTTAAATCTTTCTTATAACTGTGTGATGTTTATGTTTGTTTTAAAATTATATGCTTCTCACAATAGCTTCAAAAAATAAAACTCTTAGGAACACATTTAAGCAAAAAGGTGAAAGATCTGTACAATGAAAACTATAAAATGTTGATGAAAGAAATTGAAGAAGATACAAATAAATAGAAAGATATCCATGTTCCTGGACTGGAAGAATTAATGTTGTTAAAAATGATCTTGTTATTCAAAGTAATCTACAAATTCACTGCAATACCTAGCAAAATTCTAATAACATTTTTTCACAGAAATAGAAAAAAATCCTAAAATTCACGCAGAATCCTAAGGGACCAAAATAGCCAAGACAATCTTGAAAAAGAACAAAGTTGGAGGTCTCCCATTACCTGATTTCAAAAAATTCAATTGGTTGAGATGCATGAGAGTTGAGTGTGTTGAACCAAAATGCTCTAACATTAAGATGGTGTGGTAATGGACAATGAAGGATACATAAACCAATAGGACAAAATAAAGAGCCCAGATATAAATCCGTGAATTCACATTAGACAAATCTTTGACAGGGGTGACAAGAACACACAAATGAGAAAGGATAGTCTCTTCAATAATTTATGTTGAGAAAATTGGATATCTACATACAGAAGAATTAAATTGAACCTTTATCTTCACCAAATACTAAAAACAACCCAAATGGATTAATGACTTAAATGTAAGACCTAAATCTATAAAATTACTGGAATAAAACATAGGGGGAAAGGTCTATAACACTTGTCTGGACAATAATATTTTTCATGTGACCCCAAAAGTACAGGAACAAAAGCAAAATTTTTTAAAAAATAGGATTGTATCAAACTAAAACTCTGCAAAGTAATAGAAATAATCAATAAAGAGAAAACACATCGAATGGGAGAAAATATTCACAAACCATACATCTGATAACAGTTAAAATCCAAAATACATTAAAGGACTCAGACAACTCTATAGCAGGAAAACAAATAATCTGATTTTAAAATACACAAAAGACTTGAATGAACATTTTCCAAAAGAGGACATATAAATGGCCAACAGATACATGAAAAAGTGTTCAACATCACTAATTATCAAAAAAATGCAAATTAAACCCAATGAGAGACTACCCCAAGCCTGTTAGAATAACTACTTTCAAAAAGACAAAAGATAAGTATGTTAATCAGCTTTAAATTTCTTGCAACAAAATACCTGAGATAATCCATTTCAAAGGAGAAAAGGTTTATTTTGTCGTACAGTTTTGGAGGTTTCAGGTCATGATTGCTTGGCTCAGTTGATTTGGGACAGTGGAAGTATGAGGTAGACAAGTTCTATTCCCCCCATGGTAGCCAGGAAGCAAAGAAAAAAGAAGAGGAGATGCCAGGGTCCTAATATCCCTCTTAAGGGCTTGCTTCCAATAACCTAATTTTCTTCCACTGGATGCCACCTCCTAAAGGCTCCACCAACTCCCAGTAGCACCTCAGGCTGAGACCTATACCTTCAACACATGGGACATTCAAGATCCAAGCTATAGCAATAAGGATTGAAGGAAATGTGAAGAAACCTGTTCACTGTTGGTAGGAATTTCCATTATGGAAAACAGTGTGGAATTCTCTCAAAAAATTAAAAATAGAAGGACCATATGAACAAGCAATTCTACTTCTGGGTATATATCCAAAAAAAATGAAATCATTATATCAAACATACATATCTACAATTCCATGTTAACTGCAACATTTTCACAATACCCAAAATATGGAGCCAATGTAAGTACCCATCAATGGATGAATGGAAGAAGACCCCCCCAACACATGCACATACACAAAGAGAATGGAATACTACTCCGACTAGGAAAAAAAAGGAAATCCTGTCATTTGCAACCATACAGATATATCTACAGAACATATCCTTATGTCAGGTGAAATAAGCCAGGCATAGAAAGAAAAATGCTGCAGGATTTCACTGGCATGTGGAATCTGAAAAATCTAACTTGTAGAAGCACAGAGTAGAATGGTGGTTGCCAGAGATATGTTTGTCAAAGGGTGAAAATTCAGTTGGACAGGATAAATAAGTTAAAGAGATCTATTGTTCAGCCTGTAGTTAATAACATATTGTATACTTGAAAACTGCTAACAGAGTACTTCATGTTCTCACAACAAAAAATTCTAAGTATACAAGGTAAAGGATACATTAATGAGCTTGAATTAATCATACCATAATGTATACAGATATAAAAACATGCTGTGTACCATAAATATATACATTTTTTGCCAACTATACCTTAATAAAAAAAAGTTGCCTCCAGAGAACAGATTTTGAACTTGTGATTCTCTTATCTAAAAGCACATCATTCAAATAGTATCAATCATAATAGTGTTTTTGAATATGAGGGGGAAAAAAGAAGCCTCTTGGTGTGGTAGCTACAGTTACGGGAAAGGTGTGTGGTTGTGGTTGTGCTGCCTTTGCAAAGTCAAAGCACAAACAGTGATCAGTTATTTCCTTCTCAGTACTAATGGACACTACCACTGCAGCCACACATTTGTAAACTTCCACAAACTGAGTGTAGATTTGGTCATTCACTAGATATTTTATGATGTTAGATATTATTTCCTGCTCACACAACTTTAAAAATTAGTTGAAGAAAGAACTTCTTTGGAAGACAACTTCCTGCCCATTTACAGCCAAGAAGGGAGTCTAACCCCCTTCCCCCCAAAAAAATTATTTACTGGCAAACCATTTTTTCTGAGATAAGACAAGGAACCATAAATATACTCCTTTTAATGTACTCATTGTTTAACTAGAGCTGCTAATATTGAACGACAATCACCATAAACTCTAATTGGTTGAGATGCATTAGAGTTGAGTGTGTTGAACCAAAATGCTCTAATATTTGCCTTATGGATTTCTGGAAGCATCTCATACCATGTATTACTATAGCTATAATCATTTTTAATCTAGATTACTCTTCCAGGAAATTTATTTTAGGCTCAGAAATTTAAATACTATACCCCCCAAAATATATAGTAAAACATAAAGGAAGACTTTACAAAATAATCATATAATAGAGTGTCTCACTCAGGACAATATATAAAAGAAGAGCAAACTCCAAACTGTATTACATCAAGAAACTTCCTACCAACCTCAATAAACATCTTTTTTAAAAATATTTTTTAAGTTGTAGTTGGACACAATACATTTATTTTTATGTGGTGCTGAGAATTGAACCCAGCGCCTTGCACATGCTAGTCAAGCCCTCTACCACATAGTCACAACTCCAGCCCCCCTCAATAAATATCTTATTTTATCTCAAGTCTTGCAGCTGCCTAGCTCCATGAACTTCCATTAGCTCTCAATTACCCCTGATGATAATGGACTAGAACAAATAGCCAATTCACCAATTACTCTCATTTTGCCTAAATATCACAAATTTTCCTCAACCACCTTTCTGAATACGTGCAATGAATCGATTAGTCTTTTTCTTTTCTTTACTATCAGCTATGGAGGGAATTAATACATAGAAATGATACAAAGATCAGAGGAAAGCAGAGAGAAAACGAGGAGTAAAAGAGGGTAACAAATAATTCTCCAACTGGATAATTAGATACTGAAGAATTAAGAATCACCCAGAAAATGGTGTCCACCCCATTCACTGAAATTTTAGTTCTCTTTCCATATTCTTAAGTCTAAGTCAAATCTTTTTAAAAGGCTCCAGTAACTACCCCACTCATATGTTTTTTGTTTCTAGGGGCAGATACTTTAAAATATTTTCGTCATTAAGTTCTCACTTTTTATAGATTGATCCTAAACCTCACTACTATGGCTTGAATATGAGGTGTGCCCAAAAAGTTCCTGTGTTAGTCTAGGAATATTCAGAGGTGAAATATTCATAGGTGAAATGATCAGATGTGAGAATGGTAACCTAATGAGTTTGAGTGGACAAAGTAGGTGATAACTATAGGGAGGTGTGTCATGGTTGGAGAAGGTGGGTCATGGGGGACATATTCTAGAAGGGTTCACCTTCCCTGTAATCTCATCCCCCTCTCTCTGCTCCCTGGCTATCTTGAGATGAGCATCTTTCCTCTACCACCACATTTCCAACATGATGTTCTGCCTCACTTGGAGCCCAGAGCAATGGAGTTGGCCAACCATGGGCTGAAATTCAGGAACCATGAGCCAAAATGAACTTTTCCTCCTCTAAGTTGTTCTTTTCAGGTATTTTGGTCATAGCAACAAAAAACTAACACAGAAATTGGTACCAGGAATGCTGGTCTTGCTGTGACTGCCCTGACCAAGTGGTTCAGAAGCTTTAGGAACTGACTGGGAGGGGTTCGTAAAAGTTCAGACATACAGGATAGAATGTTGGAAGCAAAATTTCATGGGTGTTTCTAGTGGGAGTTCAGAAGACCAGCATGCCAATGGTATGTATACAAATAAAGAATGTGCTAATGAGGTTTCAAATGAAAATGAGAATTCTGCTGGGAAATTGAACTAGAGGTTATTCATGTTACATTCTGGCACAAAGAACTTAAATTCAACCTTACACAAAGTCCCCATGTCCTGAAACTTTGTGTAAGGTTGAATTTAAAATAGCATTCAGGCAGTGGTAGGAATTTTGCTAGCAGCTTATAGCCAGGTTTACTGTAAGAATCAGGAGCAGAAAGCAGAGCTGAAGGATTTTAAACTTGGAATTTGGCCAGAAAAGTACATCTAAAATTGAGGCAAAAGAAGATATGGTTGTTGAAGAGACAACCACCACTAAAGAGAAGCTGAGTACTTTGCACAGAGACAATAGGAAAGATAGTTTAAGGGCATCTCAAGAATTTGCAAGGTCACACTCATTAGAGGCTTAGGGTGTAGAATGGAAAACTTCTTTAAGAATTCATGGGGTGGGGGAGATTCTGCTCACATAGCAGAGCCTCGGAAGTTGTTTCACTATGCTCAGCCACCCAGATACTCAAAAACTGCTGCAACCATGGTCCCAGGTGGGCCAGCTACTACACAAGCTGGCAACAAACCTTAGCATTGTACATATGGAATTCATTTTGCAGGAATGCAAGATGTGAGAGTTAGAGGATCATGAAGGCTTCTAACAAGATTTCAAAGGAATGCCTGGGAAGCCAAGCAAAGTGTAACAGGGTCAGAATCTCTGTGGGTTGCCCTGATAAGGCAATGTATGACGTTATGGTGGTGAATTCAAAGCTGGAATAGAGGTGTCAGAATGTGGACTGTCTGCTGAGGAAAGCTGCAGAAAGAGACAGACTAAGAGACCATGAGTGCTATAAACAACAAGACCAAAGGGGTGGGACTGCCTGAGTTCTTTGGAGAGCCTATCTCACTGCCATATATCCTAGATTCCAGATGTGGAACTACAGAACTTGTTTGCCCAATCAGGTTTAGTTCTTGTTTTGGTCCCATCCCTTTTTTCCATTCCTATATTCCTCCCTTTTGGATTAGGAATGTTTACTCTATGCCATTATATATTGGATGTATGTAACTTGCTTTTGATTTTTACAGGGGCTCACAGCCAAGAATTTGTCTTGAGCTTCAGAGGAGACTTTAGAGTTGGATTTTGGGGCACTGCTAGAACTGCTAAGACTATAAGGTTCTTAAAGATGGACTAAATGCATTCTGCATTGTGAGATGGACATGAACTTTGGGGGACCAGGAGCAAAATACTATAATCTGATATGAGGTATCTTCCCAAAGCTCCTGTGTTAATGTAGAAATCTTTAAATGTGAAATTGTTGGATTAAGAGAGTTGTAACCTAATCATTTTGAATGGACTAACTTAATAGTAACTGTAGGCAGATGGGGAGTGGCGGGAGGAGGCAGGCCTTTGTTTGCATGCCATAAAAGGGTTCACCTTTCCTACAGCCACTTCACCTTCTCTTTCTCTGCTTCCTGATCACCATGCGCTGAGCAGGTGATCTAACACTACCCTTGACCTTATCTTGGGCCCAGAGCAATGAAGTTGGCTGAACCAACATGGACTGAACCTTTGAAATCAGGAACCTTTTGCTCCTCTAATTTGTTTTTAGTCATAGTGATGACTAACATACTCACCAAAGGAAGAGAAGGAAAAAACAAAACCATAAGACCTGAGTGAATTAGGATATCTCCCTATTTGATATCTTCCTTCCCTTAAAATGCTCACAGTGAAATACTCAAAATGTTCTTCTGTTTCTTCACCATCCTGAACCCCATCTCCCAAACCTCACTTTAATATTAACTTGAAGCAACAGCCCGATCACCTTTGAAACTTCACTATACAAGAATAATGTCTTGCTCATAGCAGGATGCTAAGGATTAGCGATTGAAATGAACTAACTTAAAAACACTTTTCTATACACAGGCAAGAAAATTTAGTTATCAAGAAAGCATAGGTTCTTAGAAATGGGGAATAACTGTGTGCCATGATTACAATGTGTCTGCCAAAATTCCAAGTGTTGGAAACTTAGTCCCCAGACATATATGTTAACGATATTAGGAGGTGGGGCCTCCAAGAGGCAATTAGAATTACATAAGGTCATGAAGGTGGGACCTCACATTCTGGCATTAGTGGCTTTATAAGACAATAAAGAGGCCCAAATTCTGCCCCATGTGATACACTCTACCATGTTATAATGAAGCAAAAAGTTACTCACTGGATGCTGGTACCACATTCTTGTACTTCCCAGCTTCCAGAACCATGAGATAAAGAAACTTCTATTGTTGGGGCGGGGGGGGGGGTTGTTTTATTGTTGTTGTTGTTTTGTTTTGTTTTTTGGTACCAGAGAATGAACTCAGGGGCACTTAATCACTGAGCCACATCCCCATCCCTATTTTGTATTTTATTTAGAGATAGGGTCTCACTGAGTTGTTTAGCACTTTGCCATTGCTGAGGCTGGCTTTGAACTCGTGATCCTCCTATCTCAGCCTCCTGAGATAGGAGGATTATAGGTGTGCATCACCATGCCTGGCTAAGAAACTTCTATTCTTTATAAATTATCTAGTCCCAGGTATTTTGTTATAGCAACAGGAAAAAAACTAAAGATATTATCCACTGTTGCATAAAAGACAGATTCTAGCTTGCAATTCATAAACCATCACAAGCTGAAAAAAAAATTCCCAAGCTTCTAAGTATAACCTCATTCCAGAAAAGCAAAGCACTGAAACTGGCCATACTTTGTGAGATGGCAGCTCTACAGAATGGTTATCAGAGGGCCCTGCAACCAAAATGAATAACAATGGCCCAAGACAAAAAGTGTGAGTAGGATAACAGAAGCCTAAAAGAGAAAAACTGGTGATTCTTTGGGTCCTTAAGTCACCTCATGTCTTACTCAGTTCCTATTCAAAATATTTTATTTTGAAATAGCCCACTTCTGATCTATGCATGTTGTTTGATACTCTATCCTTAAGAATACATGAGTAAAGGACATAAAATGATCATAACCCTCCAGTTTCAACAACTTCCTCTCTAACATATTTAGCCTTTCCATTTCCTCTTTCAGATTCAACCAATCTGTGTAGTAATGAAAACATTCAAAGAATATTTTTTCATAATACTTTATACTTCACATTGAATTTAATCCTAGGAATACAGAAATGAAGATTACTTGGTTACTTGGTTGGTGGAAGGCAAGAGGTCTTTCCAAATGCTCCTCACCAAATCATGCACACTCAATAAGGCCCTTTCTGAACAGGAGGACAGAAACCCTACCAGGACTATTTGTGAAAAAGTATTGGTAGCTTCTGCCATGAACAGGAAAAGAATGAGTGGGATGTGGATGGAGAAATGAGTAACTCAACTGAGGGCCATTCAGTGCAGACTGCCTGTTATGTTGTTGCTGCATATAGCAACAGCTGAGCCTCCTAATAATTCTCCACGTCAATGACTTTATCCTTTAAAAAATAAAAAATCCTGAAATATCACCACAGTACAATATTATACAAATTAGAGCAACTACTCCAGAATGCTGCTTGAGGTGGTGAAGCAATGGGGAAGAGTGTAAGTTTGACTTCCACCAGATCTAAGCATGTCTGTAGGGACAAAGGGAGCCCAGGCTTAGCGCCTGCAAAAAGACACCAAAGGTTCTGTCTTTCCTTCTGAGATATCTCCCAGCCCCTTTACCTGTCATAGTGGCTTTATTTTCATTTCAGCCAGAATTAACCCATGTGAAATTTAAGAGAGTAAACTCAGAAAATGTGACTTGGCCAAACCCCTCATTTACCTTTCCTGCCATCTTCCAGCTGAGCCCTCTCTTCTGAGCCTGCTCTCCACAGCAAGGGCTCATTCAGAACACTGATGCAGAATGCAACATGAATGTTGTAAAAAGTAGCTTTCTGATCCTTCAATAGACTATAGGGAAAAAAGGAGATAATCAAAGGTACAATAAACCAAATAAACTATTCCCAGACAGCAAGAACTTTGATGGCTGCTGGTCTCTTTCTCCTTTATGTGGAAATTTTCATGAGTTAAAAATGTGATTAATAAAACTACAAACATCCCTTTCCCCCCAAGATGTGTCTGGTAGGAGCAAGAGGGCTCCCCAAAAAACCAATAAACTGCTGTATTATAATTCCACCTCAACATTGGTACTTTGTATCTCAATAAGCCTAGCCACTGGCAGCTATAAAGTGAAAATTAGATTAATATCTGTAAACATACATCATTTTTCCTAAACTTACAAAGAAATGAAATGTATCAAAGTATAAAGCATAGTAGGAAAATGAGGTCTCGTTACACAATAAACTTTTAAGAAAAACAAGGCTGTTATTTCATTGTTTTTGACCCCTTAATTCTCACATAAAGTCATCAAATGTAAAAGAACCCAAACATCTTTCTCTCAAGATGTTTCACCAAAAAGCTTGACTGCCAAACATCTGAGGTTGAGTTCAATCAGCATTTGCATGTATTCTATTGTGTGAAGAACAGATCTGTTTAAATAGTGTTTCTAATAACCAAAATTGTGTGATTTCTTACAGCAATATAGTAACTGAAAATTCTCCTTGGCTGTTTTCAAAAGCATCTATTTAAAGTGGGAGGCTGGGATATGTGGTAAGTCTTCTCTGCTAAAAACGCCACTATCTTCTCTTACTAAAGTATGATCTATTTTAAAGATCCCAAATGACACATATTCCACTTCAGACTACTTCAATTATTTGTAGGTTGTCCATATTTTTTACAGGGCTTTAGTATTTATTTTGAAAGTTATATGACTAATTGTAATTTGCACAAATTACTGCACACTCTTCCATTCAGAATTACCCCATGAAAACGAGTTCCTCTTCCCTCCCACTAAACACTAGTGAGATATCTGTGTACTACAGGAGAAACAAATGGCAGGAGAACAAACTTAGGCAATGTTTAATACAATAAATGGGTTGTTCTTAAGCATATTAGGCTTTCTTTTCTCTTTTCCTTTCCATGATACTATAACCTCAAGAGCAAAGATTAGATGATCCAAGCCAAAGAAAGAGAAACAAAAATAGAAGAGGCACAAGAAGAAAGACTTCTGTGTCACTTCATTTGATTCACTTCACATCCCCTCTACCTAACCTCCTGAAGCTCCTAAAAGCTGAAAAGAGAAGGGGAAGGAGTTTTTGCTGAGGATTCCAATGAGTCACTGTGAGTCACAGAACTGGGCCAGACCACCCCTGCTGGGTCTACTAATAACAGAGCTGCAGTCACTGCCAAGTGAAGACGGGAGCTGTTACAGCTTGGATCTGGAATGTCCTCCGAAGTCTCATGTGTTAAAGGCTTGGTCTCTGATGCAGCAATGTCCAGAGGCAGAATATTTAAGAAATGATTGGATCATGAGGGTTCTCACCTCATCAGTGAACTAATCCATTTGATGGGTTAATAATCAGAATGGATCACTAAGGGCTGGTGGAAACTGTAAGCAGGTGAGGCATGGCTGGAGCAAGTGAGACATTGAGCATACCCTTGGGAACTCTATATCTTATCCCTGTCCCCCCATATAAAGCCCACACACACACTCTTTCTGCTGGATGAACTGAGCAGACTTCCTCTGCTGTGCCATTCTACCATGATGTTCTTTCTCACCTCAGGTCCAAAAGCAATGGACCCTGCCAATCATAAACAGAAACCTCTGGAACTGTGATTTCCTCCTCTAGGTTGTATATGGCAGATATTTTGGTCACAGCAATGAAAATCTGAATCACAGAGCTTTTCTTGCCACCAAACACAGTGAAAGAGTAGAAGTTTCTTCCTCTGCTGTTAAGGAACATGGTACCTTGTCACCTAGGAGGTGGCACTTCCTTCTGGAGTGTTTATAAGACTGCTAATGTATGTGTATAGGACAAAAACTAAGATGTGGAGTGAATCCCAGAGGGCGGCCAAGTTGGAGTAGGAATCTATGCTGTCTGTGAAGTTGGATTACAGCAACTACCCGGGGGGTTCCAACCACAGTAACAGGACATCTGACTGGAAATTAGAGCTGCCTGATTGGACTGGTTGTCTCCAAATCACTCCAAAAGGGAAGATTGCCTATATCAAACTCAAAAATAAAGTTTCAGGAGAGCTCTTTGCCCAGGTACAGTAGAGCAATATCCTGGTATTGCTGTGGAAACAGTGACAGATTCTAGCTGCTACTTTGTAATTCGGATCCAGGAATGGTACTAGGTGAAGTGCGTTCATTGGCACTGGATTCACAGATCTGGGAGATGCCTTTGATGTTAATGTCTCCTTACAAGATTACTTCAAGTAGATAAAGCAGGAATCTTGAGATTTCTAAAGAATCTCAGGAAACAGACACTCGTCCCAAGTTGGCTTTAGGTTTCAAGGATGGACAGACCACCAAATTGAGTATCAGGAACATTACAATCAAGAAAGGAGGTGGTTTTAAGCCCAGGACTGCAGGAGCTGGGGGTCTAAGCTTACTTTCTCCTCCTCCTGGAGGCAAAGTCACTATTCCGCCACCATCTTCCTCAGTTGCCATCAGTAATCATGTCACCCCACCACCCATTCCAAAATCCAACCATGAAGGTATAATTCAGATGTTCTCATGGATTTGGATTCTCCTGCACCTGTCACAACACCAGCACCAGCTTCAGTTTCGGCAAGCAATGGATTATAGGGAGATTTTACTACTGAATCTAGCTCTGTTCCAAACCAGGCACCACAGCCACCCAACTGGGTCCAGTTTTGAATAGCATTGACAAGACAGCAAGGACAGACTTGAAGAATAAAAACGACATTGAGAGCACTAACCTGTGAGGGAGTTTAGAAACCCCTCCCCTCCCCCAAACCAAAATTAATGTACAATCTTTTTCATAGCTTTTCCATTATATTCAAGCAGATTTATGTCACTCTCTTATATCGTTACTTGCTATACAGCCAAGAGAGTATCTGTTATTTCCTGGTGATTAGCAATTCAGGAGAACAGTAGATCTTACCATACTTGTGGCTTTCTATGCGGGGTTCAAAAGACCAGTATCTTTTTGAGGAGAAATGACCTCTAATCTGTAATTTTTTTCTCCATCTTTTAAATTCTTGAACTTATTTCAGAATCATCTCATGATCCTCGTGTCCCTCTTTGTGAAACCCTATTTAACAATTTCAGGGAAGACAAAGCCTTGAAACTTTCTTTTCCACTAACCTGAGACTCTAAAAATGGAAAGGCCAACCTCAGTGTTTACAAATTCAGAATTTTAATAAGGGTAAGTTTGGAGAAAGATGGATGTCCTGGGTCTCTTCTGTATAGCCTCCTTCAGGGTTGTCTTATTCAATGAACATCCAGCGCTAGGTGCACCTCCATCACCCTCTGTGTGTTTACACCTCTTTTCCTGTGAAAAGTTGTATTGGTGGCACCACTGCTGTTGTGTTTATTGAATAGTGCAATATCTTTGAACAGTGGATGTTTCTGGAATGAAGGAAGTTCAAGGGGCTGTGCTTTCCAAGCCCTATTCTGTAGAAGTGTTTAATTTCTTGAAGCTCCATCTCATTGCTACATTTGAAACACAGAGTTAATTTGTTCACCCCTTTATTTGACCTAATTTGAAAAGTAGTGTTTTAAAGCTGATCCATAGAACAAAGAGGTTAAAAGCACTTAACTCTCATTCAGTATCCACATTGTCTTGCTGCCTGGGTATATGACCCCTTTCCACGAACATTTCTTTTTTAATCTATCCATCTAGCTCTTCAATAGAAAGCTGATATTACATATATTTTATGAAGGAAGTTGGAGAATCACAGCTTTACTTATGAAAGGTTTTGTTTAGATTTTGACACCTGCCAGCTAGGGTATCTTAAAAGCAAGTTGCTCTCCCATCACTTTCCTTTTCCTCTGCCCTGCCATTCCTTTTACAATGCTATGAAGACAGTTTGCCTCCTCAGATGAACGGGCACTACCTATTTTGTTTGTTAATGGGCAATTTTGAGAATTAAATGGGAGGATATAATCTCTTCCCTTAGCACCTATTTGGATATGTACATTCTGGCTGAAGGGAAATCCTTACGTTTAGTTTCAAAATATATTGTTTCTCCTGGATTTCATTCTTAACTTTTTCTAACTTTGAGTCCATGTTTCTCATTGCCTCCCCTTCCAGGCAGCTCTATTCTTACAGAGCCATGGCAGGACATTTTAAAATTCCAACAAAAAACACTAAAAAGAAAATCTGTAGAATCACTAGTTTTCATCTTGTTTATATTTATGGCAAGTGATAGTGGGCTTTTATTTAATGATTAGAAAGGGAAACTCCAAATGAATATATTTAAATTAAAGAGACAATTTATTAAAGTATCAAATAAATTATAATTTGAGTTTGAAAGCTTATAACAAAAAAATGTAAGGGTGAATGGCTATGAAAGGCCAACATAGGGGGAAAATTACACAAAGAGATGAAGAATAACATGGAAAGGTTCTAAGAGAACAGACTAAGATAGGGAAACCAAAAAATCTCTTAGTTTGCTTAGGAGAAATAAAATGGCAATACAAAATCCCCAAACAGATTCATTCCAGGCCTAACACATTCCATCATTCTCTGTCCATATTGCCACCTATTTCTGAGTTTCCACTGTAGGATCTCACCTCTCCCACAGGGATGGTTTGGGAGCTCTAGAGCATTGCTGCCCTGTTACTGGAGCTACTCATATATTCTTTACAGGTTTTTTTTTTTAAAAAAATAAGCCTCCTGAAGTTTGACAAGTTATTTGCTGACATGCCATGAATAGTAAGTACACATATGGATGAGAGGGAAAATAGGACCATACAAGGCAAATTGAAAGCCATAACTGTTAAAATAGTTTGAATAGAAGGAAAGATGGACCTTCATTCAGAATACATTTGGAGTTGTTAACTACAGTCCCTGAAACAAAATACCTGAGATAATTAACTTATTAAGAGTAAAGACATATTTTGTGCTTATAGTTTTGGAAGGTCCACTCCAAGATTAGGTGGACCCATTGCTTTGGACTTTCTGGTAGGGATGCTGAATGACAATGGCAGAGAACACGAGGCAGACCAACCTCTCATATCATCCGCCAGAAAGCAAAAGGGAAAAGGAAGGAACCAAGGTTCACAATTACCTTCAAGGGCATAACACAATGATCTAAGGACCTCTTACAAAACCTCTCCTCCTAAGGGTCCATAGCCCCTCCCAATTTGGGAGATATGCAGTGTCCAACATTAGCAGTGTTCTAGAAGAAAAGATAGATATGCTAGGAAGGGAGTGACTTTAAATATTATTGAACTAAAAAACATGTAGACAAAGCAGGCCATCAGTTAAAAGAAAGATCAAAATGAGAAGATGTCAATGACAAAGGTGTGGGAAGGTTTGACAGGAGTCTCAGATGACAAAAAGGAGGGCGAGTGAGCTAGTACGTGAAGAAAAGCTGTAGTTAAAGTACAATTAGTAGACAGTTAATATTTGTGATAGATGTCCTTGGGCTTTTGGAGGTACATACTTTAGAAAATGTGGGTACAGGATTTCCCTTTGGCTGTGAGTGGCTAAAACAAACGAGCCTTACATTCTTAATGTCATATTTATTATTTGACAGAATTATAAATCACCACATTGCAGACCTTAAGTTTATTCCCAAGTACTAGATATTGAAATTTATAAGTCAGGGAAATCTAAGAGTTTACTACACTCACTTGAGAAGAAATTTCTTCCCAGAAGCTGATATCAGTGACTGATTAAGCAATCCATGGGCTAGAACTAACTAAGCCACCTCATCCAAAATTCAAGCTGATTCTTTTTTTTTTAAAGAGAGAGAGAGAGAGAGACAGAGAGAGAATTTCTTTTTAATATTTATTTTTTTAGTTATCGGCGGACACAATATCTTTGTTTGTATGTGGTGCTGAGAATCGAACCTGGGCCGCACGCATGCCAGACGAGCGCGCCACATCCCCAGCCCAAGCTGATTCTTTTTTAAAGCTAACCAAATGTTTTTGGGTTTGTAGTTTTAGTTTTTTGTTTGATTGTTTGTTTACTTATTTGTTTGGTACTGGGGATTGAACCCAAGGGTGCTTTATCATTGAGATATATTCCAAGTCCTTTTTATTTTTATTTGGGGACAGTGTCTTGCCAAGTTGCAGAGGCTGGCCTCAAACTTGTGATTCAGATTTCCTGGTCACCGGGGTTACCACCCCAACTAGCTATCCAATTTTTAAAACTTTCCCAACATACTTCCATAGTATATAAATAAATCCTCCACAACCCTGAATAATTTGTTGCATATTTTTTACCTTATCACTCAAATAAGCACATATCCGTTTCTAAATACTATTTACATTTTCATTATGGAAAACTGCATGTATTGATAAGTTGATTATTAAGAATTATATCACCATCATTATTCAGAAAAAAACCATCAAGTCAAGAGGTTTTCTTTTTTAAAAACGTTTTATTGTTTCTTTTTGGTTATACATGATAATAGAATGCATTTTGATATATCATACATACATGAAGTATAACTTCCCATTTTTGTGGTTGTATATGATGTCAAGTTACACTAGTCATGTATTCATATAAGAACATAGGAAAGTTATGTCCAGTTCATTGTGCTGTGTTTCCTATTCCCTTCCTCTTTTCCTTGCCTTCACCCCTCTTTGTCTAATCCAGTGGACTTCTATTTTTCCCTTCTTATTGTGATTTAACATTATCTCTGTCTCCCACCCTTTTGTTGTGAACAAGCATCTGCATATCAGAGAGAATATTCAGCCTTTGTTTTGGGGGGATTGGATTATTTCACTTAGCATGATAGTCTTCAGTTCCATCCATTTGCCAGCAAACGCCATAATTTCATTAAGTCAAGAGTTATTCTTAATCTTTTTGTTACTATTTCCATCTTGAAAACAATTATAATATCAGACCACATTTTTAAAAACTTTTTTTAGTTGTAGATGAACACAATATCTTTATTTGTTTATTTATTTTTATGTGGTGCTGAGAATCAAATCAAGGGCTTCACACCTGCAAGGCAAGCACTCTACCACTGCACTATAGTCCCAGCCTTCAAACCACATTTTATGATGGGCTGACTGCCTAATTTATTCAACAAATTGATATGAAAACCAGTGTTGAAATCTGTATTCCCATCATATATTCTATGTTCAATTATTTCCTAATTATTATGGAAACCCTAAATATTTAATCTATACAGTCTCCAAGTTTTCAATCAACCATTTAAGTCCTCAGAATGCAATGAATACCTTCCTACTCATGACTCTCACGGTGAAAAGGGTGTTTAACTGGGCAGCTCCCTGGCCCAGCTGACAGGCAGGCCTACAGAGTGCTTGAGAGCAAGGCTCTGGAGCAGGTCCTAGCTCTGAGACTTCACTTCTTTAAATCATTATAGTCCTCTGCACTTCAGTTTCCTGAAAAAGTGTCAATAATAACAACATTGCTCATGCATTTGTGAGGGTTAAATAGGGCAATATGTGTAAAAGACTTAATACAATATGTGGCAGAGCAAGAATTATATGTCAGAGTAAGGACTATATAACTGTTGTTATTTGAATTTATTACAATACAAATTAACTCAAACCTAAAGGCGAATCCTATCAAAGCTTCGGTCAATGTCAATGAAGTTTCGCCTGAAAAAAGGATTGTGTCTTGTGATATAACTGCTTTCAATTCCCCAGCCATGAAGAATTCATCATGTTTGTCTCTCTCTGTGACCACAATTCTGCTGGTTAGGGTGCTTTCCTTAAATAACACAGCCCAAATGCAAAGGGAAAAATTGTAGAAACATAAGACACATGAGATTGCATAACTAGTGTTAAATTGTGAGATGCCAATTATAAGATTTGTAAATATTCTGATAAGACAATCAGTATGGACCGGAAAAATCAGTGGATATTTTGTGAAAGATATACAGTTTCTTTTGGACCTTAAACTTGACATTTCAGGTGGGAGAGAGACCGTGGTAGAGGTAAGGAGGTGGGAAGAGTGGGGTAAACACAGGAATTAAGGAATGAAAACAGGTCTTAGTGGGTAAGTACAGGTATGTTTCTCCAAGCATAAGGTAAAGAAATACTTATTCATTTATTAAAACTTTATTATATATCTTTAATTTTTGTTTAATTTGTCTTTATTAAAAGCTTATAAATATCAAAATTAAATGTAAGTGCATTTTTTGCATATCAATATTTATAATCAAGTCATAGATTCTTACCACAGCTAGCAATTTTTCACCCCCAAACTTTGAAAAAGACCTTAATTAATAAAGGTGCTCCTGTTTCTATTTCACAGGTTCCATGCCATTATAAGCAATACTCAACAACTGGTAAGATGCCTGAAATTGCCTGAGTGGTTTGCTATTTTTTAATATAAACAAGATTTTCAGAAGAAATACACTCACTAGATACTAAAGGCATAAATAGGCCTCCAATTTCATTTCCATAACCTTTCTCATTGAGCTGGGAAATTAAACTGCTCATAAATCAAAATATGAAGGGCTTTTGTGCTTTGGTTTGCAGAGAATATTAGATTGGCTTGCAAATAATGCTGAATATTTGCCCACTTTTAGAAAACAGCTGCAATAAATTTTCAGAAAATATGCCAATTTATTCCACCCTGAGTTCTATATATATCCTACAAGCCACAAGCCTATATAGCAGGTGTGTCTCTTTAAACTAGACACTGTCTTAACAACTGCAATAATTTGAATAAGCAAAAACCTATATGAGCAACCTTAGAGATTTTTTCATATTTTATTGTATACTTGCTCTATTTTGCAATTGTTCCATTAATTTCAATTGTTTCACTTAACGAAATGTCATAGTAAAATAAAGCAGCCTTTTGGTTAAGAAAAAAGAAGAGGATTCTATTTCAGGAACAAAAAGAAATAGTAATAATTTCCAATTCCAAGAAAGAAATTTGTCTTCCTCAGGAACTCTGTCCCCTGCCTATCTCTGATTTAGCATCTCATACTATATTGTAGTGGCCAGTTTCCTCATGTTTCACAAACCTCTCAACATCAAAAGCACTAGAAAGAAAGATGATATAAGTGAGTCTTCCAAGGACCATTCTGAGACAGTATGGGATCACACAGTTGTCTCTGTGGCACTACTTTGTAGGAGTAGCTGCATTATTTTAAACAGCATTGCCCTTAATGTATTACATTCAAAACCATAATCGAGGGACCACTGAGAAATATTGAGTTCAGAGCCAAAAAAGCCAACAGAAAAATAAGGACCCAGTTGTTAGTTGACTTTGTGCCAAGAAATGGTATATATTATCTTAATTAATTAGACAACGATCCTGTCATAAGCATTATTATTATCTTCATTTTTCTAGATAAGGAAATCAAAGCACAGAGAGGTTGAGAATGTCTCTGGTAAATGATGCAGCCAGGATTCAAACCCAAGCAATCTGATTTAACAACTTTTCATTTTTCTTCCAGGGACTTAACAAAATAAATGTGTTTCTTGTTCATGTTACATACAGGTCCAGCACAGGTCATATAAAGTGGGCTCTCTTCTCCATAGTTACTCAGAGAATCAGCCACATAGAAGCTCCAATCTAGACACATATTTCCTCATTCAAGAAGGCAGAGAAAGAAAATGAGGCAAATCTCACAATGACCCTTAAAACTTCATCCTAGAAGGAACATTAATTCATATCCTCTCATTTCATTGGTTCAAGTTTCACAGTCATGCCTAACTTCAGGAGGAGTCAGAAAGGCAATCCTACTATGGAAAGCAGAGAGCTAGAATACCTCAGGGCAGAACTAGTGACAATAATAAAGTTAATAAATGGGAGTTTCAAAGACAAAAGAAACATTAGAATTGGCAAGGTGAGTTTCTAAGAACTACCTCCATGTGTTTTAGTTATATTGAAATACCATTATAGCATATGGTATACAGATAAATGAGCTACAGAAAATTTTTGTGCTTCAGGAGAATATTGTGCATTGCCTAGAAAATACCCTTCTGGTATCTGATTTGGATCCTGTGGATGTTATTTTTACAGCTCTATAGATTGCATATAACTGGTTACAATGCAAATAGCTCTGTCCTATAGAGTGAGTACTAGTAGAGATTAAATTGACTTGCCTTCCTCAAGGTAAAAGAAGCTAAT